>NC_044596.1:300000-600000 GCF_901933205.1 Camarhynchus parvulus | reverse complement strand
TAAGTAGAATACAATTTGCTTGACAATCCAGGACAACCTCCCACCTGGGATACCCGAGGTCTCATCCAGGAGCTGAAATATTGGCCAAAGTGTTGATCAAGACCAGATCTACTTCCTAAAAATGCCTGTCAGCAGTTCCACCTTCCCAACGGCATTCCCTGGTATCCTGCAAGGATTCCTGCTATGCTCTTTTTGTGTTGAAACACTTTCTTGGTCTCCATCAGCTGGGATGATGAGGCTGGGAGCACTAGGGATCTCATCTCATTTCTGCCACCACATCCAGGAGGGGGTAGGAGGGAGGTAACTACATCAAGACCTCTCATCAAAGCCTTTTCTGCATGAGAGGATCAAGCTGCAGAGAGTTGGGATGGGAGAAGCATTCCTGGGGCTTGGGGATAGATGGCACATCCTGACAAAATGCTCTCAGTTTTCTTTATCTGGGAAATGTTGCTCTGGGTGTCAGTGCTGCCCCCACCCTGATGGAGACTCAGGCTCAGTTTTCTGCATCCCAGCAGCGCAGAGGAAAAATTTCCTGGTGCTGGATGAAAGGGACGTGGCCCTTGGGATGCTTGGGATGCTTCCTGGGGGTCCCTCAAAAGGCTCTCCTGAGACAAAGACAAGCTTAGGAAACACCAAAAAAGGGCCCAAGGGAACAATGTGGGATCTGCAGCACCTTCTGTGCAGGATCCAGTCTGCAAGGCTGGGTAACTGTGGGAGAGGCACAAGTGGGGGTGTACAGGAGCCCAAAGTCCTGCCTGTTCCAGGGCAGGCAGGCAGGGACTGAGTCCCGTGGGGCTCTACCCTCTCCTGAGCCAGCCCAGCTCCCAGAGGAGCTGCCCTGGGCTGGGGTTCTGGGTGCCAGTGCCAAACTCGGGTGCCCAGGGCAGGGTCCCCTGCCATGGGCTGCCCTGGGGCTGTGGCACTGCCACCAGCAGTGTCTGTGCCTGGCCATGGGGCCACAGCACAGCCTGAGCTCGGGCTGATCCCTCCCAGCAGCTGGGAAATGCAGACACAGGGGCTTTGCCGAGCCAGCCTGTCCCTGCAGGAGCTCTGGGTGTCCCTGCAGGAGCTCTGGGTGTCCCTGCAGGGGCTGCTGGTGCTGGGGGGTCCTCGGGGCTGTTCAGGGCTCTGCCCTGGGCTCGGTGCTGCCCTGCACACTTCAGGCTGGGGTCTGGGACATGGAATTCTCTTCCCATGGGAAGCCTGGGAAAGTCAGGAAGTTCTGGTGCCTGGGACCTGTGGGATGGAATCCCGTGGATCTGAAAATGAAGAGTGGGGTCTGTGATGCCCTGAAGCATCACAGGCAGAGAAAAAGGATTCAGACTTTGTGCTGTGGGATGGGAAGGGGCTGTGCCAGAGGCTGCCTGGCTGTGGGATGAGGCTTTGCTGGTGGAGCCCCATGGATTATTGGGGATCCTGGGGCTGTAGGACCTATATGTTTTCCAAGGATTTGGTGCCTGCTCTCTTTGGGACAACGAGCACTCTGTGGGTGCTCTGCACCCTGTAGCATCCATTTTCTCCCCTGAGTCCTGCTGCAAGTCCCGTTACACATGAGCTAAATCAGTGCCTCTGTCAGAGCCAGGCTCTGCAGGGACAGCAGAGCACAGCTGAACCCCACCTTGCACCTGCCCTGTGCTCTTTGTGTGTGTCCACAGACTTCCCTATCCAAAACTGGGCTTTTGCCACGTGTCCACACACAGGATGCAGACCCCAAAAAGACCCAGTGGTTTCTTGGGATTCATTTCACCTGCTGCACATGGACAGAGACCCAAGCGTGTGGTTGTGTGCTGGCTCCAAAGGTGAGCAAGAATTCATTTCCCAACTGGAGATGTGCTCTGAGCTACACTGTCATGTCCTGCCCTCCTCCACTGTCCAGGGAGCTACTCAGGAATGGGCAGCAGGACTCGCCTGCAATCCTTGTAGACACTCCAGGTTGGGTAGAAGGCAACTCCCAGCCTGTCCTTGATCTGACCTTTCTTAGATGTGACTTCAGGTGGGAATAATGCTTGAAGAAGCTGCAGACTGGACATCCCCAGCTCGTGATGTTTGTGATGTCAAATTTAATCCTCCCAAGGACTGGTGGATGTGCTGCTCCCTAATGGGCTTTTATAAAACAATTGTTATGTACCACATTCGAGGCCAGTGACAAACACTGCTGCTGTGCCAGGGCGCAGGAGCAGTCTGAGTGATCACAGCTGAAATGCAGCCAGGCTTTGAAGGGCTGTTGGGTCCACCCAAAGCTGGTTTAGACATTTGAGTTTGGATGCTTTGCCTTTGTGCTTAATCCTTCAGTGCTCACCCACCCTTCAGCAGCCTGAGCAGAGCAGCAGAGGGTGCTCCTGGAAAGCAGCTCCAAGCCACATGCAGGGAGTGACACCTGTCCCTTGTCCCTTGCATGGCTCACAGAGTGTGCCCAGCCTGTCTGATGGGCTGCAAATCCTCTGTTCATGAGATCCTGGCAGTGGTAGAGGATTATTCCTCAGCCTTGCCTTGAGTAAATACCAAACACAGCTCAGAGCTGAGCTCATTCCCCTTTGCCAGGCGTCTGCTTTGAAAAGTCTCTGAAGGAGATCAGGAGGTTCTGTTCCTTATCCCCTGTGTGAGGCTGCTCCAGTGCTTGCACACCCCAGTGCCCCCCAGCCCTGGGAATAACAAAGTCCTTTGTTCATCCTGCACTTCAGCTCTCCCCATGTGCTCTGGGCTCTGGCTCCTGCAGGGTCTGATGGAAAGACCAAATCCTTTGATGTTGTCACTAGCAATTCCATGGAGCAGGATGGGGGTCCCCAAAGGGTGCAGGTGCAGCTTCCAGTTTGGTCCTGAGTAGCAGGAAAAGTCTGGGCTCAGCAAAACCCCCACTTATATCCACCAGCACAGGCTCATCCTCCAGAAGAGGAACTCAGAGGGAGATGCTTTTAAAGGGAAAAGGAAAGGGAGAGTTAAAGTTTCCAGGCAATGTGGGCTGCATTCAGCATCCTGAAGCTCAGTGCAGCACATCCCAGCAGTGAGGAATTCCCTGGGGAACAGGAGATGGCAGCTGGCCTGGGTAAGCAGCAGGAGGAGGAAGTACCAGCAGGTGTTTTTCAAACAGCTGAAGACAAAAATAGGAAAGGCTTCACAACCTCTTCCAAGTTCAACATAAACTACACTAAACCTGCCAAAAGCAGTTGAAGGAAAAACCAGCTGGAGTCAGAAGAATGAGCCAAAAAGTCAGAGCATCTCCCAATAGAGGGGAAGGCCCTGGCAGGAGATTGGGGGATCAGTGGGGATCACAAAAAGGAGAAGTCAGGAAGGAGAGGAGCAGAGAGGAGCAGCTATTTATCTTTTCCAGTTTGTGATGCCTGTGAAAAATGGGGAGGATTCCTACAAGCTGCTATACCTGATACATCAGTGACATTGCTGAGGATGGAGGAATGTCTGTGGAATTTTGGGGAGCTGGAGACCAATAAGGAAAGGGAGGTAAATGACAGACAAACATCAGCACAGTGAAATGTTGTGATACATGTGGGGTGAAATAATCTTTTCTTTTGTGAGATGGGCGTAGAGGTGACTCCATGGACCATTCATGGCCAGCCCATCCCAGTGACAGCTCAACAAAAGCTCAACCTGATTTTCCAAGGGAATATCAGGTATTGTGGGAAGGGGCTAACAGCAAGCCTGTTAGCTAAAGGAGCGAGAAGAAGCTAAGAAGCAAGAAGAAGCTGATAAGGAGCTCTCTCCAAGGCTGTAGACAAGGAGACCAAGAGAAATGAAGAATTGAAGAAAGACAAGAGAGACTTTGCCGCTGGATGAAATATTTTTAGAAAGTTAGTTGAAGTCACTGTAGCTTTTCACCAATAGTGTTAATTTATTGTAGCCAATAGTTAAGGTAAAAGAAGTATAAACAATTAGAAAGGGTACAAAAAGTCAGCTATGTTCCATAATATAGAGTTGCCATCTGAGACTGCTTGTGGTCTCTGCTTTGTGTCGTGACCGCCACGACAGCGACAAGGTATGGGCAGGGATGGAGCAGAGCTCAGATCAGTGATGTCCAGCACAGGCCTGGGCTCACTCACCCTGTGCCCTGTGCTGGGCTCCTCAGCTCAGGAAGGAACCATTCCATGGGGAAGGGTCCAGAGGAGCTCACTGAGTGCCAGGAGCTGCTGGGTCTGAGTGAGGAACTTCTCTGAGCTGGGCCTGCCCAGCCTGGCCCAGAGAGAAACTGGGGAGGATCCCCTCGCCCTCACCACACCTCTGAAACGTCAGAGCCACAGAGCTTCAACCACAGCTCAGGTGGGGCAGGTCTAGAAAAAGCTGAGGGGTTTTCCCTGCTACAGCCTCGGATCCTTTCAGCAATGGCACAAATGACACTAATGGTAATTAACATTTCAATGGACTGAAGTCATGGCTGTGAAAGCTCTTGGGAGAGAAATCCACTGAGGATGAAATCATGGAATCATTGAAGATCCTGGGCTGAGAGGGACCCACAGGGGTTGCTGAGTCCAGCCCCTGCCCTGCACAGACACCCCAACAATCCCACCCTGGGCATCCCTGAGAGCATTGTCCAAACACTCCTGGAGCTCTGGCAGCCTCGGGGCTGTGCCCACTCCCTGGGGAGCCTGGGCAGTGCCAGGCTGGAGGAAATGGGATTTACAGCTTCCTTGCTCCTGTTGGATAAGGCAGATCAGTCCAAGCTGATTCCTGCTGCAGGGTAACAGGGTTTTTCCACACCTTTCAGACCTTTCTTCTTTCCTAACACTGGCAAATCAACCAAAATAAAACCATCCAAACCAGAAAGCTTGAAGAAATTTCAGCAATTTTTATTGATTTCAGCTTTTCCAATGAAGCAAATACATACAGTACAGCCAAAACAAAACTCTGAGACATTTTTCTCACATACCTATATCTTACAGAATACACTGTAGAGCTATGGACTGGTAAGGCTGAGTTGGTCTTACACTGGTGTGTGTTCAGAAAGGAATGAAACTGCCTTTGACTTGTCCATGAGGCTTCTGAAATGCTGGGGTGGGATTGTACACACACAAAATAAAGAAAGCATTTATAAGGAAATCAACCAAAAAAGCTCTGCTGTGCCCAGGACAGTGAGGGTGGTGTTTATTTACATGGCTGGATGTCCAACTGCTGCTGCTGCTGCTGCTGCTGGCCACACTCCTTCCTCCTCCTCAGGAACTCTCCATCCCTGTGCCACAGACCTGCCCTGTCCCTGTCCTGGGCTGTGCCCTCCCCTGGCTCTTCAAGGAGCAAGGAACAGGAAACCAGCTCATCAGAGAGCATGTCACAGTTAAAATCATGCCTTAAAAAAAATAGCTCCCCAGAATGAAAACAATTATACTGGAGGTGAAAACAGCATTAATTTATGTTGGAGAGAACCTCACTGGGCTCCCAGAACAGCTGGTTATGAGCAACAGCAGTTACTCCAATGTCTGAATTTCCCTTCACTTCTCAGAGTTGGGCATCAAAGTCACTTCACTGACTTGGGTGGAGGCTGGTGTCCAGATCTTAAAGGGAGACTGGGAGGAAAAT
The DNA here is from genome assembly GCF_901933205.1 of Camarhynchus parvulus. NCBI lineage: Eukaryota > Metazoa > Chordata > Aves > Passeriformes > Thraupidae > Camarhynchus > Camarhynchus parvulus. The sequence continues at coordinate 594,480 of NC_044596.1, read as the reverse complement.
AGAGGGTATCAGAGAATTTCCCAGGGAAGATCCAGCTGCAGAACAGCCCTGGAATGGCAGAATGGTTGTGATTTCTGCAGCCCACGGCTCTCCTGAGTGGGCTCTGCCCTGAGGTTTGCAAGCAGTGACAAACAGCATCCTAAAAACAGCTCAGGGGGAGGAACCTCTCTGGTGTGCCCAGCTCAGGGCAGGGACAATATCCCAGCCAGGTGAGGTTGCTCAGGGCTGTGCCCAGTCACGTTTGGAAGAGCTTTGAGCATGGAGACAGATTTTATTTTTAGCTTTAAAAAAAAAAACAAACCTGTAATAAAAACAACTGTAACAGTGGTTTTTGTAATAAAATTTATGTGAATGATGAATCTGCCTCCCGGAGTCCAATACTCACTAATGAAATCTCCAGCACCTGTAAATTTAATTGTGAGTTGATGATCATAATGCTATGGCTCTTTGTGCCTTGTACAGTGACTCAGTAACTGCACCAGGGGAGAAAGCAGCTGCACTGTTTTAAAATAAAGCCTAAATCACAGCCAATTAGAGTGAATTTCCTCAATATTCCATCATTCCATTTTATAGTTCTGTTTCCCCAATTAGTTTTCCAGAGGAAAACATTTGCTCCCAGGACTTGTGTTGGATGTGTCATTACAGATCAAACCTGAATGCAAAATTGCACAGAACACTTCACACCCAAACTGAACCAACCCTGTGGATGCTGCAGCCCTTGGGGACACCCACAGATGGGTCTTGCCCAAAGCATTTCCAACATTTTGCATCTGGGAATCCACATGCAGCAAGGGAACTGCTGGAAGGGCTTTGCCCACAGACTGGGGCTCTTTGCTCTGCTTAAACCCTCCTGGAACACTTCTGTCCAACTGGATTCTCCTGGTTCTGCCTCCACTTCAAAAGGGCTTTTTTCCCTTTCTCATTTGGCTGCAGCTCAGCACAGAAAGCTCCTGACTGAGAAGAGTGGCTGCTCAGTAAAGTGCACAAGATGAAGCCACCCTTTGTAGCCAAGAGGAAAACCAGCTGGAAATGACCTCTCCTTATGGGCAGGAGTTCCCTGTGCTCCAAAGGGGAACCAGCAAGGGCCACCTGGAACTGCAGCAGAGCAAACCCAAACTTCACAAGGGGTTCTTTAGTGGGCACAGATCACCCCATGGATGTGAACTGAATATCATGACTCCCACCAATTAATGAGCCTGACACTTAAAATGAGACTGCTTTTCTATTTCCAGGCTCATAATCCATCCTTCCCAAGCACCTCCTGTGCCCCTGATGTTAGAGAAACAGGGCCCTGTGTCCCTGCAGCCTTTGAGGAATAATAACCAGCACAGGCAGCAAAGGCAGCCTCAGCTGCTCCTTTCCTGTGAGTCTGAGCTGTGTCACCTCCACGGGAAGGATATTTTTCTTCTGGAGAGAGGAAGCTTGTGAGAATTGAGTTGCTCTGAAATGAGCTCAGCAGTCCCTCAGCACAGCCTCAGCATCACAGGCAGATGAATGCAATTCAAGATCCCAAGAAATAAAACATTTCCAAACCTGATATCACACAAGTGCTCACATTCCTTTGCACATCAGTACCAGTTCTTTACACTGATCAATAAAAACAAAGTATGATTACAGAGGACACATCCCTCCCTTCTTTCATTCCTGTGGCAGTCATTGATTCCAGGGGGAAAACACTTGGCCTGTCCTGCTCAGCTTCTCAAATGCCACCTTTGTCCAGGCACAGTCAGGAACTGGAATTGCTTTGGTGCCCAGAATGGATCAGGACCTGGGAATGTTCAAGCTCTGCAGCTGTGTCCCAACTGTCCTCTCACAAACAGCTCCAGGGAAGGGTGATGGAGGCCTGGGAGAGGATCTGCAGGTGTCAATTTGCTTCTTGAGATAAAGAGTTCATGTGACAGGAAAGAAAATGTTAACAATTATCAGAGAAAAATCCTAAGCAGAGAAGAAGCCCTTGTTCATAACTGTGAGGAATAACCAGCCTTGGAAAGAAGAGAATCCTTGTGTGTATCTGTTAATAATGGACAGATGCAAAGGGGGAACTTGACCAAAGATTGACTTTTTATGTGTTTGTGGATAAAAACACGTTGTGACAAATTTTAACGTGGCAGTATTTGGTGCATGGATAGGGTGAGGTTGGAATAAAATCCTGCAAGGGGTTAAACTGCACAATCACCCTGACTTTGGGTGGAAAACAGGGGACTAAGCTGGAGGAAGACCCTGCTCCCCATGTGTGCTCTGTGTGCTGCCTGCACACACCTCTACATCACACCCAGAGTTACACAGACACACTCTTGGCAAAAAAATAATTATTGACATCGAGAAAGTATATAAAAGTCCCTTCTCCCCCCTAAAAAGAAGAAAATGCTTAAAAATATCAGTGTCATCCACATGAAATCCACATGTTTGGTTTGCTTTACAGTTGAGTTGAACTCAGAAACTCTCTACATCTTTAACATCCTCAGGAATCATGGAAGTGTTGCTCTTCTTGGACATGAACCAACTCCAAATTCTGAAATGGAAAATAAATAAAACAAAGAAAAAGCAAAACCCCAGATAATTAAAACATTCAAGAGATCTTTTCATTACAGCAAACCCCAACTTTTAATCTTTTCTCTGAGCCTGACTGCAATTTCTCAGCTGCACAAAGCTTTTCACCCTGGACTTCCACCCTCCTCAGAGTCCCAGTGCAAATGTCCCAACAGAGCAGGAAGTAAAATCCATTCCTGGGCAGAGGGAGGGAAGAGGCTTTAGCATTGTTTTCCCTTGGTTTGGTCACAAGGACCATGCTGGGGAAGGGAGCAAGTAATTCCCTCTGCATAATTTTGGACACTATCCAAGAGGCCTCTGGTATTTTCAAAGTGCTTAAAGCTTTTCCCTTCAGTGGGAATCATGAGTAAAATGCCTGATGGGTTAAATCCTCATTTCTCACTGAATATAAACCCATAACAATGCCCTGGAAATTCTGCCCATGGTTTCTCTTCCCTGATTCTTTATTGGGATTTTCAGTTGACAGAATGTGGTTCTCAACTCTGACCTGAGGTTGGCAGGCAGATTAAGGGCTCAAACAATTGCTAAGGCTAATGAAGCCATGGATGTGCTGGAATTCACTGCACATTACTGGCACTGTCTGGGTAACACTGCTCAAAGTTCAGGAATGAGGGCAGTGCCAGGGAGAATCCCAGAAGAGCCTCACCTGTGAGGGTTTGGAAAAATGCACTGAATCACTGATTGCTTGGCAAAGGAAGGGAGAGGCACAGTTGAGCCCAGCAGCTTTGTCTGTCCTGTGACACCTGTGCTGAGCATCTCCAAAATGCACAGCTGGGCAGTGGGGGCAACATCTGCCCTGGGCCCAGGCACAGCACAGCCTCTGACCTCATAGAAACAGACTGGGCTGGGAAAATTTGGGATGAAAATCTCACAAACACACTTCTGGGGTGATCAAAAGTAGCAACAATCTGAAAGGATTCCTGTGTCCCAAATCCACCACAAGGCCATGTTCTCACCTGCAGCCTGAATGTGCATGGAGAGGCTCTAAAATCTGGAGGAGAGGGTCCTGAAGGTCGTTCCAGCTAAAGATCCCATCATGTTCTTGTCAAACCCTTGCTGAAAAAGCAGAAACATGAAGTGCATATCAGTTTCTACACTGAGAGCAGGAATTGAGCAAAGTGTGCTGCATCCTCAGCCAATCTCCTCTGTCAGCCCTCTGGGTACTTTTGTCACCCTTGCTGATGAACTCCACAGAATCACAGAACCATGGGATGGTTTGGGTTAAAGGGACCTTAAAGCTCATCTCATCCCACCCTGTGCCATGGGCAGGGACATCTTTCCCTAGACCAGATGACTTTTCCTTGCATTGCCTTCCATCAACCCAGAGCTGGACCCCTCCAGGTTTTTGGAGGGAACTTCTATTGAATCATTCACTGAGTATTGTTTCATTTAGTTCCTCATCCTGCAAAAAGAGAAGTCTTCACATGGTGCATGCACCCCTGAAGACTCCCATCCTCCTCCCTGACAGGCACCTCTGCAATAAACCTGTGTGTGAACACCAGAGTGACTCAGTCACACCAAAATGAGCTGGCACGGGCTGTGAGCAGAGCCTGGCACAAAACCACCCCAACTCCTGTGCAGAAAACCCTCACTGTCAATGTGGGAATGTCACTTTGGATGCTCTGCTTTTGCCTCCAGGTGTTCCCCTTTGTAGGGATCCCTCCTTCTCTTTAATTTGGCCCTGTACTCCCTGCAGGTGCTGCTGCTTTTGAGTTGGAAAAACCCAAACTTGTTTAAAGAAAGCCACAGGGAGCAGGAGCTGGGAATTGGGAGCAGCTGGAGCTGGGGGCTGGAGCTGGAGCTGGGAGCAGCTGGAGCTAGGAGCTGGAGCTGGAGCTGGGAACTTGGGAGCAGCTGGAGCTGGGGGCTGGAGCTGGAGCTGGGAATTGGGAGCAGCTGGAACTGGAGCTGGGAATCGGGAATTGGGAGCAGCTGGAGCTAGGGGCTGGAGCTGCTCAGTGCCTGTTTGGCTCTGCACTTTCCCAGCTTCTCTTGCAGGGAGTAAAACAAATCCCAAATACTCCTCCCCTCTTGGTTTGAAAGCTTACTCTGACTGCAGGGGGTGTAACCACAGGGCAGGGCTATGGACACAGAAGAAAATGGGGGGAAGAGAGGAGGGACCTTGCCAGGCACCTGTTGGGACCCGATGGGCTGCAGCGAAGGGAATCCCCTAAATGAGGGCAGAACACCCAGCGTGTCCCAGCCCAGAGTGGGGGAGCTGTGCTGGGGACCCAGCAGCATCCCAGGGAGGAAGGTGTCTGACACAGGCATGACACCCTCTGCTTTGTCCCCAGAGTGAGTCCCAGCAGGGTCCCCCTGCCACCTGCTCAGATGCCAGGCAGGTGCCCAAGTGCCCCAGGCTCCTCCTGGGCCCTGCCCTCCTGGCTGCTGGATCAGGGCCTTTACCAGCTCCCCACCTCAGCAGGTGAACAACCCAGGGCTGCTCCTGACTCCCAGAGGCAGGAGTGTTGTCCTTACCTGCTTGAGCACATTCTGGAGCTCCCTGTTGGACCAAAGGTCTGTCAGGAGAAGTCGAGCAGCTTCAGCTGCTTTTGGACAGGAGCTGGGAAGGTGAAAGCAACAGGATTATGGCAGGCACAGAGCAGCACCCCACAGGCACTGCTGAGCACTGGGACAAACCCAGGCACTGCTGAGCACTGGGACAAACCCAGCTCCAGCTGGGAGCCTGGCTAGCCATGAACAGGACTGTCAGTAACACCCTCCTGCTCTCTCAGCAATGTTGTGTGACAACAATTGTCACCAGAGCAGGGCAAATGAAAGCGAGAGGAGGATCTGAGTGGGAAAATGAGCATAAAACTGAGCTGAGTCTGAAATTTGAGAGAGGGAAAGAGAAGGGAAATAGTGCCAGCCCTTTGCTGGAGTCTGCAGGGACTCCCAGCGTGGGTGGATCTCCTGGGAGGGGGCAGAGGAGCGGGCTTGGAGCTGCCTGGAGAGGACAAGGGATGGGAGCCTTTGCAATAACAACATCTGCAAGCAGCCCAGAGCCCTTACTCAGCACAAGGGAACAGATACCTGCTCACGTAACAGCTCGAAACCGTGAGTCATCGCAGGACCTTTTATAATTTTGGAACATTTCATACCCAGATATCCCCTCCCTGCTGGCTCCCATGGCTGCTCCTGATCTCCTGGGCCTCCTTCTGGCTGTGGGAGACTCCTGCTCTGGGTTCAGGGCAGCAGCCCCAGCCTGTCCCACCCAGGATGATGGAGAGGAACAAGACCAAGCTCAGGACCCTCCCTGTCTGATACAGCTCCACAGAACCTTGTGGCCTCAAAAAGAGTCCTCAAAACAGTCCCCAAAAGCCTACAAGAAATGGGATCAATAGATCATGAGGAACCTGGGACATCGACTCCATACTTGGAGTATGGGAGGACAGGGATGGAACCACATCCAGTAAATTTTGAGGCATTTCTCTGACATACACAGCAGCTGTTACCAAAGAAATGATCGAGTTTAACTTGGTCATAAACTTCAAAGGTGTTGTGCAGCTCCTAGTGTTGTGTGGAAGGCTGGAGATCAGCCAGAAATTCCTGAGCAATGCTTTGGGACAGAAAAAACGGGTTTTATTGCCAAATCTCTTCTGTAGTTATAAGCACACTATGCTCTGTCACCAGAATAACAATGTTTTAAAACATTTTTTGCCTGAAATGTTGTCTGTGGCTGAAAAGCCATTAAATCCCTACAAACCCAAGGGTCTCTGTGATCAGACAGACAGAGCACGAACTGAACTCTCTCTTTCAAGGATTTGTAGTTTCAAGTTGTTTCTCTCTTCCTAAGCCAGAGTAATTCTCGCTGATTTTTGAAAAAATTTACTTCTAATGATGCTAAATATGTGCTTTTCGCCACTGTGTCTCCAGAGAACACCTCAGAAGTTTTGTATTTTCAACCCAAAATTACCAGCATCAGTACCTGAGTCATTTATGAATTCAGGCAGAAATTCTGAACTCTTCATTTGAAGAACTGGCACTGACTGTTTCTTCCAGCATTGACTGCTATAATTTAGCAAAAAGCTCACTATGGGCTGGTGGAGCTGTGATGCCAACTTCAGTAGGTAAAGCAGCATATCCCAGACAAAACAGTGTGAATATAGTAGTGGGTAACATGGAGCAGAATATCAAGGACAGCTGATTTGGGGGGGAAATTCCTTAATAACAAATTGCCTGAAAATCAAAGTTGATTTTATGTACTGTCTGTCTTTTACAAATAGAATTATTCATGAAAAACTGTGAAAAGGCAACGAGGGAGATGTCCCCTGGTGGCAGTGGCAGGAGTCATCCAAAAAGCTACAGACTCAACAAAACGTAAACAAGACACAATCAGAAGGAGATGGTGGGGAATGGGGAAAAACAGAATGGGGGCAAAAAAGACAAGAATCTTGTCCTCAGATATCAAATAATGGGGAGAAATAATCCTTCCTCAAAGGATAAATGTACAAAGAACTTAAGGTGTGTCACTTAGAATGCCAAGGAATTCCCAGAACAAGCAAGAGATTATGAAATTGATATCAAGGTGCAATCTTTGGCAGAAATGGGAAATTGGAAATCTGTGGATAAGAACTCTCTGGCACAGGGAATAATCAAGGGAACACCTGAATCTCTTGAAAGATTAATTTCGGTGAAATGCTGTGGTGCAATTGAATTGCAAACTAAAACTGCAATAGCAGAAGTGTGAAAAGTGAAGGAACAAAGAGAAACAGAAATAAATCCATGGTAAAGGGATAAACTGCAAATGTGACACTCTAAAGCACAAGGAGAGATTTTGGGAAAAGCTTTGAGTCCAGCCAGTAGAATTAATGAGGAGAATTTCAATTTAATTAGTGAAATGTTGCTTGAAAATGAGCAATGTTTTTCAGACAGCTGGAGAAGCAAAATGAAAAGGAAACCAAACACCCTAATAAATCAGGTCCAGTGGCTTGATTTTCGGAAACATCACCAGAAATTGAAGGAAATATTCAATATTTTGGCAACTTCAATTAAAAATAACGAAGAGTGAAGGAACCCCATTTGACCATGAACTCCATGTCATAGAGGAGAGCATCTGCTCTATCACAATTACTTAATTGGGATGCTCCAGGAAGAAGAAGAAACCACATCCATCAGATAAACTGCTGAACCCTTTCTGCCTTTCTGTCAAAACCCAGCTATGAGAAACATGAGGAGAAAGAAACATGGGAAGGGAGGAGAACATGGGAAAGGACAAGATGCATAACTCACTGGTCTGGAACCTGGAGTCTCTTTCTAAGCTATGCCTCTGAAGCTGTTTGAGCAGGTGGAGCTCCTGGTTTGCAGCTGGTAATGCAGTGAGAGCCCAGCTCAGAAACACAGGGCAGGATCTGTGGGTGGCAGAGGAGACACAGGGAGGGAGCACCCAGACACCAACCCCAGCCTGGGGGTCAGGGAGTGTCCACAGGGACCTGAGGCAGAGAAAACTGCAAAGTCCTGACAGGGTGCAGGGTGTCCCTGGGTCCCCCCTGGCAACTGAGGCACCCCTGTGCCCCCATCTCTGCTGCCTGCAGTGCTGGCAAGGAGGAGCTTGATGATGTGGGACTCACCACATTCAGAACCACAGCAGGGTTCAGCAAGCCCCCAGGAGAGGTGGAGATTTATTGATTTCCAGTGGGGAGGCTCTTTCTGATATAGGACTGGACAAATCCCACCCTAACTTTTCTTGTTAATCCTCACAGGCAGCATGTGACACTGGGAAAATTTCACTTTGGGACCTAGCAGGAGTCAAAAGTCTCTCCAACATCTGCTCTGCTGGAACAGCATGAAATAATCCAGCCTGGACAAGTAAGATTAGTCCTGGATGGAAACTGTTCTCTTTTTCCCTAAGAAGTGAACAGCATAAAAATCTTTGAGGACAAAAATGAGTAATGGAGGCAAAGGAACAACTCCAGTTTTGGACATTGTAACAACTGGAGAGTTTCTTGGGAGGACTTTGAGATCCAGGCAGGACTGGAGACATCTCCAGAGTTTGGTAACTCCTCACAATTCAGTGACTCACCTCCAAGAAAGCTCATCCCCAGCAGCCAAGGCAATTAAAGTGTTCCCAGCCCAGGTTGTGCAAGGCTGTGCTGGAGCAGCAAATTACCGAGCACTGGTGTGAGGAGCCACAGAAGGACCTCAGCACGAGTAAATACCATTCAAAACAAGGAGGGCTTAGGAGAGGGCTGGGTTTCATGGTAATTGGGCTCATTGGAGAGTGGAAGCAAGTAAAAGCAGCAAATAGAGCAATGCTCCTTGGCCCAGGCCCAAACTAAACAAGGAGGCCCCGTGTAATGACAGAGAGTGTGTCTGCCATGGAACAAGAGGTGGATTGGAATAACTTTATCAAAGGATGATGAAGGCATGCAAATGGATTTTCACAACAGAAAACAATGGGTTACTTGTCTAAGGCATTTTAAAACAAAGACAGATGGCAAGAGAGATGAAAGCCTAGGAAGGAGAGAACATGGTCGAAGATAATAGAAGTTTAACACCAGTTTGGCCAGAAATGAACACAGAACTTGGCAAGGCTTGACAGGCTTGTGCTGCAGGGAATCTGGATAACAAACAGGACAGAATTCCTACCACCAAACCCCAAACCAAGTCCTAAAATAGAAAGAGGTAAAATATGATGAGATTGCTCAGCTGGTGTAAAATACAGGAATAGACCACGAAGGTACCTAAAATAATTCCTGCCTATGTTCCCCCAGAGTTGCATCTTGAGGAAGATGATTCAACTAAAAGATGAACAGATAAAAGTTAAGCACAATCCTTGTGTACCTGCAGGGTTGAACCTCAGACCTGACCTTCATGACAAGGTTTGAGGGAAGCCCGGGAGTCAGGAAGTCACTGACATCCCCTGTTCTGAGGGCTGGAATTTTTCATAGATCAGAGAACCCCAGAGTGGTTTGAGTTGGAAGGACCTTAAAGATCATCCAGTCCTACCCCATGCCATGGCAGGGACACCTTCCACTAGCCCAGGTTGCTCCAAGCCCTGTCCAACCTGGCCTTGGACACTTCCAGGGATGGAGCAGCCACAGCTACTCTGAGCAACCTGTCCCAGGGCCTCCCCACCTTCATGGGGAAGAATTTATTCCTAATATCCAGTATAAATGTCTCCTCTTTTCGCTTGAAACCATTTCCTCTTGTCCTGTCACTATCTGCTTGTGTAAAAAGTTACTTCTCCTTTTTTTCACAAGCTCTCTAAGTACTATTTTTAAAAGACTAAGATATTGGTGCTTCAGTTCTTTTTAGAAATTCCTAAAATTCAGCCAGAAAGTTTCCAGAGGTCCTTTTGCAAATCCACTCTGGATGGCTCCTGCTGTTTCCAAGAAACCAGTGCTGAGGATTTCTGCCCACCAGCACAGCCAGTTCCTTTACTGGGAAGGAGTAATGCTCCAGTCTGGCTCCAAAGGGTGTTGGGAAGGCTCTGGGCTCAGTCTGGCTCTGTCCCTGCCCCTGCCTCGTGCTCCACACTCACCCATTCCGGCACAGGCTCACTACATTATTTAGCAAGTTGCTGGACAGGTAAGACTTTCCCAGGTGGGGGTTGGACATGATGAGGTTCCTCAGAGTGTAACAAGCTGATGTCATGATCTCCCCATAGCTGCTGGTGTTTCCAGACTGGAACGACAGGAGACGGGACACATCTGGGAGCACCTGGTGAGCTAAAGAGGTGGAGGAATGTTCCAATCAACATTTAAACACAATCTGGCACAAGTGAATGATGCTATTTGTGTTAACACCAAGCAGAGTTTTCTCTGCAGGGAGACACTAGAAGTGTTGGACAGCAATGGCATCATTGTCATGAGTGGATTTTCCCAAGACAAAATGAGGTCTGCAGGCCTTTGGAAGGGCAGCGTCATTGGCCACAGACACTGAAGTCCAACTCAGTTCCCAAAACACTGTCACCCTCATGGTCCTGCAGGTTTGTCACTGTCCATAAAGTACAGCACATGTCACACAGCACTGGTGACTGTCCTGGGGCCAGAGGAAATGACACTGCTCTGCCCAGTTCTGGAGCACAGCTAGGTCTCCTTATGGGGCTTACAAAGCAGGCTGGGCAGATCCCACAGAGCTGCAAGCTGGGATCCAGCACGGGGGAAGGACTTACCCATGGTTTTGTGGAGCACAGGATGCCTGGACATGTTGCTGAGCAGAGAGGCCCCGGAGCGCACGACCTCGGAGCTGTTGGACTGGAGCAGCCGCGCGATGCGGGGCAGCCCCTTCTCCTTCAGCCCAATCATCTGGCTCATGGCATTGGACATCTGAGGGACAACACAGGAGCCCATGATTACAGTGCCAGGGGATGATGGTCAGGCCTGGAGGAACGTGACTGTACCATAAAATGAGCACTGTACAATCCTTTCTACTGCTGCCATAATCCCAGTTACTCTGTCAGTTTTACCTCTCTTCCCCACAGTTATGGGAGCCTGGAGAAAAGGAGGCTCTGGGAGCATCTTCTGGCTCTCCTCAACTCCCTGACAGGAGGGTGTGGGGGTTGGGCTCTGCTCCCACAGAACAAGGGGCAGGACAAGGGGAAATGATCTCAAGCTACCCCAGGGGAGGTTTAGATTGGATACTGGGGAAAATTCTTCACCAAAGCAGTTGCCAAGCAGTGGCACAGCTGTCCAGGGCAGTGGTGGAGTCACCATCCCTGGGAATGTTCAAAAAGTACGTGGATGGGGCATTTGGGCACATGGGTTAGTGGTGAACATGGGTGAACAGCTGGACTTAGTGATATTAGAGGGCTTTTCCAAGCTTAATGATTCCATTATTCTGTGACATTTGAAAAGTCAGCCTCTCATGTGCTGTGATGCTGCTGGTGCTGTTCTCAGGAGCCCCAGTGGAGCAGTTGATCACTCAATTGACATTCCAAAAGCTGGAGAAGCTTTGCTTTCATGTCCACGTTGCCCTCACCCTTCACAAGCCCCTGGCAGCTCCCTGCCCTGGCCCTTCACAGCTCCCTGCCATGCCACAATGCCAACGGGAGCAGGAACAGATAATGGATGTCTTTAAAAAACAGTCTGAGGACCAAAAATACTCAGATGTGATCTTGTGCTTGTAAATGTAGAAGGTCTCAGGATGCAGCCAGGGCAGAGGAGCTCAAGCACATCTCCTGAATAAACTGCCCTTATTGACAGAACTTAAACTGAACTTCTCAGCTGCCCCACCAGAAATGCTGATGGAGACACATGTCCATCAATAGTGAGATGGGAGTGGAGAGAAGGGTCTGGAAAACACGTGCCCTGTTCTACATTCACACCAGCAGGACTGGGGTGTGTAAAGCACAGCTGAAGGATATTCAGAGCCATCCTTTATGACCTAAAGGATCACAGCAAGCTCCATAAGCTCATCCCCAGATTCACTTTCCATCAAATGACAGCAAACTCAGCAACTCCAGCTCCAGCTCTGAGCTGGAATGAGACCCTTGAGGGGAGGAGCCACTTCTGCACACCCAGACAAATTTCAGCCATTCCATGCCAGAAGGCTGAATTAAGTTGCTCCAGCACTGTCAGAGCTGGGTTTGGTTGTTTGTCCCTTGTGCAATGTTGTTGATTGCTGAGATTTTCTTTTCCCTGGAGCACAGAACTCCAGCCCCATTTCCCTGACCAGCTCTGCCCATGTGTGACAGCCTCTCTCCACTTTCTGCTTTGTGGCACTGCTTAGTTAAATTGCCAAAAGTCAAGGTTCCCAATTATTTAGCATGGAAATCGTTGTGACAAAAGGAGATCAGAGCTGGCAGGTCAATGCCATCCCAGCAGGGAAGGCTCTGAGTGAGTCACCCATGTCTCTGGGTGGGACACTCCCCACACGTGACACGCCTCTCCTACCTATGGAATCATTATCTCTTTATCTCCCCATCCATCTTATTTAAATTGGGATTGATGGAGCTGGGCACAAACAGACAAGTCAAGGGCTGTCCCAGGGGAGGCAGCCTGCGAGGACGTGCCCAGGGCAGTGACGTGGGCCCGCGGAGCCGCGGCTGTGACGTGTCCCCCATGGTGCCACAGCATCACCCAGCCCCTAGCACCGCCACGCTGTGTGCCCATGGGTCAGGACATCTGTCACAGCTATTTTACAGGCAGCTCTGAGGTGTGGACAAGCCACAATCCACAGCACAACCCACCCTGTCATTAGAGCCACCTCCCCTTGGAGCACACGCACGGGCAGTGGCTCAGCCCTTCTCCCATCTCTCATCACATCTGGCTAGGGGTGCACATCTGGGCTCACCCTCACTGCCACGCCAGGGGAGGGTGCCAATACCAGCAGCTGCTGCCAGTGTGACCAACAGACTGGGGAAACTTGGAAACCCAGTGTATGGGTCTGGGATAGATCCTTGGGATGCTGGCTGTAGCTTCCCATGAGACCCTGAGTTTGGAGTTAGGATCCCACTGGATCAAACCCTATGGAGAGACTGGCTGTGGTGCCCTGAGGTTTAAGGAGGACATTTTCCTTTTTCATGGCTGAAAAGTGATGATGATTAGGGACCTTAGAGGGCTTCCCAACCTGACTGATTCTCTGGTTCCATGAAGTGCTGACACATTTGGGTGCACACATGTGGAGGGGAGGGAAGCTCTTACCAGCCCTCGGCTCGCAGTGAGGTTCTGCAGAGCTCCAGCACAAGCTTCCAGGGTGGCATCCTTCTTGCTCTGATCCATCAGGGACAGGTAGGTGCGGATGGCATCTGAGTGGTAGAGCCAGCTGGGGCCTTTGGGCTTGAAATCCTCCTCAGGAAGGGGAACCCCGTACTCATCATTCTGCAAAGACATGAGAAACAGGGAGTTCAGACCCTGCTCTTCCTTTGCAACCCCTGCCTGGGGCTGAACATCACATTCCCAATCTCTCTGTGGCACATCCTACCTCCATTTTCCCACTCCTGCTGTTGAAGCAGCCTGTGAGAGTTTTGTCCATGTAAACGCTCCGGGCCATGTGGTTGAGCTGGGTGTATTTGTTGGGAACTTCAGCATCCAGGCGGTAGGAGAGGTTGTGCAGGATGCAGATGCAGTTCTCCACAGACTGCATCACCCCCAGAAGACAAATGCAAACATCACATTAGGCAGAAAACTATGGAGCAGCACCAGAGAGGACATGGACTGGGCCATAATCAGCTTTTTAGCACCACAGATGCTCTTTAGCCTTGTTCAGGGAGCAAGGGATGGGAGGGAAAGAGCTGGAATAGATGTGAAGGAAGGATCTCAGTGAGCTACTGACCCAAAAAACCTTGGGAGGTCTCACTTGTCACAGACAAGTTGGCAAACAGGAAAAGAGAGTGTGAGTGGTTGGATCAAACCATGAAATTTCAAATCTTGAAATGCCCCTCTCACCAGGGGTAACTTCCAATGACTCTCTCTGAGTCACAGCTACAGATCAGGTGACACTTTTTACCAAGAACAAGCTTTAAGGCTCCTTTCCCTGGATGCCGGAGTGCCCAATGGGAAGACCAAGAGAGAATTTTGGCTGGATACCCATAGCCAACACCAGAACCTGTGGTTACATTTCCAAAGAGCTGTGTTTTGTGTGTGCTGCTGGAAAGGGGCTTCCTGCAAAAGCCATCCCCAAAAGTGGGTTTGCTCAAAACAGAGAGAATTCAAAATAACTTTGGTAACTTTGAAGGTTACATCTGAAAGGTGTCCACAAACAGTTTTTTGTCCAAGGCAAGTGCTGCTCACACACAGCCATCAGTCACAGTCAGGGGACTGGCAGAGAGATGCCAACTCCTGCCTTCCTGCTGAACATGGTGCCAAGCTGGGGATTGTACACTTGAGTCCTGCTGGATGTCAAGATGGGGGGGTAAAGAGCAAGAGATGCTGGAAGGGGAAGGGAAGGGAAGGGAAGGGAAGGGAAGGGAGGGAAGGAGGGAGGGAAGGAGGGAAGGGAAGGGAAGGAAGGGAAGGGAAGGAAGGGAAGGGAAGGAAAGGGAAGGGAAGGGAAGGGGAAGGGAAGGGAAGGGAAGGGAAGGGAAGGGAAGGGAAGGGAAGGGAAGGGAAGGGAAGGGAAGGGAAGGGAAGGGAAGGGAAGGGAAGGGGAAGGGAAGGGAAGGGAAGGGAAGGGAAGGGTTCTGGGGACTCAGGAACCAAAGTACTTTACTGTTCCTCTGTGTTTGTTAAAAGGAAATTTTAAAGCCCAGCTCTACTTCAGGTCCAGAGGCCCAATGACTTACAACCCTCCAACAGATCTCACTGGGGCTTCGGAAGGACAAGAGCAGCCAGAGAGTCCAGCCACCTCTTGTGTTTTTTGGGAAGGGATTTTGAAGTATTCCCAGGGTTGCAATTGTTAACTGTGGGGCTGGGCATCCCAGGGCAGCAGCTGGTACCTTGTCATCGGGGCGGCTGGAGGCCACGCAGTTCTGGGTGTAAGTCATGACAGAGTCGATCAGGCCAGGGTAATTCCTCATGGTCTGGCGCCCCATGTCTGCAGAGCTCAGGTTCCTGAGAAGCAATTGAGGAGCACAGCAGGGGACAAAGAGGAGAGAGGGTGAGTTGGGCTCTGTTCTGGCTATGGTTGTCACTGAATTGGGGGATTTTTTGGCAGGTTCAGCAAGGCTGAAGAACTGCTCCTGCTCTGGAGGCCTTTGGTGGGACTGCACCAGTGCACAGCTCTCTTGCTGTTCTTTGGGACTGATTTCACCTGGTACATGTCCTGCAAGGAGCTCTGCATAGAAGACACCCTCCTAGGGACAGTCCCCAGCAGGAGGCTGCCTCAGAGGCTCTGCATGTGCCACTACACAGACACTGTCTCCTGAGTGGAGTTTCCAAAGGGAAAACTGGCTAAAGACTATCTGGGCTTGTTGTGATCATCAGGAAGGTGCACAGGGTTGTAAGCACAGACCTACCCAGGGTCAGCAGCAATGTCTGTGTGGGAAATGGGCTGGAAATGCTGGAGAGCAGCAATGGCTCTTGCCAGAGGGACTGACCCATCTGTGAGGTCAAAATGGGTTCTTGGACATTGGCAGCTGTCAGGACAGGGTAGTTTTTCCAATAACAGGATATGGGTTTTGTTGTTTTGCTCTGTTTTTTTTCTCCTATTTTATTGCCTTATAGCTTGCAAATGAAAAACAAAGAGAGGTTGGCAGCGGTTGTGAGATATTCACTGCAGGCGTTCCAGAACTGGATCTGATGTTCACTGTGATTTGCAGCCTCCTCATTAACATGGATTCATCTGCAATCCAGAAATGCTTGAGCAGCAATGGCTCGGGCCCAGGGCAAACCCAGGGCTGTTCTCATCCCTGTGTTCTGATGTGGCAGGGCAGTGACTCAGAGTAGTCCTGGCTCAGCCCTTGGAGCAGGGGCTCTGGATCCAATCCCAACTTCCCTCACTCTCCCTGCTCCCCAGTCCTGCTCCCTCAGGCCTCTGGAGCTCCCTTGCTGACCTGCAGCTGCCAGTCTTCCTTGGGATGTTGGGTACTGCTGCCACAGGCTGGGATCAGTTTCAGAAGGTAGAGCCTACCTCTAGTTAAAACTCCACAGGGTTTTTACAAGCTGTTGCCATTGTCTTTCCCTCATTTTAATGGGATATTTTATGGTGTTGTAGGCTGGGATGGCCTTAAAGCAGAGCAGCTCACCCAGTGTACCCCACACATCCCGAGCTGCAGCTGCTCAGGGAGCTGCCTTCCAGGACAGGCAAGGAGGGAGCAGCACTCCCTATCTCCCAGACACGGTTCCCAGCCACAGAAGCTGATGGTATCAGGTCTCCAAAGGCCCTGCCATGATCAGCCTCTCGTTTCATAAGCAGCTCCAGCTCCTGCGAGCTGCATGTCTGGGAAGGGCGCGGCCGGCGCTGCCTCCCTCGGGGAGAGCTTCCCTTGATGAAAGCACCTCATTATACAGGGCAGGTTTTTTGCCCCACTTGTTCCCATTGAGACAAGGTGCTCATATCCAAGTGGAGGAGGAAAGTAGGAGAAACAGCAAGTCAGGGCGAAGATCCTCTACAAAAGGACTCTGGTTTCCCGTGAACAAAATAAACTACTCTGGGCTCAGCCTGCACCTCCTGTTTCGTAGCTGAGTCTCCAGATGAAATGAGCCAGGAAAAGTCCTGTACTGTACTAAAACAGTTATCACAAGAAGTGGGAAAATGCTTGCTTTCCCCACACAGAGAATTCTGTCTTTTTGTCACCTAAACCCTAAATCAGTTTATTTTCTCTGGAAGCCTCAAAACTCTAAAGGCAAAGTCTGTCCAGTTTCCTGGTCTGAGCTAAACACTGATGGGTTTCACTAGTGCACAAAACAACTTCAATTTTTTTTTTAGAAGAGACTCAGTAAGAATGACATTATTAAAATAAAAAGCTACTAGAAAAGTATTTTACATGCAATTTTTTTTCTGCTCCTTCTCTTAGTCAAGAAAACTTTCTCAAGGAGAATTTTTCATAACGCAATTGTAATGAGCATGAATTCAGCTCATTGTAAGAGGATTTAGATGGCTTTAGCTTTTGCCCACAGACACAAGCTACAGTCAGTCCCTGCCTGGTGACTCACCTCAAACACCCTGTGGCATTGAAGAACACTTCTGGGTCGATAATTTCTCGTGTCCTGTTGCAGCTGCCATCAGACCAGCCCGAGAAAGGGATGATAACACAGTCTGTCAGCACAGGCAGAGCCTCCTGTATTAACTCTTCTTTTAGTTCATCAGTGGAGGAGAGGTTCCAGAGCAGTCCTAGGAAGGATGTGGGACACAAGCTCAAGCACAAGGTCATGTGCATTACGAACTTTGTTTAGCTCAGGGTGATTCCAGCACCAAAATCCTTCTTCCCTTCACCACTCTGAGCTGAGGGTGCAGAGGCTGCCTGAAACCTTGGTCCCTGTCCACCCCTAAGGGAGACAGGCGGGATGGGTCCACATGGAGGTGGGCATTTAAGCATCCTTCCTCCTCCCAAAATTGCTATTTATTGCTATTAGGTTGCAGGGGACAGCATCTCTCCAGGGATCTTGGAAAGGCTTGCACATAAAACTTGGGACACAGTTGAGGGTGACCTGCATCAAAAAACTCCCATCAACTCCTCAGGCAAAGGTGAGGCACCAAGGAGAGAACCCAGCCAACCCTACAGGGGTTGGAAGCTCCCTCAGCCATTCCTGGGAACAGCACAGGGGCCAGGGTACAGGGAGGTGTGGGAATGGCGGGGTGACCATAACTGGGAGGGGACCTGGGGCAGGTGCTTCCCCAACAGGCACTGAGGAAGTCAGGAATCCTTATGGAACATGGAAGGGCCAGGACCTCCTCTGCTTTCTGATCTAGGCCACCCTTTGATGCAAGAGGAACAGAAGACCCCCCCTCTGTGCTAGGGTAGCACCAGGGCTGCAGACTCCAGGCAAGGGGAACCTCATGGCTGAGCAGACTCAGGGTACCTGTGAGCTGTTTCTGAATTTCAGTGTTCCCTGTCCTGCGGAGGAGGCTCACACACTCCCTGATCCCGTTCTGCCGCCGGGTTTCGATCTTGTTGGTGGGGTTCTTGAACACCAGGTTCCGGAGGGCTCCGGCTGCCGCCCGCTGCACGTTCTGGTTCTGGCTGCGGAGCAGCTCCACGAGCTTGGCAATGCCCCCCAGCCGATAGACCTGGACAGGAGAGACACGGGACAGACATGGGACATGAGCATGGAGCACTGGGAGAGACATGGGACAGACATGGGATATGAACATGGAGCACCGGGAGAGACATGGGACAGACATGGGACATGAGCATGGAGCACCGGGAGAGACATGGGACAGACATGGGATATGAACATGGAGCACTGGGACAGACATGGGACATGAGCATGGAGCACCAGGAGAGACACGGGACAGACATGGGACATGAGCATAGAGCACTGGGAGAGACATGGGACAGACATGGGACAGACATGGGACATGAGCACGGCACCAGAACAGACACAGGCCATCAGCACAGAGCACAGGACACTGCTGGGACAGGGACACCCAGAACTGCCCCAGCAGTGCCAGGGGTCAGACAGCCCATCCTGGGGGAGCTGAAGAAGCAGAGCTGCCAGGGAATGAGGGCCAGAGATGACAAGTCTGGTTCAGGCTGTGGGTCATGAGCACAGAGCTCCTGGACTGGAGGTTGGAGCCAAAAGCTCAAACTGCAGGAGTGGCTGTCTGTGAATAATGGCCATGGACAGAGTCCTTTGCTGATGGAAATGTGCTCCTGCAAACTTTCACCCACCTCCACAGCCTGCACCGAGTGGAAATGCTGCCTTGCCTACGAGCAGAGGCCATTTATAGCCATCTAATGACATGCTGTGGTCATTTATCTGCATCCTGAGATCACGGGCTGAGCTCAGAGGGATGGTCACGGCCAGTGTCACCACCCTCGAGGTCAGCCGCAGGCAGTGGAGGGAGCCCAGCCCTGCAGGACACCACACACGGCACACGGAGCTTTGAAGGCGGATCCCTGCAGCTGAGCTCCCAAATGCCGCTCCCGCTGCGGGATGTGCTCTGCAGCGGCCGAGATCTCGCCCGGAGCCCGTCCTGCCACACACACCCCTCGGCTGAGGCTGCTGACAATGGACAATGAACGGGCGCCTTTTGGGAGGGAAGGAAAACAAGCGTGAGCTGGGATGAGTCACCGACCTGCTCTGGCACATCCTCCTGGGAAGGATGGGATGGCCCAGTGCTCAGAGAGGGTTTGCAACGGTAACAAAGGGTGTGGCCACCCCACAATGGGCCAGCTGAACGTGGGCTGGGCACCTGCACTCATCCAGGCACAGCCAGGGCACAGGGGCACAGCCCCACACCGGGCCAGGGCTTCCAGCTCCACTGCTGTGCCAGGACAGGGAAAGCCACTTCTAAAGGGCTGGCATGTCAGTAAATCCAGGGTGGGGATAAACTTTGGTGACATCCTTGCTGCAGCAGATCCATCCTTCAGTCTGCCTCCTTTGCTGCATGTTGGCAAAGGAATTGATGAGTAAGAGCACCAGAAAAATAACCTGTGCTATAAGGGCTTCTCTGTGGTCAAGTATCACAGAGTCATGGAGGGATTTGGGTGGGAAAGAACCTTAAAACTCATCCTGTCCCACCCCCTGCCATGGGACTATCCCAGGGTGCTCCAAGAGCTGCCCAACCTGCCCTGGACACTTCCAGGATGGGGTAACCAGAATTATGGATGTGCAAAATTATCTTTGTACATGATCACTAATTATCAGCCCATTGGCTCAGGTGGCTGAAATAGTCTGGAAAAGGGCTGTGGAAAAGGCTGGCAAAGGGCTGCAGGGTCACTGGACAATGCCCAGCAAAGTTCACAGTGGGATTTAAAGCAGCTTTTGTCTGGCTCTGACTCTGTAGCTCTGAGGTAGTGAAAGATTGATGTGGAACTGGCTGCAAGACTGATGTGGAACTGGGTGCAGTTGCCCCCACGAAAGGCCATTGGATGACAGCTTCCACATTGTCAAACCCCATCACCCTGTGCCAGAGCAGCTCGTGGTGACAACAGGAACAGCTTCTCTGCTACCCAGAAACTATTCCAGGCATTAAATCCTGACCAACTGCTGTTGTGAGAAAGTGGCCACCAATAGCTGAAAAATCTATTTAATTAATACCTGAGCCTGACTAAAGAGATACAAAGCACCCTCATAAAAACCAAGGGAACCTATGGATCCTTGGCACTAGGGAAACCAGCCCCATCCCTCTCTTGTGCCATCAGCCCCAGTGTGGCACTGGAGGAGTCTGCTCACCTCTTGCTTGGCAGACTCATCCTGGAAGCAGGTGTGCTGCAGGTAGTAAGCCCCCATGGCCTGGTACTTGTCATCAGAGGAGCACAGGAGCTGGATGGCCTTCTGGATGGTCATGGTGCCAGCATCAATCTCATCACCACAGATCCTGTGTCAAAGAGAAATACAGAACTGGGTGAGCGCTCAGCCAAGACAGCTATGTCAGCACTGGGAGTTATTGGGAAGGAATCAATGATAAAATATTATCACATTGCAACACAGACCACAGAGTGCACTTCTAGTGGATTTTTCTGTCTCAAAAAAAGAGATAGTAAAAGATGGAAAAGACACAGTGAAGAGCACTAAGGGTAATAAATTCCAGATCCAGTCTATCCACAAGCAAAGGAGACAGAAAATGAAAACTGGGTTGAGGTGGTGGATATCTGATCATGCCCAAAGTGGAAGTTTAATGAACAGAGAGCCAGTTCACTGTTCCCCAAATAAAGGAGTGAGTGGACAGGAGTGAAACCATCTACCAGGTGATGAGGACAAGGTAACACAGGCAGGTGGTTTTCCCACAGCATGGGATTCTTTGATGTGAGAGGTGCTGCAAGCAGAAAAGTGAGCACAGCTGATGGTCTTGGGAAGCTCAAGCAGATCCCTCCGGAAAAGGCCTGTCTGGAGTGATGGGATGGACAAATAGGCAGTTTATGAAATGCTAATAATAGCTCTGAGACATCCTGCTCCCAGGGGATGTTCACACTGGCTGGCTCCAAGCTCTTATAAAAGCTGACCACTGTCCCTGTTAGAGGTAAAGAATGTGCCTGCAACTCAAGAGGAAGGATATGAATTCCTCTGGCTTGTGGCAGGAATGGAACCCTGAGAGAAATATAAACATCTGGAGGTTCTCCCACTTGTTTAGAAAGGTGAAGGTCCTGCTCTTTTTGGCTTGTTCTTAATTCAGTACCATCTGTGATGTTTTAACCACACAGAATTACAAAAGGGTCCAAACTTTCAGGGAGGTCTAAACAGCAAAGCTTGTTTGAGCTTCCAGTTATAGAAATTAATGTAATTGAAGGTTCCTGTCTCCTCTCAGCACCCTTGCAGCTAATCCTGCAGAGGCTGCATGGGGATCTCAGCTCATGGCAGTGGTGGCTGTGTTAATTTGCAAAGTCCAGGACTGAGGAGAGTCAAAGCCAAATTCCTGTTTGGTTTTACTGTCAGCAGTGACAGAATACAAATGAGAAAGGCTTCATTAGCAGTGGATGGAATCCAAAAGTGTGAGGGCTTTCCCAGGCCAGTGAAGTCGTGGCTGTGCCTGGCTGATGAGGTTCCCTGGGGCTGATGGGGAGTTTCACCTGGAGGTCAGGAAATCAGTCCCTGATTGAACCACATTTATTTATACACATTTTTGCTACATGTCATATCAGGAGTGACTCTGTAGAGGGGCTGCTCATCTTCAGACAATGCCACAGACCAACAGAACAGTGATTTTTAATAAGTTCTTTAAATAAACCCATTACATTTGAAGTGTTAAATTTCACCACAAGACAGTAGCACTTCCAGGCATGGGATGGACAGAGTTGCTTTGACTGTGCCAAAGGAATGTGAAGAATAAAGGTCTGGAAAGAACATGTGATCACCACGAGCAGCACTTACAGTGAGATAAAACATTTATCCTGATGAATCTAAGGGCTCCCCTCCACACAGCACAGAGCAGGGAATAATATGCACAATTCCACAGGGAATTTCACACAAAAGGCAGCATGAAGGACTCTGGTCTCCACTGCCCTCACTGACATAAAGTTACACTCAGCCTGCATCACTCATTCAAGCACCTGTGGAGTCATTGGAAAGAATTCAGTGTTTTCAAAAACCACCTTGCCTTTGTGTCTTGGATATTTTTCCTAGGAAAGGAAGCCCTGCCCTCTGGAGACACCTCTGCCTCTCTTGGTATGCAGGAATGAAAGACAACAGTCTGGGGCTGGACCTTATGCACTTCATGTCTAAGGCTGGGTAAGCCTCATTCCACTTTTATTTCTACACTGCAATAAAACATCACTTCCTCATAAGACTTTTCATCAGTTTGAACCTCTATCAAAACCTGGCACCAAGGAACTTCCATTAAACTTGCAACAAGGAGACACAAAACTGGAAAGACTAAGTAAACTAGAAATTATAGAGCCCCAGAAACTCTTGGGTTGCATCCAGGATGTGATTTTTTCTCAGGTTTTTTTCATGCTCCTGAGACAATTGAGCTGAGAACTGATGGGTTCTGCTCCAGGGAGGGGCTTCTCCTTTGGGAACTGGGACCTGGACTGGAGGTATGGGAAGAGAGGCAGATTGGTAAAAATACCAGGTCAGTGGCCATGTAATCATAGTGATCTGTTTTGCTTTATAATTATTGAATCAAATGTACTTTTTCTGAGACAGAAGGACATCCACTTGGTCCAGCTGTTCAAGGAAGGCAATTTTCTTCACATCCACTCCATAGAGGGACAAACCCTCCCTCACCTGGGAAAAACTGGGATGCAGGTGCAGTTCTGTGGGAGAAAATGGGGAAGGTTCCCTTTTCCCTGTTGTGTCCTCAGCACAAATTCACAGCAGGTCAGCAGTCAGGCTCAGTCACACTGCCCAGGAAGCAGCAGGGATTTCTCCTATCTGAGAATAAAATCACCCTGGCAAAGTCCAGCAAAGGGGAGATTGCTCCTCAGCCAGTCAGGGATATTCCCAGCCAGATCCACACTGTGGGAACAACAACCTGCTTCACGACAAACTCTTGGACTGAGCCATCTCCAGCCTAGGCAATGTGACTGGTAGGAAGAGCTCCAAAGGTTGTTCTTCCACAAGAAAGAAGCAGACTAGGAAGTGACCTCAGCTAGAAATTATTCAATGGAGACAAAGAAGATCAGATTCTGGAATGGAAGGCAAACAAATACTGAAGAGGATCAGTATCAGAGAAAGGCAATTTCCCTCACCTTTCATGAGCAGATTGTTTTGTGTTAATTCCCATCTAAGTTTCCATCCTGCTTGTTAGGGCTACAGCTCCCAAGAGAGGAGGAATTAACAAGTTCCATTGCTCATTAATAAAATCAGAGTAGAGGCTCTCAAAACAGTGTTCAGCACATCCCAGCATTCTATCCCAAATAAAAACAAACCAAAATGAAGGTGCCTTTCATCATACTCGGTTCTGCTTTCACTGCCTGACTTAGCCCTGAAGAATTAATGTTTTGATATTGATCAGCTTTAATTATCCCAAAAGACAAGAGATAGATCAGAAACCACCCTCAGCACCTTTCCTGACTCTGACAACTCCTGTCCTTCCCTCTGTCTGCAGCACTGCCAGAGAAGCTGAGCTCAGGAGGGAATGGCTGTTGGGGACACAGTGTCCCTGAACTTCAGCACAGCACAGAGACTGCAGCAGCTCAGCTGGGGCCAGGTCGGGGTCACCAGAGCCAAATGTGGCACCAAGAAATCCCAGAGGATTGTCCCAGTCTGTACTGCCCCCTGCACAGCTACCAGCTGAGGCATCCAAGACCTCTGACAGAGCAGCTCTGAGAGGTTCTGGATCCCCAGGTGCCTGGAGAGACACTCACATGGTCTCTAATGAGGTGTTTCAGTCTCCTCCACACTCAGAGGACTCCAAAGGGAAGAGCATCCACATCTCCCAATGGGGCCAAAGGTAAGTGTGGGTTTGCAGGTGGCCATTAAAGGCTCCTGATCCAGATCAGCAAACCCTCAGCCAGGGACTGTCTGCAGACACCCAGCTCCCCATTCCATGCTCCCAAAGGAGAAAACTCCCTCTCCAGGGGTGGGATGAGTCTGGGCTCTCAGCCAAGTCTCCAGCTCAGACATGTGGGGTTCCCTGAGAACAGCAAGAGGTGTTGGCTTTGTTAGGGGGTAACTCAGGGACCTGTCTCTGGATTCAGCCCCACTGGCACTGGGCATCTCAGCTCAGAGAGAGGCATCTCCTGAACTGGTGTGACCAGCTCAGAGCACTGCAGGGCCACTGACACCACGGCCACCTGTGCCCTGTCTGTGCCACGAGGCCCCTGAAGCACAAAGCAAAACAGCTCTAAGCAGACCTAATACAATGTCAGTCCTTGGTGAACACAGATTTCTTGTACCTCAGGTTCCAGTTGGAGGGGCACAAAGATTCCAAATGTCCCAGGAGAATTAAACATCCCATTGTTTGTTACTGCTTCTTGCCACTGCTCCCTGATGACCAAGCAGGATGTAGAAACTTTTATCCTGAGTGGGCATAAATAGTATCAATAACATCAATAACACTGCAACACGTAATTTAGCCAAAAGCTGCCTGCTCAGGGTGCTGCCCTGTCACCTGGAGCATGCTGCAAGTGCCACCCAGCAGAGGAAATGGTTCAAAGGGGACAGATGTGGGTGGTCTCCACCAGCTGCTGAAATCACCGCTGCTGCAGCTTCTAGGTTGAAATACTGCCGCTCTGGAGGATGTCACAAGAGATCATGAAGAAGGGTTCTGTGGAGAACAGGGAGTCCTGGGCACCAAGAAAATTCCTCCAGCTCTACCAGACTCCAGAGAGCTGCATTCTGCAAAACGTGAGTGCTGCTCACTGAGAGCAGCCTTTGGACAGGAGCCACTGGAACACCCTGAATGTCTCAGCCCAGGCCAGAGATGCTGAGCTTGGAAATGTTGATCCAGATATGACATAATGATTACCAAGGCTCAAGCCCCTGAGTGAAGAGAAGTATGTCTGGAATCCCAGAATCACTGAGGTTGGAAAAGACCTCTGAGGCCATCGGGCCCACCTGTGGCCAATCCTCACCTTGTGACACAGCCCAGAGCACTCACATCCAAGGTGCTCCTTGGGCACCTCTAGTGATAGGGACTCCTCTACCTCCCTGGGCAGCCCCTTCCAATGTTAAACAACCATTTTTGTGAAGAAATTTTTTATGAAAGAAATGGAATGGACATGAGAAGGTCCCTCTCTCCTCACTGAGGCAGGATCATGACTGGGGCTGGTGGAGGAGAATAAACTGCATGAGGAGTTTTAAATAATGTTCAACATCCTGATCTGGCAAACAGTGCAGAACTCAGATTTCATCACCAGGACCAACAGCATGGGGTGAGTAAACCCCTGTGTCATGATCTAGTTTATAAGGGAATCACAGAATGGCTTTTCCTGACAAACAGCTCAGTGTTACACTGCTCAGCAGGCAGTTGGAAAGGGGCTGTGGTCAGAGCTGCTGCGGTAAGAGGGAGGACTCTGAGGGATATCAGTTATCAGCTGTTATCAGTTATCAGCTCTTCCCTGTCTCATACAGCCAAACCCAGTTCAATAAATGGCAGCAATCACATAATCAAGACCAGTTGTGGAAGTTAAATAACTTTGTCACCAAACGCAGAGGGACTGCTCAGCACAGACAGTTTGACAGTTATTGCACACTCAGAGTTTTGATACCTGCACACCGCTGTTGCCACCTGAGAACATTCAGTGACCCATTTTTCCTCTCACACCATCCAGGGAGACCAGATCCACAGCAGAGGATGACTGAGAAGCACCACTCTGGAGCCAGTCCATGGGCATTACAGAGTTTTGTATCACAGACAGACCCAGTGGAGCACAGGTCCCACTGCAATCCCTCTCACAGCAATGGAAATCACCCCATGGATCACCTCAGAAAGCATGAAAAGCATCCAGCCCTTCCCTAGCTCTTGCAGGCTATTGGCAAACCTGCAGACAAGACATCCAACAGATCCCAAACCAGGAGATCTGCAGCACAAAAACTGAACACAGAATTCTCCATGTCACAGAGGCATGAACTGTACCTGGAGAATGACCAGAATGGAAGGACAGAGCCCCAAACTGGGAACTGGCAGCAGCTGTGACCCAGCTGAACCCTGTCCCTGCATGGGGAGGTTAATAATGGGGTACCTGCAAGCAAAGCTGTCTTTACTCAACATCGGGGGAGCCAAGGGAAGATTGAAATCTCTAGGTGGAGAATCCTCCAGACACAATAGCCCTACATAGCAAGGAGAGCCCAGACATGTTCCTGACCCAGCCCAGAGGCCCCTTCCCCAACAAGAGCACACTGAGAGCAAGGCCAAGAGTGCCCTGCAAGACACTTCTGAGGGCTAAGAGTAATCCAAAAGAGTCATTTTTCCAAAAAGGACAACTTTGTATGTCTCCAAAGCTTTAAGGACAACCTCCTCCCCTGCTGAGCACAACTCCTGTACCAGGTGCCCCCTGCACCAGCCCAGCTCTGCAGAGCTTCAGGCAGAGCAGGGGCTGTGCCACAGCCACATCAGATTCACCCAGGGGACACAGCCCGGCTGAGCCCACAGCTTGAAGCCCAACTTGGAGCTTGAGGTTTCCACAGCAGAACCAGTTCTGCCAGATGAGCCGTGCCCCAAGCCAGGAGTGTGTAAATGGAGCCACTCCCTAACCAAGGGCAACCAGAGCTGGAGAGGATCCCTCTCAAAACAGCAGCTCTCCTCTCAGAAAATGCCATCATTCTCCAAGTGACCTCTCCAAAGCCATGACCAAGCCCCTGACCGTGGCTTTGGCCAGAGCCTGCCAGGACTTTTGCTCCAAAGCTGTGTCCTCCCTAGGAGAAGGCAGCTGCAGCCCTGAGTTCAGGCATTCTGCCATCCTTCCCACTACACTTTTCTGCTCTTCAGTGAGAAATTCCCTAGAACAGATCACTTCCAGTTTGTGTAACATCTCTGGATCCTGTTCCAGAGGATTTACAGAGCTGCTGACAGCAGCAAGCCAAGGCCGCCAGTGCTCTGGGCCGGCCAGGGCTACTTTGGCATGTGTCAAACCTGGAGTAACTGGGCACATGGGCAGCCAAGGGCTCACAATAACATTCTAATGGGACAGTGATGTTTCTTGGCATCCATGCTCTGGGACATACCCTCCTACTCAATCCCAAAGCAGGGAGGCTTAGCCAGAGTAACCTGGGACATTCAGATGTGGAAAAGGGCACAGTGTGGCTTATGCTGCTGAAAGGGAAGGGGATTTTCTCAGTATCTCCATCATTCCTTGGGGCAACAACTCACCAGTTTCAGAACTTTGCTGGGAGTTCTGACAAAGTCTATGAGCCCTGATAAACAGTCTCACACACATCCTACAGTGGGAAATTTCTCCTTGGGACCAGGGACCACCAGGAATGAGTTCAGGAGCTTTTACTGTTTGTGTGACAAAATTCCCCCTGTCAGGGAGGTGTGACAGCTTCTGAGCTGGTGCAGAGCAAGTCCTGTGTGATGGTGATGCAGCACAGGGAGTGCAGTAACCCTGGGAACTCTTGTGGAAGCTGCAGCCCCTCGTTCTCCAGCTTTCACTGCAATGTTCTGCAGTTCAAAACACGCAAACCACGGTCTTCCAAGGCTTCCAAGACTATGGTTTGTGCAGACCAAGTCTCTCCCAAGACTGTAACAGAACATGGTTGGTGCTCCAGAGCTGGAGGTAGCACAGGGCATTGGGGCAGTGCTCAGTCACCACCCAAACCAGGTGATTGCCAGTGGGAACTCTGCTGCATTCACAGGTACATCCCTGGGAGGGCCTGAGCTCACTGCTGTGATTTACACACCCTGTGCTTGTAGGCAACATCTGCAAGAAGGGATCTGATGCTCAAACATGATGGACTATCCTCCACCCTTATATATTTCCTATCCCAAATGGGACTGGATGCTCTGGATGGGAAAAAATTGAACAGCTTCCACTGGCTCCTCTTTCCTGGTTAGTCAGATTATTCCAATTAGGATATTTATTTCAATTTATGACTCAGTTTTTTTCTGGAACCAAAATCAGACCTTTTGGGCAAATGAAGCAGAGGCTGGGTGGAGAGAAGAGATGGAAACACCACTGCTTAGCAGGCTCTCAGCTCTGCTCTGAGTCAGACCCTCAGGAACTGACTCTTGCCAAGACAGGCTTTTTTTGGGTAAGTTTTCTGCTGGGCTGAAGCAGCAGGACAGCCAGGACAGACACCATGACTGCACACCAGGCCTTCTGCTCTTCACCTCCCCATCCTCATATCATTGTGGGTTAATGCCAGCACAGACACTGAGGGATTGTGTTGCCCAATATCACAGAGCTACAGCAGAGATATCTGCACTGAGCCAGTCCTATCAGTTCCCCTCCACAGCCCAGGAAATGCAATAAAGCCCTTAAGAGTGACTCATCTGACCCACTTTGCTGCAGGATGCGCTGCTGAGGGCTCTGCAGCAGCTCAGGTGCCCGGCTCTGGTGGGCAGAGCTCCCAGCACTGCCCAGGCTCCCTCAGGGTCAGAGTGTGAAATACAAAGCTGTGTTTCGTGTCAGGTACATACAGGCAACGTGTGTATTTGTGATTGAGATATGTGTGGAAACCGACCATGGGACAGTGGCGAATTCTAATAATAACTGAGTAAAGTAAAGCATGGAAGAAGGCCTTTGAACCTATCTTTTGTTTGCAATTAACCTTAGTTGATTTAGGAGCATTGGAATTAAAGTGTTAAGGATGTTGCTTTTTGCTTGTAGTTAATCCTTAAAGAGTTCTGCAATAATAACCTTTTGAAGTATAATTTTAGAATATTGCTTGTATCCTTGAAACTATAGCTTTGGAATATATATAAAGGAAATATGCTTATCTCACACCTTAACAAAACAGTGAAAAGCAGCTTGAGAAAGGAAGATGAACATCAACTCAAGGATTTATAGTTTTGACCAAGGGAAGCTGACATCACTGTTATGAGATTTATAGTCTTTGCAATTAAAAGGTGGACCCATATCTGGGGAGCTGGACTTCACCAGATGGGATTCATCTTTCTTCTTTCAGAAACCTGACCACCACCATCTGGGGATACTCCTGTTGGGATACATCCTGAGAAAAACTAAATCACAATAGGTGTAGAATTGTGACGTAAAAATTGGGAATAGAAACAGCTGATGAGTAAAAATTGGAATAGAAACTCTTGAGAAAGCTGATGAGTACCCCTATAAATACCTGCAAGCCTCAACTATCAGTGTGCAGTTGGAGGGAAAACTTCCCCCACTGTACTCAGCGCTGTATTGCTCATACTTTACCATATTAATTAATAAATTGATTGATGCTTGCATATTGGCCTAGTCAAGCTTCTTATTTATAACAAGAGCACTTACTTGGAGCTGGACTGGGCCTGTCCATAGACCCCGTCCTGCTTGCAGCTCATCACGGGCTGGGCATAGACCACGTCGGGCTTGTTGCTCGAGGGGCAGGACAGGGCCCGCGCTGGCACCTTTTTGCTGGTCCTGCTGGTTCCCTGCTGGGTGCTGCAGCTGCTGTAGATGCTCTGGCGGTTGAGGGTGGCCTTGTGCTCGGCGCGGCCGCCGCCGTGGGCCTTGCGCAGGGTGCCGCGGGGCGGCTCGCAGTAGAGGTCGGGCTCGCTGCGGCTGCTCTTGATGTTCTGCACGAAGCAGTAGTCGCTGCCGGCCCGGGGGCTGCACAGCGCCTTGCTGTGGGCCCGGCTGGCCCAGCCCTCCATCTGGCTGTAGGAGCTGTAGCGCCGGCTCTCCACGTCCCGCTTCAGCGTCCCGTTGTAGAGCTATTGTGAAAAATGCATGTATTTTATGATTGGCTTTTCGCAAATATTAAAATGAATATTATATGTGTTGTGTTAGACAGTAATGCTATATTAATTCTCTTAAGTAATGTGTTAAATATAGATTTAGGTTATAAAAAATGTTAAAATAGAAACGATGCTATGTAAGATACTTTTTTAAAGAAAGGACTCGCACTGAGATAGCTGCCACAGGACACCTAAATCTTTCAGAGAAAAAGAATTTATTGCCCTCTTATCAGAAGAAATTAACTTCTTCCCGCCTCAAAGGCACTGTTAGGATTCGGAGGAAGAAGTCGATGATGACCAGACAGAGTCCTGTATTTGAACAGAATTTATGCATCATGTATGAAGTGTATGAATATGCAGCAGGCCATTGCTTTTAAGGGTCAATCCTTTGTTAATGGGTGTCCTTTTTTGGGCTCGTACTGCCCAGAAAAAGGTACCCGGACATCCGTAACTCTTTGTATTTATTGTCTCATATTGTCCTAATTCAATTGGTCCAAATTGTTATTACTCTAATTATATGACTATTTTTTTATAACCATTTTATTACTATTAAACTTTTAATTTTAAAAACAAGTGATTGGCGTTTTGCACAGCTGCCAAACACAAACACGGCGTTAGGGCTGAGCTGGGCACGGCCAGGCCCGCCTGGCTGCCCGTCACCACTTTCCTGGGCCTCCCAAGTGTTTTCCTGCCCAAAATTGATGGGAGGTTTGTCGGAATCCAGGACATCCCTCTGGCTGCCCTTGAGGGCTTGAGCCTCTGTCAGGAGGCTCGAAACCCTGGCACAGAGCCCAAGACCCCTGTGCCTTTGATTTTGACCCATGGAAAAAATTATCAACCTTATATGAGGAATTACAAGCCACGAAAGTTTAAGTAGAATGATAGTTAGTTTGTCACAGCGTGAAAAGTAGAATTTTGGGGTTTTTAGAATGGGGGCTTGGGGTCCCAAGATGGAGGGATTTGGGCGTGCCTTGTCCTTCTTTCTCCTTCTTCCTAGCCTCCATCTTCTGGGTGATGGTGGCACTTTTGGATTGGATTAGAGTAGGAACACACTGTGTAACATAGATGATAGGTACTGGAAAATAATTGTAAATAAAGTACAGGTAGTTTTTAGTAGAAAAACACAATGCTGCCCTGAAGGCGGGCAGTGTGCCACTGACTGACCTGCTGAACAGACCTCAGCAAGTCAGGGAATGAATGTTATAGATAACAGAAAATAAACAACCTTGAAAACCAGAACAGAAGAATCCGGACTCCTTCTTCGGTTGCCAGGCTGGGAAAAGAGACTCTGACACATCTTGGGATCGGCTAGGACCACAGAGACCCCTGAGAGAGGTTATCCAACCTGCAGCCCTTACAAAGGAGCCAAACCCCACCTGGGTATCAGGGACATCCCACCTGGTATGAGGGATCAGGATGTGGGATCCAGGAGCTTTAATTAGAACTGAAAGTTGAAACGTGACCCTGGCAATAGAGAAAGTGATTTATTCCCAACACAGAGGGTCTAACCCACCCTGCAACTACAGGACCTCACTGCATATCTCTCACCATCATGGAGCTTGATGCCCCATTCTGACCTTCCAGCAGTCCCTGCACTTATTTTTAATTTCCTTATGCTCCTTTCTTCCCCTCCCATCTATTAGTTCCTTAGAAAGGGAGTAAAGGGAGTGAAAAATTAGTAAGGAGGGATTCTTGAATCTTGTTTCTTGTGCCAGGAAACAAGTGGAGACAATGAATATCTGCTTATGAGTTACAAGGCGTGTAGTATCTGCTCAGATAATGGGATGCTCTGGGAACAATGGGGAATATACAATAAAAACTGAGATGACTAAGAAAGGAAATAAAAAAGAAAGGATAAAAGATGGTAACATAAACCATCTACAATTAGCAAAACAAAAAGATGGCTTTAGCTGCCCTGCTGTCAGTTCAAAATGCCTTCATCAGAAGTCCTCCAGATTTGCATCAAGTTTGCCACACCAGGATTGAATTCAATCTTCTGCAATGTTAAACCTTTGGGATGTCACTGCTGGCTTGTGGGAGCCTGCAGGGTTATGTCCAAATGAGAGACAACTCATTCAGGTGTGTACTCCAGAAAGGAAAAGAAACTGTTTTAGGGCTGTTTGCCCCTCGATGCTGAGTTTGTGCTCTGAATCCCCTCAGCAGTCTGGCAAGGAGATCTCCAAGACAAACAGGGATAAAAAGAACTAAAGAATAAAACTGCCTTCCCCATCTCCCTTTGATTATCCTGGGAAAGCTCCTCCATGGTCTCCTGTTGGATCAAAGTGGTTTTTTCACATCCAACTCTAAGCAGTGGCACTTTGGGTGCTGCTTTCTGCAAAGGCCACCCAAGGGTCCCTTTGGCTGGGAGAGAAAAGTCAACACTGGCTCCTAATCATTTCCTTGGAATTGTGAAAAGCCTGTCTGGTGTAATAGTTCATGTCACTGAAAAAAACCTTTCCATATTTCCTAACCTAGAAACACTCTGTGATAGAGAAATGGGAATCCTCTGCTGGCTCACCCTGGAGTCCCTCAGCTCTGCCCTAACTCTATCCCAGCCCCAACACACTCAGCATCATTCCTGCCTCCAACACTCTGCAGAATTGTCATTATGTTAATTAATTAAGCCAAATATTTCCATTAACAAACTGATCTTCGGGAATGCAGGGAATCCTCTCAGCTGTGTCCCAGAGAGCTGCAGAGGTAACAGCTGAAACCCTTCCCAAGGGGCTCCCTGGCACCACCTGGGTGGGACTAAGCCCTTTAGTCCAGCTCTGCTGATGCCCAGATCACTGTTATTTGAGTAGTTTTCAGATTTTCAGATGAGCATCTAAACAGGTGAAGTGCTGCAAGCGGACAAAAGGGGAGCAGCTTCTCTCTGTGCCTTCTCCAGAGGACACAGAACAAACCTGGTGCTGAGTGGGGTAGGGGCAGGTTTGGAGCCTCCTGCAGAGCTCCTGGGGTTGGGAAGGTCAGGTTGCAGGTGAAGAGCCAGGGTGAGGCACATCACAGCAGAATGTGATGAGTCTTGGGGGCTCTCTGGCAGTGGGACAAGCCCTCTGCTGCCCAGGATAAAATCCAGGATCACCACATATACAGGCTCTCTGCATCCCATTGCTTGGGATGCAGCACACACACAGAAACAGCGAATTGACCTTCCATGAAGTCATGATCTACCATATATTTCCTTCTGAGGTGATGTCATCCTCATTTCAACTTATTTTCCTGGGTTCAAAAACCCTGGGGACAGTGAGGGATGGACAGGGCTGCAGTGGGAAGGTGCAGGGTGGACTTTTTGCCCAGTGGAGCCGCTGGCAGCAGCCACAGGACAGAGAGCAGCTTGTCAGATGTGAGCCCTGCTGGTTTTCTTTATGAGTCAGTTTAAACTGGGATTATTCTGTAGGGCTGTCAGAAGCTTGGCAGAGCTGTGGAGCCCCTGGGCATCTGCTGAAACTGACTCAGGAAGCCTGGAAGAGGAACTCGTTGTTTATCTAAAGCTGGGATTTGCTCTGCAGTGCACTCACTGAGGGGAGAGGGGAGTCTCTGTTTACTGAGACAGAATCACAGGTTCTCGATTTCCTCCTGGGCTTTAGAGTGGCCATAGCGTTGTCCTCCTCCTTGGCAGCCCCGAAACGGGTGAAGCTGTTTGCAAAGACACCTTTCTGCAACACAGGAGCCCTGGCTGCAAGTCCGAGCAGGTCCCAGCAGGGCGGGGGAGCCTTTTGCAAACTCATGGGAAAATCGTTCCCGTGTGATGTGAAGCTCATTACCAAAGGCAGTCCAGGACTTTTATTGCTGATTCTACCAGATGCTTGGCTGAGCCCATTTTAATCTCTTTCAAGTGGCACGGACCTAATTGGTATCTCAGAATCCCTTTTTGCAGCAGGAGCTTGATCCAACAGCTCCAGATCGATGAGGATTCTCCTGCCAGCTCCAACAGACCTCAGACCTTGAGCCTATGAATCCCTGCAGGACTGGGGCTGACCTGATCCCTTCCTGGTCCTGGCAAAGCTTCCCCATACTAAAACCTAAATCCCTGTGTTGAAATCTGACCCATCTAAGTCAGGGACTGTCACTTCTAGCACTGGAGCAAATGTGGCCAAGGGAATGGAATTCCTGCAGCCATCAGTGAGACAGGACACCCAGCGAGGAAGAAGGGAAGCACTTTGTGTCTGCAGAGATGCCATCTCTGATGGGAAAGGTGTCACACAGTCTGTGGTTTTAAGAGCTGCCTGACAACAGCTCCCAACTTCTGCTGATGCCACTCTGGGTGCAGGGAGCTCTCCCTATGCAGAAGAGCAGCAGTGAAAGGAAGAATCAATCTCTGGCCTTCAGACCTCATCAGTGCCCAGATTTCCCAATGCTGTGAATTGCATCTGCCCACTTGCATGGTGTGCCATCCACACCTCTGCCCTTTAGGAGTGTGGGGAAATGCTGGGAAAGACCAGGAAGTCCCTCTCAGTAGGCTGGAGACAGAAGGCAGTGATTCCCTCTGCACTGCAGGATCTGGGAAGCATTTTGAAGGGTTCAGGCTGTCACTGAGGCTTCCCCCCACAGGAGCTCAGGACAGCTTGGAAGGTGTCCCCTTCCATCACACAACTCCTTGCATTGCCAAGGAGCAGCCCACAAAAGTCATCCATGTCCTAGGCTCATCCTGCAGGGAGGGAGAGGATTCTCCCATCTACTCTGCTCTTCTGACACCCCACCTGGAATACTCTGCACAGTTTTCTGGTGCTCCCATCATGAGGACATGAAACTGTTGGAGCAAGTCCAGAGGAACCCACCAAGCTGATAAGGGGACTGGAGCAATTCCCCATTGGAGACAGGCTAGGACAGCTGGGAATGTTCAGCATGGAGAAAAGAAAGTTGTGTGGGGACCTCACAGCACCTTCCAGGATCTGAAGGGGCTACAGGGAAGATAGAGAGAGATGTTTCATCAATAACTGGAGTGACAAGACAAGGGGAAAGGCTTCAAACTGCCAGAGGGCTGCGTTAGATGGGATTTTGGGGAGAAATTCTTCCCTGTGAAGGTGGGGAGGTCCTGGCACAGGTGGCACAGGCTGCCCAGAGAAGCTGTGGCTGTCCCATCCCTGGAAGTGCCCAAGGCCAGGTTGGATAGGGCTTGGAGCAACCTAGGATACTGGAAGGTGTCTCTGCCTATGGCCGGGGGGAGAATGAGATGATCTTGAGGGTCCCTTCCAACCCAAACCCTTCTGCAACCCTATGATCCTGTAATTCTGATTCCAGCCATTCCATCAGGCCCTGGCAGGTCCCTGCCTTTAGGCTTTAGGATGCAGGAGGATGCTCAGGTGCAGCCAGGCCACCTGGCATTCTGAATTCTAGCGTGAACTTCTCCTCCTCCCAGTGAAATGAGTGTGTCTGAGGCCAGGCCTTGGGAGTTGTTCATTCACAGTCAGACGGGGAAAGCAGGGAGGAAGGAGAGGCACTGGAGCTGAGCACTGGCAGCACTGCTGCTCCTGTCAGGCCCAGGAAGTGCTTCCCTCCCTGGCAGCAGCACAGACCTGCCTTCCGATTAATGAGCATTTGTGGATCTCCAGTTCTCAGCCTGCAGTATGTTCTTGGAGCAACAACTGGAATATCCAACACGAGACAGGTAAATAAACATCTTTAACTTATTTCAGCTGGAATAAAAGTGGTTCTAGAGAGAAAGTCAAAATGGTATTTCCCTGGCCATCAGCCATGAGTCCTTTTCTGGTTTTTTTCTTCCATAAACCCTTTTGCTTAGCAGGAAAAGTCTTGTCCTCTCCCTAGTTTCCAGAGAAGCAGAAGCACAGAGCAAGGTGCATCAGCCCAGGAATGGCACCCGGATCCAGCTCTGCCTTCCCACGTCAGAGCCCTCCCAGAGAACTGGGTGGTTCTGATTCCGCATCTGAGGACGCCATCAGTTCATTACCTGCCTGGATTTTTTTCCCTTGCAATTTGTTTGTTTCTAGAGCTGCAGACAGAGAAGTGAGGGCTCCGTATAAACACGTCAGGAGCAGGTTTCTCCCAGGCTGGAGGGCAAAGCACAGGACATGCAACCTGAGCAGGTCCCACCCTGAGTGCTGGGTGGGGAGAGCTCCTCACGCTCCTTGCGAAACCCTCTGAGTGCTGCTCCCTCCATGGCAGGGAGAAAAATTGCAAAACCAGCAAATACATTGTTTATCTATTTCTGAAATGCTCCTTCCCACCTCTCCCAGGAGAGAGCTGCCTTTCCCTATGATTTTTCATCTCTTTTTTCTTATTCAGCTGAGATTTAGGTCTTGCTGGCTCCGTTTGCTCTGGCCAAGGAAGGCAGTGTCCAGCTTGCTGTTCCAAAGCCTAAAGCCTCATGCAAACCTCCCAGGGACACCAGGCTCTGACCAAGCAATGATGTGCAGTGGCTCTAAATCTTTGTTTTCTCTGGCAAGATTATCCAAACCACTCTCTTTTGGGGTTCTTTTAAGCTTGGATGCATTGTCACAACAGACAATAAATTTTGACCTGAAATCCTTATGGAACAAAGCTCCCACTGACAATGAGAGGTTTTGTCCAAAGAGGCAAAGGCAGGGACAACAGTGACCACCTCTTGTTCAGGTAATGCTCTTCAGAGACAAAGCTCTGACACTTCATCCCACAGAGGAGTTTTGGTTAAAATTATTCCTACAGTCCCCAGTGCAGAGGGATCACCATTGTGTGTTTCTCATTAGTGCCATAACGGATGTAATTACTACAGATAATTGCTTTAATCCAGTACCACCAGACCAGCCAAATATTCCTTGGTCTGGGAGCACGGCTGCTCCTAGAACTAAAGTAACACCTGGGCCTCCCCTGGAAGAGACACACTGAGGGGCTGGAGCTTGTCCAGGTAAGGGAAGGGAGCTGTGGAAGGGTCTGGAGCACCAGGAGGGGCTGAGGGAGCTGGGAAAGGGGCTCAGCCTGGAGAAAAGGAGGCTCAGGGGGGCCCTTGTGGCTCTGCACAACTCCTGACAGGAGGGGACAGCCTGGGGGGGGTCGGGCTCTGCTCCCAAGGATCAGGGACAGGACAAGAGGAAATGGCATCAAGTTGTGCCAGGGGAGTTCCAGGCGGGACATCAGGAGGAATTTCTCCATGGAAATGGTTGTTAAACATTGGAATGGTCAGCCCAGGGCAGCGGTGTGGTCACTGTCCCTGGAGGTGTTCAAGAAATGACTGGACCCTGCACTCAGTGATGGGTCAAAGGTTGGACTGGATGATCTCAGAGGTCTTGTCCAACCTCAGTGATCCCGTGATTCTGTGAAAGCCCCAGTTCAGCTCTGTGGGGATAAGGATCTGTTGGAGACAGGACACATCTGAGATTCCCTCCCCAGCACATCCAGAGTTTGTTTGCCCTCGGTGGGGGCAGTGCTGGGGGGACACACTGGAGACATCCACATCATGTGGGAGTTTCCTTCTTGTGGAAGCAGCAGCATGGAGAGTAGGTAGGCTCTGTACCTTGTCCTGGTCCTGCCTCATCCTGGTCATGCTGTGGGACCTGCCAACCCAGCAGACCCAGGCAAGAGTTGGGTGGGAACTGAGCCTCAGAGGTCTTTGCTGGTGGAACCCCACATGCTGCCCTCCATGTGTTTAGGATTTGGTTGTGCCTCTCCAAAGCTGTACCTGCAGTTGGGGCGAGCACCAAGGTCCCTGCAACCCATGGACCCATGTGGCAGTGGCTTTGCAACACTGCTGGAGAGACTCCATTTCTGGGGTGAACTGAGCTGTCAGAGACAAGGGTGTGGCTCATGCTGAGGCTTCTGCCATGACTGCACTGCTCTAGGTGTTCAGTTCAGCTTCCTTAACTCTCCCCCGGGTTTGTCAGGGAAAATCGTGGTCACCACTGCCCCTCCTGTGGGACCTGAGGTGTGGCTCACACCAGGACACAGTTCCTGGGGCTGGAGGGCTTTGGGAACTGCTGGCCACTCACAGCTCACAGTGGCAGTAGGGTGACAAATATTTCTAAGGCTCCACAGCACCTGGGTTGAGGTATCACCCTGACACAGAGGGGTTTGCAGGCACAGATCCTCCTGTTACTGCATCCCAGTGTGATATCTGAGCAAAGGAATTCCCAAAGGAATTCTCATCCTTGAAAGCTGTGCCAGCCCCTGACACATGAGGCAAGGAAATGCTGTAGCCAGGAGCAAACCCACTGCCCTCCAAGTGCCTCCTGGAGAGGCCCCACTGGCTCAGTGTTCCTTGGACTGGCAGTGAGAAGGCGCTCACTGGGGACAGTGATGCTGCAAACAAGGCAGCCCACAAGGGGAATTAGCAGAAAAGAATGTAATTTGTAATAATGGGTGAATCGGAGAATTTAATCCAAAGTGTTAGAAACAAAGAATTATGGAATCATTAAATTAGAAAAGCCCTCTAAGATTAAAGAGTCCAATCATTAACCCAACACTGCCACATTCACCCTAAACCATGTCCTCAAGAGCCACATCCACAAGTTGCTGAACACTACTAGGGCTGGGGACTCCACCACTGCCCTGGGCAGCCTGTTCCAAACTGACTGATCCAGAAAGAGCTCTGTCTCCAGATCCATCATTTCCCTTACTCTAATATTTGAACATCAGTCTCACAAGATTGGGAAGAAAACACAGAAGTGAAAAGTTTCCATTTCCAGGAAGACACAAAACAAGACAAAAGGAGGGAGTTGGGGATAGCAGCTTTTAAGAGCTGTGGGTGGGAGAGGACACCTTTAGTGTCACCATCTGAGGCAGTGCCTTAGATCAGGGCACTGCAGTGTCTCAGGTGCAGGTGCTGTGGAGCAACATTCTGGAAATGGATTTCACACTGCACCTTTTTAACTCCAGGGGGACTGGGAGGCAGTTATTCCCCTGAATATTACACTGGGTCACTTCCCTGGAGTATCTGAGTTTGCCTGTGCACCTCAAAGGACTTTGCCACTTTTCAGACACATTCACAGCACCAGCTCCAGCTGGAAATAAGTCCAGCAATTTTGCCTTCAAAAATAGATTTGCTTTATCTTTTGTTTCACATCTCACAACCCAGGAATTACAAACAGGAAACATTTTTTAGGAAGCCCAGAACCTGCACAGACTTCAAACAGCTCTGTAGACAAAAGCTGAAGTTATCCCAAGCTGGAGGCTGGTGGCGGATGTGTGGAACCTTTAATACTGTCTGGAAAAAGCAGAACGGAGGAGGCTGCTCAGTGTGGTTGTGGAGTCTGGTGTCTGTTGAGCTCCTTAAGCACATTTAGGTTTGAGGTTATGTGTTCCAAAGTGCCAGTGGCCCCTGGGACTGCTTGCAGTCATCTCCCTGTGCACTCATCTCCCTGCTCCATCCAGCTCCAGTGGCAGGAGATAGGGATCCAGGGGGGCTGATTCATCCTGACCTGACAGATCTCCCAGGTGGAGGAGATGAATCACTGCCCCTACCTCTGTCTTTGTTGGCCAGGGGAGGAGTCAGACAACTTGTCAGGACTAAATGGCTGATTCTCAGATAGACTCAGGTAAGACAAAGTTTACTGTGAATCCTTCACAGGTCCCAGTCCTTTTTGCTGAAGTAACACAGATCCTGAAGACCTTTATCAAAAATATTTAGAATTAAAGACTTGCATGACACTTAAATTTGGGGAAAGACCTTCCCTCCTCAGTAAGTGCAGAGGAGTCTCTCAGAGAACAGACAGAGCTGCCTAAATCCCTGGTGAGCCTGAAGGGACTGAACTGTTGCGTCCACGGGACTCTGGTGTCTAATGGAGGTCCTGAACTTTATCACCCTCATCAGCACCTTCCAGCTGTTCCCCAGAACACAAACACTGCTGACTGAAACCCCCTGCAGCCAGTAGCATGCCCACCTACCCAGCATTTGTCCTGTTGCCATAATGATTGGGAACAAGATCAGGAACTAACAACAGGAAACAATAACCCTCACACCAGCACCAGGAGCTGCAGCGGCACCTTACCAGCATGAGCAGAGTCAGGCCTTGGCTTCCTCCATCTTTAACAAAAACCCATCTACAAAGCCTTAGAATGGCTAAACAGAGCAATTTTGCTTGGACAAAGCACAGCAAACTCTATTCAGGAATCACAATAGGCAAACAGCAACATATCATCAAAACAAAACATCCCAATTGTTTGAGTCGTGAAGCTCAGATGCTCCACCTCTGCCTCAGGAACTGCCTCAGTTGCACTTTTCTAGTGGCCACAAAACCCCTGCCTGGTTACCATGGCTGGACCCTCTGCAGGGCTCTACCACTGTCTTAGGGATAGAGACAGGACACATGGATGGACGGATCTGTGCTCTAACCCATTACAGAATCCCAGAATGCTAGAATGGTTTGGGTTGGAAGGACACTCAAAGCTCATCTCATTCCACCGTGCCAAGGGCAGGGACACCTTCCACAGCCCAGGTGGCTCCAAGCCCCGCCCAACCTGACCTTGGACACTTCCAGGCATGGGGCAGCCACAGCTGCTCTGGGCAACCTGTGCCCAGGCCTCACCTCTCTCACAGGGAAGAATTTCTTCCATTCCTCTCAGGGAAGAAAATCCCATCTAACTCTGCCCTCTGGCAGTTTGAAGCCATTTCCCCTTGTCCTGTCACTCTATCCCTTGAAATAATCTCTCTTCATCTTTCCTGCAGCTCCTTCAGGTAGTGCAAGGCCACGGTAGGGTCACTCCAAAGCTTCTCTTCTCCAAGCTGAACAATCCCAACTCTCACAGTATTTCCTCACAGCAGAATTCTCCATCCCCCAATCCACTTGGTGCCTCCTCTGAACAAACTTTTCCCATCTGGGGACAGGAGCCCCTCTGGGTGGGATTTAACCAGCACAGGAAGGGACACTGAAATGGGCCAACAGGCTGGAAATAAACATTTCGGAGATTCTCCACTGCTCCCAGTTTTCCTACTGAACACCCAGTGATGCAAACTCAGCAAGTGACACCACTGCCTCGATGCCATCATGCTACAACAGGCCATTAGGAAAGACCCAGGTAAATCCTTCTGAAGCTGAGGAATGCTGGTGCTTTGAGCAAGCAGAGGATCTGGCAACCACCAGGAAAAGCTGCAGCTCTGTCTGTGTGTTTGGAGCCACCAAAACCTTTCCTGGTTCAAACCTTTGATGGCTGACATGGAGCTGCTTTACAGTCCCAGGGTTGTTGAAAGGAGTCCTTTGCTTTTCTCATATTCAAATCCCAGATCTGTGAATTGCTCCTTTCTACTTTAGAGCTGATGAAAAGCAGGGAACAGCAGAACACAGGCCTGAAATGGAGGGGCAACATGAGCACAAGTTGTCCCAGTGGACTCTGGAGCTGTTTGGAGTGATTCCCTGTGTACCAGGGGTCTGTCCCCAAGGACCAGGAGCTCTGTGAGATATCCAGACTCACACTGCACAAAGACAGGTACCATCTCACCTGTGCTTTTTCTGGAAATCTACAATAATTTTTTTGGAAATCACTGTGGAAGAACTGGACCCACATTTTTGCAAGCACAGAGAATATCTCTGAAGGGTCTGCAGTAGCACTGAGGCTGGGAACAGCACAGCAGTTCTAATGCAAATCCCCTGATCCACATTCCCCAGCCACATTCATGTCATTCACAGCCATGTTTTGGTGCACAGGAACAAAGATGGGAACCCCTGGATATGCTCCAGACTTGAACTGAGCTGTGATAGTCTGAAACCAACCCGGATCCCTCAGGCAACTTCCAAATTCTTGTGCCATTGGATACCAACCCAGAGATGCAAACTAAATCTTGTTCACTCTAAAATCCCCACGTAAAGCAGCTGTGGGGCCCTCAATCCTCCTCCTCCACTGCACTGAATTCCCTTCTAGGAGAGCGAGGATCCCTCTCAGGTGAGTTTCTGAAGCACTGTGACCTCCCTAGGTAACTGTGAGATTTTCTTCCCGTCCAGGGGACCTCAGACCATGCCACAATCCCAGATCAAGGAGTGTCTTACCGGGTATCCCCAGTTGCTGTTCCCTGTCTGGGTTTTGGCGTAGTAGCTGCCCCGGGACGTCCCGTAGCCATAGCCATCAGCTAAACCATCATACATGGAACCTGCAAATGGAAAAGGCACAGTCAGCATGAGAAAACATTCCCAAGAGAAAGGATTCCCAGCAGGTCCCTTTCAGAGCACAAAGCTTTTTTTAACAGCAAGATTAGTTATGGAAAAGTGACAGTTATAAATCTCAACAGAACATAGGGAATACAGGCAGGAAGGGGAGCCCTTGTCACGGCTGGGACCTCCAGCCCTCACACCACAGACCCCCCCAGGGCTCCCCAGGGTTTGCAGCACAAAAGACCAAGTGCCATAAAACCTAAAGCAAAGGAGCAGAAAAGGTCAGAGTCAGGGACAGTGTCTGACATCATGGAATCACAGAATGGTTTGGGTTGGACCTCAAAGCTCATCTAGCTCCACCCTTGCCATGGCAGGGACACCTCCCACTATCTTAGGTTGCTCCAAGCTCTGTCCAACCTGGCCTTGGGCACTCCCAGGGATGGGGCAGCCACAGCTGCTCTGGGCACCCTGTGCCAGGGCCTGCCCACCCTCACAGCACGGAATTATTTTCCAACATCCCATCTAACTCTCCCCTGTGACAGTGGGAAGCCAATCCCCCTTGTCCTGTCCCTCCAGGCCCTTGTAATAATCTCTCTCCATGTTTTCTGTCAGCTC
The DNA here is from genome assembly GCF_901933205.1 of Camarhynchus parvulus. Classification (NCBI taxonomy): domain Eukaryota; kingdom Metazoa; phylum Chordata; class Aves; order Passeriformes; family Thraupidae; genus Camarhynchus; species Camarhynchus parvulus. Next base: position 552,094 of record NC_044596.1, on the reverse strand, counting down.
CTTCAGGTACTGGAAGGGCACAATTAGGTCAAAGCTTCTGTTCTCTAGGGCTGAATAATCCCAGTTCTCTCAGCCTTTCCTCACAGGCAAGTAGTTCCTTTCCTCTGATCAACTTGGTGGCCTCCTAGTTGTAGTATGAGAGGAACCTGATGATATTTTGTACTACATGTCCCAGAATGTCTGGCCATAGAAGACTTGTAGTAAATCAAATTTCTCTCTCTGAAGGCAAAACCTACCCCTGACCCTTTCACCAGTTCACTCCATGTCTGAATCCTAACAATCCCATCAGCATGAACAGCCTGAGCAAGGCTTGCTAAAATCAATCAATGGTCACTAACAAACACCATGGATAAAGGATGATCCAATCTATTTAACACCTGGGGATCTAAAACAATCAAACACTACAAAACCTTATTGCACTCTTGGAATTTCAGTCTTGTCTCTAAAAGATCACTTTGTGTGTCTCTACTTTCTTTTCCTGAAAATGTATAGAGCTCCATCATTATTTTTGGGATGCTAGAGGAATAAATGAGACTGGATCTCAGACATGTTTTTTTAAGATTCAAATATCTTGGAGGAGGAACCCATCAGCCATTTTTTCTGTTTCTCAGTGCTTTAACCAGAGTTTGGATCTACCTACCCCAGTCCTTCCAAGAGCTCCCCCAGCAGTCTCTGACACTGCAACTTTTGGATCCCTCCTAAAAGTATTTTATTCAATGCCACGTTCATGACTACAAGACAAATGAAGTGAATCATTCTCTTTCCAGAATGGAATTCCCTTAACCCCCTCTGGATGGTCCAAAAGAGTTTAGGGTGATTTCAGTTTCGTTTTCAGAAGCGCTCAATAATTGTGGCATCTCAGGTCCCGTTATGAGGAAGTGCAAACCCTACACTCCAATTAACTTCCAGGGGAAGCTCTGAATGTCTAACAAAGTACAAAATCAGGACTTACCTGTCCTAACTTATGCACCTAAACTGGTGGGTAATGTCAGAAATATCCTAATCTCTGTGATTGTTTGATAAGACTCATCTCTGAGATAAACTGGATAAGCTCGACCACAAAGGCCCCGGAGCCACTCAGGTCTCCTCCAGCCACTGATCCTTGGAATAAACTTTATTTATTGCCCTGCCTGAGGCACCCAGAACCTGTTATGGTGATTTGGTTTGTGGCTAAAAATTCTTGCATTTTCTCAGGAAGATGATTCGTGTGGATGTGGTGTAAATAATGAGATTTGCTTTCTATTGTCAGCAGGACTGCACCTGGAGAACATCCCTGGATGGAGAACAGGCAACAGCCAGCTCGGCTCCCAGCCTGTGCAGGAAACCATAGGAGTTCCTTTTCCATAGTCTGGAGACTTGGTGGGCACTGCTCCTCACCCAGATCTCCCCAGCCCCAAGTGCTTCATGCACATAAAGCTGCACAGCACTTGCTGATAAGACAAAGAAGTGGCCATGGAAATGCAACGGGAGATTCAGCCATGTCCTTCACCTTGTGCTCCCTCTCCACCCTGGGATTTCCTTTCAATTCCACATCAGGACATCAGTGTTGGGCCTCAGCAGCAGCAAGGCAGTGATGAAAGCGGTGAGTTTGGGCCAGGTGATTCCTCAGGACACAGAGTTATCTGATAACCATAATTCTGAGCACAAAGGTAAAGCCATTCCATGATAAATTCCTGGGAATTCCTTCTTCAAATCTGCCTCTTGTTCTCTGTAAACATTCTGTAACTGTAGGTGTGAGCACCTGGACCATTTTCCTGAGTGAGCAGCTGTAAAAAGGGGTTCTGTGCCTGACTTACAGGTCCCTCTGACCAGTCCTGCCTGGGGACCACACTTTTCCTTTTCCTTTCAGGATCTGTTCCTGCCATGCACTCCAGACTTTGGGGTTAGAGCAAGGAGATATCCAAAATAAGCCAGTTGAGGCACATCTGTAACTTTCTTCATAAATTCACTGTTATGTGGCCAAATTCAGGAGATCAGGCAGTTGGTTCAAGTTTATGTTCCCCAGCAAGGAAGGGTTACCTTCACCTCCCAGAACTTGTACATAAGAGCTTATAAACACAGAATTATACAGAATGTCAAACATTCAAGGCATTTCGAAGTCACCCTGCTGGCTGGAGAAGATGTTTCTCCTGCCACCACTCAACTGGGATTTATTGCTTGGAGAGCTCAGTATTGAGACCAGGAAGAACCTGGGGATTTTCTGGTGGAGGTGGCTGAAGAAAACCTGATCTTTGTGCAGGTTTGAACATTTCTCTGCTTGGTTCACCTTGACAGACAGCTTGACAGCCAGTATCCCCAGCCCTCAGGAACAGGAAGGAGATCCCTCTTTTCAAACACCTCAAGAGTAAAGACCACACAACCCGGTCACAGGTCCTTGGAATTTGGGATAAACCCAGGCAATCACAAAGACCATACGGGCCAGGGTGGAAATGCTCTTAGTAGGAGGTGCCCCCCTCGTGCTTTTTTCTGGCTGTGTCCACAGGTCTGTGTCCCAGCTGCTGTTACCCAAGCAGCTGTTTAGGTCCCTGAAAGGCCCATGTGCACTTGGGCAAACACACAGAGTCAGTAACACAGAGCCAGGGAATCACAGAACCACTGAGGTTGGAAAAGATCTCTAAGATCAAGAAGTCCAACCATTCCCCCAGCACTGCCATGTTCACCACTAACCCATGTCCAAAGTGCCACATCCACACATCTTTTGAACACTCCCAGGGATGGTGACCCCACCAATGCCCTGGGCAGTTGTGGCAGGACCTAACCACCCTTTCCATGAAAAAATTTTCCCCCAAATACAACCTGAACCTCCCCTGGCCCAGCCTGAGGCTGTTCCCTCTCCTCCTATCCCTGTTCCCTGGGAGCAGACTCCAACCCCCCCCAGGCTATCCCCTCCTGTCAGGAGTTGTGCAAAGCCAGAAGCCTCCTTTCCTCCAGGCTGAGCCCCTTTCCTAGCTCCCTCAGCTTTTCCTCATGACAGAGGACCCTCAACAGCTGGGACAGAGTTGGAAAGATGCGGCAGAACCACACAGATGAGGTGCAGCCTCTCGGTGACCATGTGGGCAGAAAACAATTCTGAAGGCCGCTGAGATTTCCCCCTCCCCAAATTATCATTCCCCCATGACATCACCTTTAAAACTTAGACACTTTAAAATCTCTTTTATCTTCAGTGGGACAATTCATGAGGGTAAAATTCAATTACAGCAGATAAGAAGTGCAAAACCTTGCGGTGCATCTCTGTAAGCCCCCCTACACTGCTCCCACTGCCCTCATCCCCTTCTCCATCCCAGTTATCCATTATTGCAGAGCAAACTGAGGCTGCCATGGACCCCAGTGTAGCTGTTCTTGATGAGTTATTTCCTTTCCCCAAAGGCAGCTCTCCTCTCTTGCAGCTGGCACTGCTGGCACGAGGAGAGCTGTGCTCCAAGTGCCATTTTCCCAAAGCCAGCCGGACACATAGAGCCAATGTGGAGATTGTGGAAAAGGATTCTCTTAATAAATATTAATCTGTGGCAGGGAAAGGCAAGACAAGAACCAGTCACTGGCAGTGCAGGCTAGGCAAGTTAAATCATAAACTATGCACAGCTTTAAACAATAAGGATGATTAAACATAGGAAAAACACAGGGAGAGCAGAGGCCTGTGGGAGGCACAAAGCAAAGCCTGGGTGCCTTCTAGGAGAGAAGTGTCAGTGAAATCCCAGACATGGAGATTCCTGCAGGAATGACAAAACTCCAGTTCTGCCTTCTGCCCTATGAACTAATGAGGATTTTTTGTATCCCAATAATCTAAGATTTGTGGAAGAGTTGAACCTTTCAGTGAATCATCTCACGCTGGGGGAAGTTACAGAAGTCTTCAAAAGACTTTTTATCCCCCAAATCTCATCTTCCCTTCACATCAGCGTCCTGATCCCCACCAAAGCCAGATGGGGTTCCATCAGACCTTGGTGGAATTACTCTCCTCTTAGCCACAGCCAGCACAGAAACTTCTCAATCCCAGCTCAGCCATAGGACAGTTGGATCTGACACTCCTTGGGTGTCTCTTCAGTGACAAACCACTGGCAGAACTTTCCTTTAGCCAGAGGACTTTGCAGAACAGAGCTGATGGCTACAAGGAGCTGGTTCAGCTTGGCCTGGCCTTTTCCTCTGCCATGCTACTGAAACTAATTTTCCCTGGAAATGTGCATTACTCACAAGTTCAGGGGGAGCCATCTAGTTTGGTATTGCCATGGGGAGAAGGACAGATAAGCCCCAGAGCAGAGCCCACAGACCCAACCCCCAAGGAGGACAGACTCCACACATCCCAGACTCCAAAGCCACCCTTGGGAACAGCTGTAGCTGCTGTGCTGAACCAACCCCCACTGGGCTCAGGAGTGTTCTGCTGGCAGCAGTTTTCTGCCCACTGTCCCACCCCAGTGCACACCAGTTTGAGCCCACATAGGCCACCTTGCCCTAGGGGACACCAGATCTCCAAAGTGGCCACAAGACCTTGACCTGCTGGACTCCAAAGCACCAACTCATTTACGGTTCCATCAATCACTGGGATAGTGAGGGAGTGTGTGCTCCCCCTTAAAGGAACTCCAGTGGTGGGATACAACACCCGCACCCTGCTGTGTGCGTGAGGGTTCCATGTCCATATTCCCCATCCTACACACCCCAGGACACGGTTCCTGTAGGTGGAGGAAGCTCTGGGCCCTGCTCCAACTCCAGCTCAAACCACAGCTCCAAACACAGCAACAAACCTGGACCTGGCCCAACAGCTGCCCAGCCCCACTCTGGGACTGTCTGGGAGCAGAAGGAACAAAGCACTCGGGCACTTGTCAGGGGGCTTTGGGAATTCCCCAGCTTGTGCTGCCTCTGAGGAGCATCTCTGAGAAACCCCAGGGGATGTAGGGAGTTAAAGTTGGATGAGGGTTTGGACAGGCAGAATCCATGCTTAACAGACCCACATAGCCTCTTTGTAGGAAAAGCTAATTTTTCTCATCAGGGCTGCCCACCTGATCTTTGGGCAAGAGCAGTAAAACCCAACACCTGAAAGCTGAGCCTGACCCACTCCAACACCAAGCAGGAGACAGCCCTGGGAACAAACAGCAACTTCTCACCCTTCTGGGATTCCATCCAGGAATGCACTGGGATGAATCAGCCCCCAGCACCTTTGCTTGCCAACCACCCCTGGTGGGAACGAGGGGAGGGGGGCCTGGGCCCTGTACTTGGAGGCAACTCCTGGGAGTGGGATGTGACTCAGCTTCCCTGGGACACAGAAACCAAAGCTGCACATCTCCACGCAATTCCCATTCCCAGACATTCCCCAAAGTGTCTGGAGGAGGGGTTTAGCTTGTTGAGCAGAAACTGGCAATTTGGGAATGTGCTATATTTTTTTTTCCTTTCCCAGAGGTTTCACCTGGGCTCCTCTCCAAACTGGATAATCCCCCTCTGCCTCCCTTCCTTCCTGCCTGTGGATCACTCTGCCTATTTCCCTGTCCATCCAGAGCCCCTCAGTTCATCATGCTATTTATTTTATTTTGTCAGGTCTGTCACTGTAACACCTTAAGGGGTTTATTTACCCTCTGGAAGTGGGAGGAGATTCTCATCTTCCACTTTCGTGGCAGAGGAAAGCTCTCCTTGCCCCAGACCCCCCTAACCTGTTGGAGCCTGTGTTGACAAAAACAGAGGAAGCAGGGATTTGTTCCTGGCACAGCCCACCTGCCCTAGCTCCAGAGATGCTCCATTCCCTGTGTTCCAGCAACTTCAATTGCCAGAGCAGGGATGGCTCCCGAGGAAGCACCACCTCCACACTCCCTCCAGCAGCCTACAGCCCACCCAGCTTCTCTTGCTAATCCAGCCTCAAACATGTCTCTGGACCATGGCAGCTCACCAGCACAGGATTCAGCCTCACAATGCAGCTGGGAAGAGCTGCTGAACAAGGCACAGCTCCCAGAGGAGGTATTGGAGCCTGGCCCAGCTCACCCAGGGCCCCCCTCCATGCTGCTCACTCCAGACTCAGCTGAATGCTCAGTCCCAGCTCCAGCACCCCAATGGTCCCCAAAGCCTTGGGATTTACTCTCCCTGGTGGACTCAGCCAGGCCAGAGCTCTGTGGCTGCTGGAAAAAGCACTTCCAAGAGCCAGAAGGTTTTGCACAGAAGTTGTCACAACCCTCTGGGTTTGCAGCTTCCAGCTGGGGAACCCTGGGCTTTAGCTCCAGATCAGCTTTCTCCAGACACAAGGATGGCAAAGAGAACCATTTGCCAAGCCTTGATCCAAAGAGGAGGGTGTTCCAGTGGGACACCTGGCTGCAGGACTCAGCTGCTTGTTTCTATGGCACACACACAGTGCACAGAGGTGGAGCGGCCGCCTGGACCTCAACACAGGCAAAGTGGAGGGGGCTATGAAACACCCCCAGCAACCAACACCAGGGACACTTCTCTCAACTCATCTCCTTCCTACCACTCCCATCAGGGTCCCAGAGACTCCACACTTCTCAGCCTGTAAATGGGAGATGTGTTGGGAGTCCCAGAGGTGAATCCTGAGCTGAGGTTTGTGTCCTGTGTGTGGCCACAGCCTCCTGCTCTGCACCTGCCCCGCGCTCAGGAGCAGCAGAGCCCCAGCCCCAGCCCACGGCAGGGTGGAGGAGGAGCACTGTCAGCTTTGCCATCCACAGGAGGGGGTGGTGGGGAATTCCAGCCATGGGGGCACTTGCAGAGGAAGGATTTGCAAAACCAGACAGTTACTCCAGCTTTAGAGCCAGGGAAAAATTGGTTATAGTACACACTGAAACTTCCAAGTGCCTCAGGGATGTGGAGCAGAGCAGCACTCCCAGGGATCAGCTCCAGCCAGGAAGGAGTTGACGCTTCCAGCTCTGTGTCTTGTCCTAAAACCTTCCAACCAGTGCAGGAGATCTTGGCACCACCTGCCTGAGGTGAGCCAGGAGAGAAGCAAAGCAATCTGTGCCCCCTCCACAAACCCCACCAAAGCACCCCGAGCACCAGCCCTGCCCTGAGGCTCCCTCATTGCGGGACTTTACCTCGGTTTGAGTGGCCCACGCTTGACGACACCGACGACTTTTGCTTCTGCCTCTTGACCGTCATCATCACCTGCTCCTGGACGCGCTGCTTGCCTGTGCCCTTGGTTTTTAGCTTGTGGTCCGAGGGCAGGGCCAGCGTGGAGCTGGCCTGGTCCTGGAAGCACTCGTAGGCCAGCGCCGTTTTCAGCGGGGAGTGGAGCATGGCTGGAGGCCGCGGGCGTGGGGCTGCACTCGGCTCGCACGGACAACACGGGGCCACCGAACACGGGCTGTGCTGGGCTTAGTCCCCCGAAGCCCTCCTTGCCATACGTCCCTTGGCCCAGGGTGTCTCAGGGCTGCTGCTCGCAGCTCGGCTCCCCGGCGTGTGAGCAGTCACACCCTCTGCCAGACTGGATATACAGCCCTGCCCGCACACACCCACGCCTCCCGCCAGCCCCGGCACCCCCGGGCCGCTGAGGGCCTGCCCGGCCCCGGGCCTGCCCGGCCCCAGCCCCTGCCCCTGCCCAGCCCCGCGGGCCGCGGCCGTGCCGGTGGGCAGGGCGGGGGGCTCCAGGGCTGGGCACGGGCACTGAGAGGGGTCGGGCTGAGGCTCTGTGGGTCTGGGTCGGAAACTGTGCTCCCCGGGGGCTGGAGCATCTCCCGCACGGCTCCTCTTGGGTTCCAGTGTTTCCCTCAGCCCCAGGTCTCAGTGCCAAGAGATGGCCCTGCCTGCAGGAGCAATGCTGCCCACAGCGCCCGTTCAGAGCCCAACTCCGCAAGCCCAGGCTGCAAATCCACCCCTGCAAGCCCAGGAGTGCAGGATTCCTGCAGGATTCCTGCAGAACACCGGCCCCAGGGGTCAGGGAGGGCCGTGACAGGTCCCCTGGAGAGCCAGGGACATCCCCCCAGAGGGTGTCCCACTTGTCTGAGGGACAGGCCTGTGGGGAAATCAGGGCCCGGTTGAAGCAATCTTTGCACACAGCTTGGGGTAGCAGGGAGGAAAAGAGGAAATTTAGCAAGAAGAGGAGATAAAATGGCTGTGCAAGAAATGACACGCCAGGCTATGAATGGCAGCAGAGAGTTCTCCCTCTGCCAAGCCACACTGCAGCAACTCGTTTGCAGAGAACCGAGCACCTCGCTGCTGGTGTGACCAGTTTCAGGTCACAGCAAGTGCTGACAAAGCTCCTGCCAAGCCACAGGAGGCTGATACAGAAGAACAGTCCCCATCAGGAGGGAGGCTGAGGAGAGGATACCCAGGGTAGAGGCTTCCTGGGTGCTCCAGGATCAGGACCTGGATGCTTGTGCCAACACTCAGAGGAGCAGAGCCCTTTGTGTTTCCAGATGGATCAGCTGTGGGAGAAAAGATGTGTGGAGTTTGCCTCCAATGAGAATCAGCAGTGCCCAGGGTCTGACCTGGTGCTTTCACTCCCATCCATCAGGTTTTGTGTTTCCCTGGCGGTTTGTGTCCACCTTTCATGTTTTGTAGGAACAAGAGCAGCATCAAAGCACAGAGCAGGCTCCTGGGAAAGATGAGCTTTGTGCACTGTCCTTTTCCATACTCCAGGATGCTCCTCCCATGAAACCCAGGAGTGGAAAGCCGGGTTTTGTCAATATGTCAATATGACACAGAAGTAGAGCAACTGGGGCTATTTATTTGCCTTTGGTCCCTTCTCCCCACCTTCCTTGACACCTCACCAAGGGATGCAGAGGCTTTACTCTGCTCCATCACCCAACCAGCAGGACTTTTAGACTAGGCAAGGCCAGCCTGGAGGAGGGTGGGTGCTGCCCAGTGGGATGAGTGGATGGGGTGAGTGGGTGCCCTCCTTTCCTGCTGCTCCTGAGCATTTCCCGGGTGTGGATCAGGCCGTGCTGTCCCGGAGCAGGCAGGAGCAGCACAGCAGCAGTGCCCGGCTGTTGTTTTCCCCTGCCCCACTTGTTTCTCCTGAAAGCTCGATATCGATGCCAAGCGGTGTTTTCGCAAATCAATGACAGGCTGTCAGCGTCAGGTGGCTCCTGCACAACAAAGTGCCAGCTCTCGCAAACCTGTAATGTCACTTGGCCCGGGGCGAGGAACAGCCCTGTCCCTGTCCCCGCGTGTTTATCGCACCCGTCACTGCGCTCTGGCATCTCCCGGTTTCATAACTCGCCCAAATTGCTGAGCTGGGCTGCGGAGCTGCGGACAGGGAGCTCAGGGAGGCTTTCAGGAAACAATGGTTTCTTGGGGCGAGTTCGCACGGTTTAGCCCAAAGGAGGGAATCTCCCGGGATTCTGCAACAGATTCCAAACCCGAATCTGGAAGAGCAAAAGATGCTTAAACGAAATTTTTTATTGCAGTTCTGTGCAAACTGCGTTCTGATATCGGGCTGGGGTGTCCCTGAGCGGGGCACAGGAGCATCATCCCGGCCAGCCCAGCGCAGCCCCGGCAAAGCAGCAGCAGCAGCAGCAGCAGCAGCAGAGCTTTCATCCCGCAGCGCCCCGAGCAAATTCCCTGTCTGCCTTTGTGTCTGGAGCTCACGGCACAGCGGGCAGGGCTGGAAGGGACGCAGAGCCGTGCCGAATCGGGCTGCGATGGGCCGGGGTCGGAGGGTTGATGCAGTCAGTGTCACGAAGGAGGCGGGCGCTGCTCCGGGGGCTCGGGGGTCCCGGCGCTGCCCCACAGCGCATGGCGAGGCCGTGACTCACCCTCCGCACCCACTCCGGGACACGCCCTGTGCATCTGGGCTCTTCAAAGCATTTTTGTGAGAGTTCCTGGGATTCCTGCCAGCTGCCTGATCGCAATCAAAGCGCTCGCTGGCCCAATGCTGCTCCCAGAGAGGCGCAGCGTGCCTGTTCAAACTTGTCGGGCGCTCCTGAGCTGGAAGTGTCTGAGGCGCGCTCGAATTCTGCTGGGGGGAATGATTGTCCCCAGCCCTGGTGTCAGAAGTCCCGCTGTTGGGGGTAACTTCAGCACCGGGGGTTGATCCTTCCTTTGGACAGGTGGTCGCCAGGAGGGGCAGAGGTGCAGATGCCGGGAATTCTTGTATTTCCCAGGATAATGCTGTTTTCTGAGCAGTGAATCATCCTTGCCCCAGCACAGCTGAGACTTTCCAGAGCCTAGTAAGGTTCTGCAGGAGGGAACCTGCTCTTCAGACTTGCACACTTTGGTTTCACTCTGCCTGCCTTGAAAGTGTCTCTTTTGTGGGACCAGAAAGCACCATAGAAAGGGGGCAGATGGAGAGCTCAGGCCCAACAGAGTAACAGGATACAGCTGGAAGGGAATATGGAGCTGCCACAGTGAGGAAAGCCAGGCAGAAGCCTGCTAAGACTTGTGACAAGGCTATTCTCGAGCAAAACCTCCCCTCCACTCCTTGCACCCGTGTGACACTAAGAGGTTTTTGGGGTGGTGCTGTGGGAGGACAAGAAGGCAACAGTGCCAGGCAGGTCATGGGCTGGCCCTTGGTGAAGCAGGGACACTTCTCCAGCCCCAGAGATCTCCCAGTGTGCATGGAAGCTTGGAAAGAAAGGAAATCCCTGATTTCTCCCCAAAACAAAAGGCAACATCAGGCAGAGCAGCTGCATCCAGCCAGCTGACAGCCTGGGCTGCATAAGGAAGATAAAAGACCCAGGAACATCACTGAGGTGTTCCCTGACAGAAATGTGGAATGTGTGACTTAGGAAGGGGCTGCCCCTCTGCCCAAAGCAGGGCTGAACCAAGGCAGGACCCAGTTGCTCCAGATGTTGTCCAGTGCAGGTTTGATGGAGATTCCACAGCCTCTCAGGCCTCTCTCCCAGTATTTGACTGTCCTCGTGGTGAATTGTTTTTCAGGTATCTAAAAGGAATTTCCCATGCCCCAGCTTGTTCCCGTTGCCTCTCCTCTCCCCATGCACCTCAGAAGGTGTGACTGCACCTTCACAGAATCCCAGAATGGATTGATTGACTTGGAGCTGACCTCAAAGCTCATCCTGTTCCACTCCCTGCCACAGGCAGGGACACCTTCCACTATCCCAGGTTGCTCCAGGCCCCATCCAGCCTGGCCTTGGCCAGGGATGGGGCAGCAGAGCAGTCCCTAATGATTTTAATGGAGTTACCTGTGTATTCCAACGTCAGCAGCTGCAGTGTCTGTAGAGCTCCTTGGTGCCTCCTCTGCAGCCTTGGCAGCTTCCACTGCCCAGCAGGAGACTTGAGTTGGCAGAAATGGCAAAACCCCACAATTAAGTCCCCAAATCAGCCATGTTTTGCTGTCAGACCCCTCAATCCCCCCCCTCTCAAATTGGGGTTTGCAGCCCCCTGGATGTTGTGAGCTTGGAGTTTAAAATGGTTCTACTTGGCCAGTTTTGGTTGCATAATGTTCACTCCTGGTCTGTGCATGGAAGCTCTGAGTCCATGGAGTTGTTGGTTAATTTGCTTAAACCCCCATTTTTCCCTTCTCAGGGAAGACCTTTGGTGCCAGAGGAAACCAAACCCAGCACTGAGTGAGGAGGTGACTCCAGCCTGGAGAAGCAAAGGTTGCCCAAAAGCTCCCCAGAGATTCCCCAGAGGTTTCCTTGTCCCTCTGGGGAAGGCCCAGAGCCCCACGGGGTGCTCTGGAAAAGCGAGTGATGCTGTGCAGCAGCTGCAACAGGGACAATTCTGACTGTCCATAAGGAAAAAGCCTTTCCCATGAGAGTTCTGCAGCCTTGGGATGGGATCTTCTCCGAGCACTCACCGGGCAAGGACTGGAGTCACTTGAGCTGGCCTTGCACTGAGCCCTGCTGTGAACATGGCCTGGGGCTCAGGACCTCCCAGAGTCCTTCCAGCCTTTCCTGATTTCCCTGACCTGAAGGGCACTGACAGTTCCCACACGTGGAGCTCGTGGGTCCTGCAGGAGACACAAGAGAGGGAGATGTCCCCCGACAGTGACAATTCTTCCTTGGCTTTGGCAGCCTGGAGCTGAGTGTGGCCCAAGCACCACCTGCTTTCCCTGCCCCAGGACAAGGCTGTGTGGGACATTGCTGCACAGATGACTTGATCAGTCTTCTCCATTCCAAGCAGAGATGTGTGGCAGGAGGGCAGGGATGCACTCTGGAGCATCAGCCTCCTCCTCTTCTCCTTGGCTTTTGCACCATGCTCAAACACCAGACCCTGCCTGAGGATCAAATGCCTTCTCTGCTCCTGGCTCCCCTGTGGATTTGCCATCGAGTGTCACCAGCTCCCTCTGCAGTGCCTGAGGCTCCTGGGATGTGGAGCAGGAGCTCAGCCAAGCACCTGGGAGGTGGAATAAATCCCTAAAGAAGGGCCCAGGGGAGGTGACACTGGCCCTGCCCTGAGCTGCTCCAGCCAGGGGTCAGAGCCTGGCCAGGCTGTCCCAGCCTGGGGTATCCGTGCTCACTCCCTGGAACGTGGAGCCACAGGGAGAGGGGCTGCACTGGCAGTGCTCAACTTCCCAGAGCAGCCCAACCTCTCCTCACACACAAAAACAGCACTGCAGAAGTTCAGCCTGGGGCTTCAGCACATTTCCAGTCCAGAGGGAATTTTGCAAGGCCAGACCTGGCAAAAAGGACTTGCAAAATCAGCACCAATTGTGCAGGGATGACTTGGATGCTTGGACACCCCTTTGGATGTAAGGGAAGCTCCTTGCTTGTCTCTGGCACTGTTCCCTGATGATGTTTCAGGTTCCAGGTCATAAATTCTCTTCAAAAATCTGTGTTTTCCTGAAGTCTGAAGGTGAACATGTGGATATTTGTCCACCTTGCAAAGCCAATCCAGGACAGACTGTTCCTGGAAAGCAGGAATGAAACAGAGAACCTGTGCAGGCCATGCTGGTTGGCCTCAAATGTGATCTCTAATCTCTGGTGCTGGGTTTCAGTATTGAAATAAAAGATACCCTTCAGTAATCGTGTCAGTAACACGATTTGCATAAAGCCATGGAGTGCTTCAGAGTAGTTTTTATTTAACAGGGTTTCAATAGTTATTTAGAAAACAGAATGAGCTTCCAGGTTATCCTGTTCATCCTTTCCTGCAGGAATTGTTATCACCAAAGTCCTTCCCTGCAGCCCTCAGTGGGTGCCAAGGGATTAAATAAAACCTGGGAGAAGCAGCTCTGCCCCACACTTGGCATCCAGTGCTGTCTTCATCCCCTCCTCCTTGGGTTTGCCCCCAGCACCACAGGACCCCTGGGCCTCAGGAGGGAGGTGGACTGGAGGATGAGAGCCATGGCTCAGCCCTGCTCTGTGTGTTCCACCTTGTGAGTGACCCCAGAGAGGTGCTGCCACAGCCCTTGGCATCCAGAGCCTTCCTTGGAGGAAGTCTGGTGCTGCTCAGTTGGTCCTGGCAGTAACTTGGGACAGTCTGTGTTCTCTTCTCAACAATCTCTTCTCCTCATTTTCCCAGGGCTCCTCACAGCAGCAGAGGCACCTCAGGGATTGCAGTGGGATGCCACAGGATGCACGTAGCGGGAGGATGGTCCCCATCAGGGCAGCCTGCTTCATCCCACCCCAGGAATCAGAGCCTTGCCAGTACAGACAGCAAGGTGGGTGGAGAGTCCTGGAGCAGCTGCTTTTGCAGAGGAGGGGATGATCATGATCATGGACTCCGTGATACTCGTCTGCCATGGCACGTCCTGGTGGGCAGCAGTGCCGGGCAGTGCTGGGGCCAGGGCACCATGGGCATGGGGCCAGCCCAAGGTCCTCATCTGGCAAGGACTGACCTGTGCTGGCAGTGGCACCAAAATCTTCCTGGAATTCAGGAGGGCAGGAGGCCAGGCCTGGAGATGGCATCACTGCAAAGCTGTGATCCCAATGCTCTGCTCCTCCCTGTGACAGGACAAACAAGGCAGTGCCCCTTGGCAGCCTGTCATGGGGACACAGCCCTGCTGAGGGGCTGGCATGTCCCCATGGCAGCTCCTCCAGGCCTGAGGGGGGTCCAGCACAGGGCAGGTGTCTGACCCAGACATTCAGAGCAGCCTCCCACACTCACTCCCAGCAGGGCTCATTTTCAAGGGAAGGTTCTTGCAGCCACCCTCGGTAATGGGGCCCAAGAACAGGCTGCACCCCCTGACTGTGCCACGAGCACGAGGAGTTCCTCCTTGCACCATGTCCTCCCACACGTCCTCTCTGAGGATGTCACACCCTGCCACAGAGGTGGCACCAGCACCAAGGAAGTCCCTGGGTCAGGGCCAGCTCCAGGGATCCTGAGCTGGGATCTCTCTGCAGGGTCCTGGGCTCCATCTGGGTCTTTGCTCCCAGACTCAAACTCCACCTCAGGCTTTGCCCTTGGGCTGCTGGGCCGGGTCTGTAGCAAGGAGGGGCTCTGCCAGCAGCATCCCCAGGTGAGTCTGTGATATTATCTCCTTGAGCCAGGTCTTATGAGCTCTTGGAAAAATATATCACACCTAAGATAGCTCAGCTACCTCAAATGTCATAAAATCAGCAGGATGGCTTCTGTGGCAGTGTTGGAAACAGAAAAGTTTTAATAAAAGGCAAAATAACAAAGTTCTTTACAGAAAACCCAAGCCAGAGCAAGAGGTTCTTGCTCTTGGTAAAACACCTCACAAAAGTGATTAGTTCCTTTGTTCTCTTATTTTTCTAGTAAATTGCTTAGGAGGAACTTTTTAGCTCCTGTCCAATTGACTATCCTTAAGTTTGAGGTGAAGTCCCCCAGGTCCTAAGAGGTGTCTTTTTACCAAATTGAGGAGAGAAACTTCTGGGCATTTTTCCCTTTTAAGGGGACAAAGGATAATTTGGTCACTCCCTCAACAGGAGGCACATTCCTACAAGTCTGGGTGTGAACATCTCCCCCCAGAGCAGCTCCTTGCCAGAACTGGGGCAGGAGACAGAGCAGGGGCAGCTCCCCCTGGCCAGGGCACAGCCTGGGCCGAGAGGGCTGGGAAGAGATGGGAGAGAGCAGCAGCTCCTTGGCTGCTCTGGAGAGGCTTCTCAAGTGAGATGGGGACACAAGGAGATGGAAACTGGGTGGGTTGGTCTTATCCTGGAGGGGAAGCAGAAATCCTTCCTGCTCCATCACCATCCTCCCCTCCCAGGGCACCTCCCTGGGGCCTGCCCTTCCCTGGCAGCTGCATGACCAGTCCTGGTGCCTGTTTCCATTGTGACCTGCTGACCACGTCCCTTTTCCCTGCTGACCACATCCCTTTTCCCTGCTGACCAAGTCCCTTTCCCTGCTGACCAAGTCCCTTTCCCTGCTGTCAGGCCTGCACAGCCCTTGGAGCTTGGAGCAGTTCAGAGCTGTGATGCTGTTGCTCATCAGAGGTGGGACCTGTTTGTCAGGGGATGTCCAATGATGTCCAGAGGGCACAATCTGGTCCTCAGCCGTGATGGAGCTGAGTCTGGAGCTGCTGTCAGGCCCCTGCACTGAACTCCAAGGGCCATCTTGTCCTGCCTGGTGTCCCCTTGTCCCCTCCATGTGCCATTTGCCACCAACAGGGGAGCCAGGACTTGAGCCCATGGAGGTCCAGCTGACAAGGACAAGGGCTTGGCCTGGCCTGCAGCCCCAGGGTGGTCAGGACTGGAGAATAGGAGACAAAGGAGAGGCTGGGAGAGCTGGGTTTGCTCACATTGGAAAAGGCAAAATTTGGAGAGATCTTTCAGCTCTCTGCAGCCAATTAACAGGAGTTGACAAAGAGGCCTTGGAGAGGCCATGGAGAAACCCCAAGGGCTGGAGCCCCTCTGCTCTGGAGTCAGGCTGGGAGAGATGGGGATGCAGACCTGGAGAAGAGAGGGCTCCACCTTGGAGCTCCTTCCCCAGTGCCTAAAGGGTCTCCAAGAGAGCTGGAGAGGGATGTGGGACAGGGGCCTGGAGGAACAGGACCATTCCCAAGGGGAAGGGCTTCCCACTACCAGAGGACAGGGTTAGAGGGGATAGTGGGAAAGAATTGTTCCATGTGAGGGTGGGGAGGCCCTGGCACAGGTTGCTGCTTAGGGGTGGCTGAAAAGGAAATCTTACATTGCTTCTGTAGATCAAAGTGCCTCGTGCTCCTCCTGTAATCACACCAGGCTGACATTTGTCCAATGAGGGCTCTGGAGAACCAGGGAGGTGGTTTCAGGAGTGATTGAGTAGCAGCTGTCCTGAATGGGTTTTAATCTCTGATTTAACTTGATTTGACAAAATACAATAAAATTTAGAGCCTTCTGGGCAGAAATGGTGTTTAACACAAGTTTCCCAGACACTTCTACTCCATATTCCACTTGAGGCCTCATGTCCTGGGAATTTCCTGCCCTTGTGGGGAACTGAACAAGAGAGGAAAGAGCCCCTTGCTGCAGCCCAGCAGCAGCTTTGGGAGGAGGGAACCTCCTTGGGAAGAGAAACTTCTTGTTCTTGGCACAGCACATGGCATCCAAAGCATTTGCCCTGGTTGTGGGAAAGCAAAGAGGACAAATGTGCAAGTAGGACACTTGTTCAACATGGGCCAGGATGAGAATTCCTGTCCCAGTGGCTGGGACAAGGCAACACTGGCCAAGGGGACCCCCACCCACCCATGGGTGTCCTGAGGTTCTGCCCTGCTCAGCAACATTGGAAAGTCATCACAAGAGGCACAGAGACTGATCTGGGGTCCTTGGGTCACCCATCATCCATCCACGGATGGGCTCCCAGCTATCCACTCCTCCTCAGAGCAGGTTGTGTCCACAGATCCTGCTCTCAGACCCTCGTGGTGGCCTGTGACACAATTATTGTTTTCAGAGGGGTTTTTCCTGTGTCAGGAATAGCTGGAGGGAAGGTGAGGTGGCTTTTTATAGCACAAGCCCCAGGCTTTGTCCTGGAGAGCGCTGGGTGGAACAGCTCAGAAAAAGCTGGGGAGGGAGCAGGTGGTGGAGGAGCCTGGGCTGGAGCTGCTCCCTGAACCCTCCCTGCAGCACAGGGACAGCAGGACGGGGCTGTCACACAGTCGAGGCACCCACAGAGGATCCAGTGGGGGACAGGTTTCTCCAAGGCCCACAGAAACCCAAAAGCCCAAGAGAGCTGCTGAAACGGCCTGGGCAGCACCAGAGCCCCTTCCCTGAGTGCCTGGCTATTCCCACAGGGAACAGGAGTGTCCCAAGGGCTCTGTGTGCTCCCAGAGTTTCACAGGCAGTGCCGCCCTCTGGGCAGGAGGCTGCACCTGAACTCTCCCTGTCCTGGATGCTGGGGAGGCTTCATGGGGAGAGAGCAGTTCCTGGACTCTTCCTATCCCTGAAAAGTGGGGGAAAAGGAGCTGTTGATGATTTGAGGTAAGTGCCTTTTACCCCATGGAGCTGCTGCTCTGGAGCCTTTCAGGAGGGGTCACAGTATCCTGCACTGGGGCAGGGAAGAGACCCAGAGACTTTTTGTGCTTCCCTCCCAGCCTGGACCATTCAAATCCTGCCCTTCCTCAAGCACCATGAGGTTCCCTCTGGCAGCCAGGGCAGCAGCACCTCCCAGCAGAGACAGGGGTGCCAGGGGAGCTCTGGACTCAGCCCTGGGACCAGTCTGGATGTGCCAGCCATGCCTGTGGTCCCTGCTGGCTCCTCACGTGTGCCCAGGGCTCAGCTCTCAGGGCAGGGAGGAATGGGCAGGTTGCCAGGCTGCCCTGGCTGCAGCAGGTCAGTGCTGCCCACAGTTCTGGCTGCCCACAGCTCCCGGGACCATCGGGGTGGGACTGGCTCACGTTTGGGACTGTGCTAAAGGCAATGAGCTGTTCTCTGGGCACTTTTCCAGAGCTGGCACAGGGAGGTGGTGCAGCCCTGCTGAGCCAGGTGCCCTCTCCTCAGCCTGGCTCCCTTTGGACAAGGCTCCAGGAGCTGTGAGTTCCTGGCTGGACGAGTTCTAAAATCCAGCTCTCAGCTCCTTCTCCCAAACACGTGTCCCTGTAATAGAGGAGTTTATCCTCTGCTGGAATGAAGCAACTCAACCCTCCCCTTGCATTGCTGAGCCTTTCAAGCATCCTTTGATAAGCAGTGTGAGTGCAGCTCCCTGGGCATTGCCACATCTGCCGGCGTGCTCTGCCCTGCCAAAGCCGAGCTCCAAGTGGTTATAAATTAGCACCACGCTGGGCTTTCATCTGCTCCCGAGCAGCGGGCGGGGGCAGAGGCCACGCCAGGGCAGAGGAGCAGGGCGTGGGCAGGGGAGAGGCAGCACCAGGCAGGGGAGCAGAGCCCCTCAGCCCCTGGCAGCCCTGCAGCAGGGAAGGAGCTGAGCTCTGGGGCACAGCAACAGCAGAGAAACCTGGGGTTCCCTGAGCTGTGACAGCAGCAGGAGCAGCACCAGCACCAGGCAAAGAGGGAGGAGAACATAGGGAAGGGTCTGGAGGGGATTTCATGTGAGGAGTGACTGAGGGTGCTTGGTTTGTTCAGCTGGAGAAAAAGAGCTGAGGTCAAAGCTCAGCAGGGACTGCAGCTCTGATTTCTGCTCTCTGTGAGCAGGGACAGGACCCCAGGGAGCAGCTGGAGCTGTGTCAGGGGAGATTTAGGCTCGATGTCAGGAAAGGTTCTTCCCCAGAGGGTGCTGGCACTGCCCAGGCTCCCCTGGGAATGGGCACGGCCCCGAGGCTGCCAGAGCTCCAGGAGTGTTTGGGCAGCACTGCCAGGGATGCCCAGGGTGGGATTGTTGGGGTGTCTGTGCAGGGCAGGGATTGGGCTGGATGGTCCCTGTGGATCCCTTCCAGCTCAGGAGATTCTGTGATTCTCTGAGGCAGCACCATCCCATCAAAAGGACCACACAGAGGGCAGGTGGCTGCACACAGACAAAGAGGGAAGAAAGGCAGAGCTGTGGGCACAGGAAAAAAAGATGCTGCACAATCCATCATGTCTGGAACCTCCAACTACTCCAAGGCTATCCTGGAAGGAATGGAATTGCCCAGGCTGGAACTTTGGGCCAGGTCACAGCGAGGCTTCCCTGCAAAGGAGCAAGGAAATGAGAGGAAATGTCATGTGCAGGGTAACAGAACTTCCCAGGTCAGAGCCTCTGGGTCTGTCATGCAAATCTGCATCTGCTGCAGAGGCTGAGCCTGCCCAGGGCGAGGAGGAGCCCAAGCCACCGGAGGGATGAAGGGAACCAGTGTGAGCCACTGCAGCAATGGCAGTTTGCTGCTCACAGTGGTTATGTGCACGTTTCATTTCATAGACTCCTAGAATGGTTTGGGTTGGAAAGGACCTTAAATTCATCCCATTCCACCTCCTGCCGTGGCAGGGACACCTTCCACTAGCCCAGGTTGCTCCAAGCCCCATCCAACCTGGCCTTGGACACCTCCAGGGATGGTGCAGTCACAGCTGCTCTGGGCACCTGTGCCAGGGCCTCACCACCTCACAGGAAAGAATTCCTTCCCAATATCCCATCTAACTCTGCCCTCTGGCAGTGGGAAGCCATTCCCCCTTGTCCTGTCCTTCCAGACCCTTGTCCCAAGTCCCTTTCCAGCTCTCTTGGAGCCCCTTTAGGTGCTGGAAGAGGCTTTAAGGTTCTCCCCAAAGCCTTCCTTTCTCCAGGCTGGATAGCTCCAATTTCAGCATGTTCCCTTCTCTCTGAGTTTTCAGATACCTCTGGCCCCCTGGGCAGACCCCCAGTCCTCTGTCAGTGCCAGGGCTGGGCACACACTGGGAAACCTCAAAAGTGCCTTTATAGAGCAAAACCAGCAGCTGAGGCACCCAGATGTGGAGATGGTTTCCTCATCAAACAGCTCCTTGTGTGTAACAGGATCTTCTCCATGGATCAAGGTGCCTCCCAAGGCTGCTGTCAGAGCAGCACACACAGCATCACCTTCACTGAACTGGTGCTGCCCTGCTGCATCCCTGGATACCAGGAGGAGTCGGTTTAATCCCACACTGTGAGCCCCAGGCTGTGTTCCATGAGGATCCCCACATGGGGGATCCAGCCCCCACTGCATTCCCCAGACATGGCCTCAGCAGGGCAGGGCAGGGCAGGGCAGGGCAGGGCAGGGCAGGGCTGGCACCATCCTACTGCATGGCATTGGTTTCCTTTCCATGTCATCAGCCCCAGAATTAAGATTAGGCAGGAAATGGTGGTCTGGTAGACACCTCCATGCAGCTCTGCTCGTGGCTGACAGATCCACTTCAGGGCTGGACAAGCTCCTTCATCCAGACATCCCACATCCTGCAGGAAAAGTGCCATGGGTGGGAAGTGCCCTGGGAGCTGCAGCTCTGCACCCACTGCCCAAATCTTGAGAGGTTCAGCTGAGCTGGGCCCTGCTGTGCTCCCACCACAGCTGAGCCACTGCTGGGACACTGCAGAGGGTTTGGGAACACCCCACACTTGTCCAGGTCTTGTTGCCTTCAGTGCCAATGGCAGCACCTCCAGCTGGAGCCTTTGGGGTGACTCAGCCAGGTCATGGGAGCTGTCAGTGTCCCCCTCCAGCCTCCACAGAACCCCTTTCCTGTGCAGGAAAGAGAGCCCAGCTCTGAGGGTTCACACCAGGACCCCCAGCCAGGGGGCACAGGGCGAGCACCCACACCCCATGGCATCCAAACCCACAGGAACAGAGAACAAGGACTTGAGGTAACAGCAGAGCTTCTGCCTTGGGAGCTTCATCCCTGCACAGGGAGGGCTCCAGGGAGGGAATGGCAGCCAGTGCAGATGCAGGGCCAAGGGTCAGATAGAGGCTCCATCGTGTCCCCATCTTGTCCCCTGCCCATCCTGTCCAGGTGTGCTGGACAAGGAGACCCATTTCCTGTCACTGCCCATGAACAAACTGAGCTGCCTGACCCTGCAGAGGGGGTGCTCCAAACCCTGCCCCCAACAAGCCATGGAGCTACCCAAGACCCCACCGGGCTCCCATTCTTCCTCCCCAGGATGGCCACATCCCAAAGCAGCCTCCTCCAGCACAGAGCATCCCTCCCTGGCTGGACATTTCCAGTGTGGGTGTTACAGGACACGAGCTGGGATCCCCCCCTGAGGAATAGACAGTGCTGTACAATCAGTGCCAAATTCGTCCCTCTCATGTGGTCTAAGCAGCTGCCCCAGGACTGCTCAGGGGCCCTGCTGGCACCAGTGGTATTTAATGTCTTCACCAATGGCACAGGAAGGGATCCCTCAGCAGCTTTGCAGCTGCCAGGGCACCCTCAAGTTTACAGCTTTTCCTGCCCAAGTCTCCTCAGCCAGGAGAGAAGAGCTCCAGGTGAGAGATGCCAATGGCAGCTCCTAAACGAGGCTCACGGGAGCTCCTGTGTCTGCAGGCTCTGAAGGAGCTGAATTGCAGAGCACGGAAAAACCCTGTCAGGGAGAGCCAGGGAGCTCCGCAGTCCTGCAGCACCGCTCCCTGGAGAGGGAGGGATGGGACGGGCTGTGCAGCCAGGGCGGAGCTGCTCCAAGGATGCGCTCCCTGCTCAGCCCTGCGAGATCCAGAGGCCCCCGGGTCCCCTCCTGCAGCCCCTGCGCCCAGGACATGGGTGCAAAACTCGGCTGCCTTTGCTCCAAACGCTGCCCAGCGTCAATCCAGACCCGTCTCGCTCTGCCAGGAGCTCGGGCCGTGGAGCCACAGAGGAGTTGCCCTTCCCAAAGGGAAAAGGACCCAAAGTCCCCCCCAGGGACTGCTGGGGGACTGACACCAGCATAGCCAGGCCCTGCCCGGGGAGGACTCCACACTGCGGGATGCACCGGAGCTCTCTGGGACAAAAAGGGGCCAAAGACATGAGCACAACTCCTGCCCCCACTCCTGCCCCAGCATCCAAACTCCTGCTGGAGGCAGCAGCAGCTCCTTCCTGAGGGGCTCCAGCAAGAGCTGAGTCCCAAGCCCTGAGCAGCTCTGTCCTGGAGGGAAGGGATGGGACACACAACCGAACAGGGCGAACAGAGGGACACGGACGTTCCCAGCCACGGAGACCAGGAACCTGCAGAGTGTGAGGAGGCACAGCCTTGGTCACTGGGCTGGATGGAGAAAAGCCTTTCCTAAGCAGGGCCTATGAAGGGAAAATCGACAAGGAAAGAAGGTCCAGTGCATTCCTGAGTGAGATTTCAGCACTCAGAAAACAGCCTGGAAAAGCCTGCTGATTCATGGGCAGGTCTTGCTCCCCAAGTCACCAGAGATGGAGTCCAAACAAAAGAATTCGGGGGTGTGGAGGGAGGAGGAGAGGGTGGTGGAGGAGGATTGGTGCAAATCAGCCAAATACCCCAAACCTCCTGCCCAGGAGGCTCCTGTGTGAGGAGCTACTTCCTGCCCCAGCAGGATCCACCCTCCCTGCTCAGGGGCTGAGAGGGGATTTTGCTGTAACGCTGCTGGAACCTGTTCCCCAGCTTGTCCACGCCAGGCTGGCACAGCCACTGACCTCAGCAGTGACACCAAAGCCAGCCCAGGAACAGGGGAAATCCCAGCGCTGGCAGAGGACAGCTCAGCCCATCAGAGCACAGCCTGCCCTGCACGGGGTGGGAGCCCCGGGCTCAGCTCATCCCTCCCTCCCAGCTCGGAAGCATTTCTCTCCTCGTGCTCACAAACTCCACCAATGAGGCACTGCTGCTCTCTCATGGGATGGGAATTTTGGGGAGTGACCCCAAGGACTCCCAAGTGCCAGCAGAGGCTGCAGCAGTGCCACCCCCCAGCAGCACCATTGGGACCCTGGTGACAGGGAGCCACAGGTCAGGATCCCTCTAGGACATCCTTTGGCCATTACAAATAGTTCCTGGAAAGAAGAGCAGCCCCCAGAGTCACAGAATCTTAAAAAGATCTGGACTGGATCTTAAAGACCAACCAGTTCCACTCCCCTGCCATGAAGAAATAGCTTCCATTAGACCAGGAAAGGATGAAAGAAACATTCAAGTTACAAAAAAATATTTTTATTTATGTGTTATTATTAATAACTGCTAAACTGAACTAAGAGCTGGAGCTGCTGGATTGGACCCAACACACTGGGAAGGTTTTCCAGTTGTTTTGACAGTGAATAAAACAGGTGGACAAAGAGCTGCTAAGGAGATGCTGGCACTCAGGGAGAGACAGCAGAACCTGGCAGCCAGTGGGAAAAGGGTCCTGTCCACTCTGTCCCACCATGGCAGTGCCCAGGCCATGCTGGGTGTGCTCTGAGCTGTGCCCACACCTCCCAATCCCTTGTCTGGGAGAGCAGGATGGCAGGACAGTGCCACCTTCTGCAGCCAAGTGTGGCAGATGAAGCCCCTCAGCAGCAGCCAGGGTAGGATGTTCCCATGCCCACCCCAAACCCATTATCCCACCCCTGCCACGAGGCCAGGCACCACTGCCCAGAATGTGCTGCTAAAGAGGAGCTGATCCCAGCCACGTGCAAGTCCTGCTCAAAGGGGCTCCCCCCCTGTGCAGGGGACACACAGACTGTCCCTGCCTGCCTGAGGCAGCACTGGGGACCCTCTCTGCTGGGACACACACCCCTGTCCCTGTGGGATCCACGGGGATGCTCCCAGGCCCCCACCCCATCACCCTGGGATGTGGGACAGCCCTGCTGTGACTCCCCTGCTTCTCCCCACACCTCACTGGTTTACAAATTCCAGGCTGGAAAAGGAAGCTGCCGGTGTTGGAGGAGGACAGCGAGACCCAGGGAAAGGCCGGACCTGTGTGGGTGAGGAATGAACCCACCTGCAAGTGGGGAAAATCCTACCTCTGCTCCCCTGAGCATGGCCAAAAACTTCATCCTTTTTCCCCAGCAAAGGGGGAATCTCTGCTGCCCCCCAGACTGGACCCAGTGCCCAGGACCGGGAATATCCCCAAAATTTATCCACGAACTGGGGCTGCAGCAGGTCCTGGACAACTGCGCTGGAACCGAGGCCAAGGAGCTGCGCCGGTGCCCCGGCCCGGGGGATGCCGCCGCCCGCCCGCTGTCAGCGCAGCGCCCGCGGAACAGCCCTCGCTGCTCTCCCCGGAATGAATCCCCGCTCCACGATCAATTCCAGGAGATCCCGAGGGTGCTCCGGCCGCTCCAGCGGCAGCGCGGAGCTCTGGGGGAGCCCGGAGAGCTCCCGGAGCTGGGAGAGGCCGCAGTAGCCCCACGAGAGCGCCCCGAGGAGCGGCACCAGCCCCGCGGGCACTCGGGGCCGGTGGGGGAATGGCGAGGGCGCTACCCCCGCCCAGGGCATCCCCGGCGCCCCGTGCCCGGCCCAGCCGTGCTGGGCATCCCCGGCCCGGGACGCTCCGGTACCCGGTGCCCCCCCCGCGGTCACGGAGCTCCTCTCGCTGCCGCCCAACGCCCGAACCGCCACCTCTGTCTGTTTCTCCTTCTCTTCACTGTTATCCTCCCGCCCTCTCACCCCTCCCCGGCGGTGCTCGGCTCTCCCGGGCCCGTCCCGTCCCGCGCTGCCGCCGCTCCCTCAGAGACCGCTGGGTGCCCGCGCCTTTTCCGAGGCCACAGCAGCGCTCGCCGTCCGAGCAGCCGCGCGCAGAGCCGCGGGACGCTCGGGAGGCACAGACCCGGAGCCCAGGGACGCTCGGGAGGCACAGACCCGGAGCCCAGGGAATCTCCGGAGGCACAGACCCAGCGCTCGGGGCCCGCCGCTCCGCGGGTCCCTGAGGGACAGAGGAGCCCAGGAGACCACTCAGGCTGGTCCTGGGCGCCGCCATCTTGCTCAGGGCAGGGACGGCCGCCATTGGCTGGGTGGAGGAGGGCCCCGAGGATCGACCAATCACTGACAGCATTGGCGTGATGGGCGCGGGGGGGGGCGGGACTGTTAGCGGGGCGGGAGAGACCATCTACGGGAGGTGCCGGGGGGAGCCCCGCTCCGGGCCCGGGCGAGCCCATTGCGCCGATGCTGAGGGCGGCTCCGGCGCGGGCCGCGCTGGCAGCGCCACAGCCGGGCCTGGCCCGGAGAGCTCCCCGAGGCCCGTCCCAGCGCACCCTGCCACGGGCGGGGACACCGGCCGTACTCCGGGGTGCCCCCAGCCCCTCCGGCAGGGACCCGCCTGCGGCTGGGATCGCAGCTCGCGGCTAAAGCGGCAGCCGAGCATTTGCTGGAGCTGGTGCAGACTCCGCAGGAATCTCCTGCTCCTGCTGCGCCGGGGCTGCCCGAGGACCCTCAGCCTCAGCTGCAGCTTCCATCAATCCTGGCCCTTGTGCTCATCAGTCACGAAGCGAGTTTGCCCTGCAGGTGATGTCCCGCTGCCCCCGGGCCCGCGGCAGGAGGAGCCGCGGGAGCAGTTCCATGAGGGATGACCGTGTGCAGCAATGAGATGTGGAACTGCAGCAGACAGGACGCAGGAACTGACTGGGATTCCTTCTCCAGAATAAAAATGGACTCGGGGTAGATTTCACTGAATTGTGGTTTAATTTCATTATCTACTGCTGCTACATCTGTACAACATTGTACAAAATGTAATCCCAAGAACATTCCAGCCCCACAGCTGTTTGGCTCTGCTCTCTCCTGTCAGAGCACCCTTGGTGCTCTGGCTGTGACACCCTCCCACAGCCACCAGAACATTTTGCTGTCCAGGCCCAGTGCTGGGAGCCCCTGGCCATGGCAGAAGGTCCCTGGGAGTCCCTCGGATTTCTGGTCAGACAGGAAGGATTTTTCACCTCTTTTGCTCAAGGCAAAGGCTCCCAGCAGTGCCATGGCCAGGGGCAGTTGGGATGCACAGGTGATGCTGGGGGTGATCCAGGACTGGCACAGCCTTTGCACAGCACATGCTGAGGGTTTGGGGAGTTGCTGTGCTCACACACTGGTTGTAGACTGCCAGTCCTTCCCACCAGTGCATTTGCACTGGGAGCTTCACCTGCCCCATGCCAGGCTGGTCTGAGATGTCAGGACCTGCCCAGACAAAATGGACAGGCAGATATCTTTTAAACTTAGGGAAGATAATGCTGGTAGTAGAACATATGCAGAGCTGCTTTTGCCAGATTTGGGAAACCTGCAGAGAATCACATGGAATCCAAAGTGATTGTTTTGGCTTGAAAAAGCATATGTGAAAGGACCAGACATCCCTGATGTCCAGAAAGGTCCTTGTTGTGGGTGAGTGCTGTGGCAGGATGGTCTCTCCCCCCACCTGTGTTCTCCACTGAAAGTTTCAATTTGGCCAATTATTTTTCCTCTCGTCTTCTGTGTTCCTGAAGCTTCTAAGCTATGTTTTAAAGGTTTCATAGAAAGCCTGATTATTTTAAAAAACCATACAGTGCTCTTAAAGCTTTTTTCCCCCAGTATTGATGGCAATGCAGCATCATGTTCAACATGCAATCCCTGGATCTGAAAAATAACACCCTCAGACTGTGAAGAACATCTGACAATAAATGCACAGCCTTCATATGGACGAGTCCTCACCAAAACCTTCCCATCCTTGGAGCCAGGCAGGGATGTTCTCAGCAGGGCCACACTACAGGGAGGAGTCTGAAAGTGAGAGTGAGAGAGAAGCAGCTCAGGGTTGTAGTGAGAAAGATCAGAAATAGTCTGAAAAGCTCCCTGGGAGGGGGAGCTGAAATATTACAGAGCCTAAAAGTCTGCAAGAGGGTGACAGGGTTTAACTGACCCATTTTGCCACTTCTGTAATCCCAGTAAGGTATTTTGTATTTAAAGAAAAATATTTGACTCCAAGTAAAGGATATTTCACTGGGTACAGTCACCAACAATATTTATCCCCAAGTATATCCAAGAGTCTATCCCACTGCCCTTCCATCCACATGAGGATCCCAATGCCTCTGACCATGTCCCTCTTTTGTCCCCTTGTGTTGGCTTTGGCCAAACATCAGCTGCTCCCTCAATGCTCCCCTGACCTTGCACATTTGCCAGGGTCTTTATTCTGCGGCTCCTGCACTCGAGAAAAATCTAACCTTGATATTATCCTACCTAATGAAGATGGGATTCTTCCTTCTAAAAAATTTGCTCAAGCTCAGCCAAAACCTCTGGGTCATGTAGAAAGCAAGTGGTCTTTCCCATCTGCCTTTTTATTTCTGGTTCTGTTTGGTACTTGATCACGAGTACCATGATCAGGAATTCAGTTAAACAGCCCAGATGTACCATTGCTTTGTCAGCAGGTGGAGCTGGCTGGGGACCATTTCTGAGGTCCTGGGCAGCAGTGACACCCCTGGATCTGCCAGGGAAGCAGCGCTGCATTACCTTTG
This sequence comes from Camarhynchus parvulus, assembly GCF_901933205.1. NCBI lineage: Eukaryota > Metazoa > Chordata > Aves > Passeriformes > Thraupidae > Camarhynchus > Camarhynchus parvulus. The sequence goes on along the minus strand of NC_044596.1, from coordinate 525,167 downwards.
ATGGAGAGGAAGGCTTTGCTGAAGGCACGGCCCACTTCATTGCTGGCTTCCACCATGTACTCCCCCTCGTCCTGCTTGGTGACCCCCAGCACCACGAGCGAGCACACGCCGAAGTCGTTGGTGCAGAAGTAGTTGGGATCTCTGGAGAGGTCTCTGCTGTCCTTGTACCAAGTGACTTTTGGTGGGGGATGGCCTCCCACAGCACAGCTCATGTGGCACTCACTGCCCGTGACCACCACGTGGCACTTCAGCGGCACCAGGAACCTCGGGGGCTGGTTCTGGTTAACTCCTCTGTATTTCTGTGCTTTCACTCGAAATTCAGCTGTGAAATATAAAGAACCAAACACACACTCAGATACTGCTCCCAGCACTGCAGGGTTTGCAGGGGTTTGTTTGTGCAGTGTCTGGAATTCTGCAAATTACCAGAGATCCCATGCACCTATGGATTGTAACCTCTGCTGCTCCTCAGAACTACAAAACATTTAACTTCAAAGTCAGAAACTTTGGTTTCTACAATACTAAGGCCTTCGATTTTGCTGGGAATTCATTTTGGGGCAAATTGCATGTTATAATTGCTGGGAATGAAGGGTCTGTCTGCATAATGCCCCCTGCAGAAAGGACAAACCTTCCCTGCCCAGCTGGAATTCCTCAGGGCATCTCTGTGCATTCCTGTTCTGGGCCACTGAATATTCCCAGGAGGAGAGATCCATTTGAGGGCGGGGTGTTAGAAGCAATGAAAGAAACAAAACACAACACAAGAGAAATAGTCGAAAATGTTTTACCCTTTTTTTTCCAGATCCTCCAGGGCTGCACAGTCTCTGATGGATCACTGGCTCCCAGGTCATTTTTTGCCACAACCCTGAAGTAATAATCCCTGCCTGGGACCACCCTGGTGAAGGTGAACTTGTTGTTGTAGATCAGGTCCCCCAGCACATGCCACAGGCCCTTCTGGGATTCCCGTTTCAGGACAGTGTAATACAGGTTCTTCTCCCACTGCTCAGAGGCTGAGGGCTCCCAGGTCACTGTCACTGTGTTGGGGACATTCTCCTCCAGCCGGATGGCTCCAGGGGGCTGAGGGATATCTGCCAGGGGAGGGCACACAATGTCACAGCTGTAGGGACAGTGGCACAGAACCCTAAAATCCTGGAGTCTGTTGCATGTGTGGGGCTCAGTGACCATGCTGGTCACTGGAAGGGACAAAATGCCATTCCTTCTCCAGGCACAGAGCTGCATTTGCTATGGACTCAGCTGCTGCTGCACAACATCTGCACTGGCTGAGAGGAGGGCGGTACAGCTGAGCTGCTTCTCCTCCTGGGGTCACAGCTGGGAGAGCTGTGCTTAGTGTCCTACAGCCTGTGCTGACCTCCCTCATTCACTGTGGAAGAACAGTTTTAGTCAGTGGATTGCTCTGTCCTGCAGACAAGTGGGATCATAAAGTGCCTAGGCAATCTCATAGAAAGCTGTACCCTGGTTCTCCCTGTGCCTGCACAGACAAACTGCAGCAGAGCTCATGCTGCTAAACTCAGCTTGTGGCCTTCTGCCTACTCACAGTAAATCATGGAATCCCAGACTGGTTTGGGTGGGAAGGGACCTTAAAGCCCATCCAGTCCCACCCCCTGCCGTGGGCAGGGACACCTTCCACTATCCTGGGTTGCTCCAAGCCCTGTCCTACCTGGCCTTGAACACTTCCAAGGATCCATGGGCAGCCACAGCTTCTCTGGGGAACCTGTACCACCCTCACAGGGAGGAGTTCCTTCCCAATATCCCATCTAACCCTGCCCACTGGCAGTGAAAAGCCATTCCCCCTTGTCCTGTCCCTCCAGGCTTTTGTCCCAAGTCCCTCTCCAGCTCCCTTGGAGCCCCTTTAGGCACTGGAAGGGGCTCTGAGATCTCCCCAGAGCCTTCTCTTCTTCAGGTGAACACCCCCAGCTCTCCCAGCCTGGCTCCAGAGCAGAGAGGCTCCAGCTCTCTGAGCATCTCCGTGGCCTTCCCTGGAACTGCTCCAGCAGCTCCACATCCTGCTGTTGCTGGGTGTCCCCAGGGCTGGGGCAGCTCTGCAGGTGTGGTGGCACCTGAGGGGGCAAGGGGCAGAATCCCCCCCTCCCCTGCAGCCCACGCTGGGGGATCAGCCCAGGGCATGCCCAGCTCTCACCCACCAGCAGCCCCAAGTCCTTCTCCAGGGCTGCTCTCAGTCCCTCCATGCCCAGCCTGGACTGGCTGGGAGTTGCTGGTACATTTGCATGGATGGCAGTGAGTTACCTGTAATTTGAACCTGGAAGCTGAAGGTTTCCTTTTTGCCCAGCCCATCCCCAAGCTCCACAGTGTAGGTGCCGCTGTCGCCGAGCTCGGCTGCCCTGAGCAGCAGCTGGCTGCTGCCCTCCTCGGTGCTCACGGCAGCGCGGCCGGGCAGGGGGAGCCCGTCCTTTAACCACGTCACCACCGGCTCGGGAGATCCCTGCAAGCAACAACCACTCACAAACACTTCTTTCACCTCCAGACTGTGTCTTGTATCTTTAGTTTCATTATCTTACCCCAAATATGCACCTCCTCAACATAGTAATGTTTAGAAGTACAGATCCACGATGGATCTGAGAGCCCTGATCTGTTCTACAGTTTCTTTACAAATTGTTTTTCCTTTTTGTCTTTTAAGGGTGTAATTGCAGTAAAGTGTTCTTTTCAACTGTGTCAAACAAGCTATGCCAGATCAAGGACAGATAACTTCAGGAAACAGTATTTTCTGCTTTTAAAAAAAGATCTGTTAGTTTTGGAAAGAAAAAACATCCTCTAAGTCTTTATTTCCATTATGCCATTTTTGGTCTCTTCTCCCAGAGATTAGGAGAAAGGCCAGCAAATACACACACTTCATCACCCTCCTCTGGTATCCCAGACTTTAGAGGATCATGGAATCATTTATGTCTGGAAAAGACCTCCAAGAGCATCGAATCCAACCCATGCCCCATCCTCACCTTAAAAGCACTTTTACACTTTTTACACCAAAGGTGTTCCTTGGACACCTCCAAGGATGGGGACTCCAAACCTCCCTGGGCAGCCCTTTCCAAAGCCTGACCACAATTCCCATGAGGAAAAGCCTGTGTTGTTCCAAGCTCACTCCAAAGCACTGAGATTTCTCTCAGTGCCTGCCAAGTTCTCAAGTGCTGCTGCTCGGTGAGACAAGCCCAGTGAAGGTGCTGCTGGAAATGGTGCCCCAAGGCCTTCTGAGGGAGTCACTGGAAATCACTGATTTGGGCAGTCTGACAGAGCAGTAGCAGATGATGATAACATTGATAAAGGTGGGTGGACTGAGCCTTGTCTGCAGAGGTTAAGGAATGACCATAATGTCATAAAACACCAATGCCAAGACTGATGGCTCAATTCTGGCTTGTGTTTTCCTCACCCTGAAAGTCTACCCAGTGCAGGCAGGCCAAATTATTTGCCCAGTGACTTGTAAACAAAATTCCATGACATAAAAACAGTGTTTCAGTTTTTCTGTCTGCTATAAAACCAGGCAGGGAATTCCTCCAAAGCCCTGAATACCCACCTCAAAGGGAATCTTCACCCGGATGGGATCCCCTGCTTTTATAAGCAGGAAGCTTTTCACTGTGTCATCTATCAGGAACCTGGGAGAAACTGGAAGAGACAAAGATTACTCCCAGAAGGTGGATGTTGGTGCAGTCACTGGTGACGATTGCAGTGTTCCAGCCCCTGGTGCCTCTCCCAGCTGAATGAGGCTGGTGAGGGACTCACAGTGGGAAAAAGCTCCCTGGTTCAGTCCCAGACTGTATACCTCTCAAATTTCATTACTATTTATTTATCACCATGACTAAACAAGGGGAAATTATGTAAAAATACATTTACAACAATCTCTGCATTCATGTGATGTCTCAGTCACAGAGAAATTGGCTCTTTGCCACACTTTATCCCATCACAGGGATCATCTTTTGTGTTTAAAAGGTGTCTGGAAAAAGGAAGTTACAATGGACACTTATAAAATATATATGCAGTACAGAGCACAGAACACCCAGAGGAAAGTTGCCAGAGTTTATCTAAAATAGTATTTTTTAGAATTTAAAATATTTTCTTTTCTCTTTTCATCAATATACTACACCAGTTAGTATTTATCTAAGCATACCAAATACAGTAATGTTAAATTGCATTTAGTGTTTCCAGTGTACAGCTGAACACCTGCTTTAGATGGATTTGATTTGATTTATTTTAGGTTTTTTATAGATAAATGGAGTCTCCAGGAATATGCCAAAGTAGACATTTTCACTTAGGATCCAAGTTAAGGAAGATGAACCCCTCAGAGAATTATCTCTTACATCTGTAATTCTGCAATGTTCCCAAAGAGCAGGGAAAAAACAGAGCTGCAGATTGTAAATAAAGATGGAAAAGTGAAAATGGTGAAAACTTTCAAACTAAAAAAGTAAAATAAAGTATCCAAAAACAGCATTAAAAATGTGATTTAAGAGAATGAAATAAAATGTTTCATTTCAGAAGATTGTCTAAAAATTGAGTGGAAACTCTATTTTTCCCTTGGAAGAGTGAAGCAGGGGTAAGACACATACAGGTTCTATCTGGTGACTGTAAGTACAAGGAGAAAATGGAGTTCTGAGTTGTTTTATCCAAAGGAATCTCTAAATGAGCTGAGCACTGTCCACTGCCTATCTGATATCAGTTAATATTGAGACTGCCCTGCTGAGGTGAGCAGAGACCCCCGAGGTGAGCAGGAGCAGCGCTGCCCTGTGCCAGGCTGGGCCTGGGGGCAGCTGCTGCCGGTGTGCCACAGCCCGGCCACTCCTGCTCCCGGACAGAGCTGGGGAGAGGGCCCCATTCCCGGGGAGAGTGCCCCGTTCCCGGGACAGAGCTGGGGAGAGCGCCCCATTCCCGGGGAGAGGGCCCCGTTCCCGGGACAGAGCTGGGGAGAGCGCCCCATTCCCGGGGAGAGTGCCCTGTTCCCAGGACAGAGCCATAGGGAGAGTGCCCCGTTCCCGGGACAGAGCCCCGGCCCCCTGACTCACCCAGGGCAGCAGCAGCAGCTCCAGCACACGCCTCCAGCTCCGCGGCCTCGCCTGGGCCGCCGTCGCCGAGGGCCCTGACGCGCAGCAACAGCTTCTCCCTGGCCTGCAGGCCCTGCACCCTGCACGAGGTGCTCCCAGCAGGGAGGGTGAAGCACTTGGTCCAGGTGAGGCTGTTACAGGGCCTCATCTCCACCTCATAGCCTTTCACATCATTCCCATCTTGTACTTCAGGTTTGTTCCATGTCAAGGTGACACTGGTGCTGTCACTGCTGCTCACTTTAAGGTCCTGCACTTGGCCTGGAGATTCTGGAGGGAGAAATTTTATTTAAACTAATTTTCTAGGGTTTCTCTTCCCTCTTCAGTCACTGTCTGAGATTCTCAACATTCCTGCAGTGCACTGGATTTCCACCGTGCTGTGTTGCCCCACATCCCAGTTTTTCAGAGCTGGATCTGGGTCCTTGCTCCTACCAGCCCTGCAGTAAATCCACAACATTCCAAAACACTCCGTGGCCCCTCCTGAGTGTTCCTCTGCACTGCACATTACTCCCCACTGGGGTCTGCCAAATCTTGACTCAGACATCCTACAGGAAATCCTTCCATTCCTTCCTCCAGCTGATTCTCAGCCATGAAACATTCCCCAATTACTGATCCTTGTCTCCACACCCTTTTACAGAGGATTTAAGAACATCTCTCCATGAATACCCTGAAAGCAGAGCACAGGGCAGGGCAGGGCACTTACCGGTGGGGTCCCGGGCAAAGGCAGGCTCTGAGGGGTCACTGGGCTGTCCTGTGCCAGCAGCATTGACAGCTGCCACACGGAACTCATACTGCACACCCTTCTTGAGGCCTGTCACCTTCAGTTTCTTGTCTGGAGAGAGGAGAGAGGAGAGAGGAGAGGTGTTGCCTCAGGGGAGCTGTTCCCCATGAGGAAAGGTGACACAACAAAGCTGTGCCTTACTTCAGGCAGAATTATGGATGGAAAAACTCTCAGGAGCCATAAAAGCTGTCACTGATTCCCCTGCCATTCCCTAGCCAAGTGCATGTGATCTTCTGAGATGTGTTCATTGTATTCCTTTCAAAATCAAACAGCTCTTGAATCACAGAATCACAGAATCATTTAGTGGGTAAAGACCTCCAAGGTCACCCATCACCACTTGATGTGAAAGGTGTAAGATCCTAAGCAGCTCCTAAACCTAGCTGACATTTTTACCTTTTCAAATCCACTGGGCTGTTCCAGGAGTCAGAATACTCACCTTTGACAGGCACGTTGGTGACTGGCAGCCAGGTCACAGTGCCCTTCTTGCGTTTCTGAACAATGTATCCCATAATTTGGGAAGTGCCAGTTTTACAAGGAGCTTTCCAGGATATGGTGATGGTGTCCCTGCTGGCAGTGATGATCTCAGGGCGATTTGGGGCACCAGGGGAGCCTACAAAGAGACGAGGGCTTCATTATTAGTGGGTATGTTCTTATGGCAAGGTAAAATGGTGCTGTGTGGAATTTCTTCTTCCAGATTCCCCCAGGTATTCCTATGGATGTGTTTTAAAAACCCAGCTGAGACCTGAAGCTGTGGATCCTGTTCCCCAAACTGGATCCAGCATGGATGCTGTTCCTGAGTTTGGATTTCATAAAAGATCTGCTGTCATCAGGACAATTCCTCTGCCAGTGGGGTGTGTCATTCCTACATATGAACAATCAGCATCATTCTTGCTTTCAACAACAGGAACTGGTAACAAAACAGATTTTCTTTGCCCTCTGCTAAAGTGTCCAAAGTACAGAATCACAGGAATGAGAATGGAGAAAGAAGATAATTAGAACTGAACATTGCTCTCTCTAGTACTGTATTTGTGCTCATGGCAAACCTGTTCTAGTATTTAAACTCCTTGAAGGACAAAACCAATATTCAGTTGTTTGGAGGTTGGGGGAGTGGAGTGGTCATGCTGTGAAGGGCTGCACATATAAGTTCTTTTGCCAGTGGAATTAAGAAAAGGCCTCACATATTCCCTTTGCAGCCACACTGAGAAAAATTTCCTTTGATCTGGATGCGTTTTGCATTTCCCCCATGAAACTTCCTTTCCAATCCAAAATAGAGCATGACCAAGGAATAATTACATCTCACTCAGCATCAGCAGAGCCTACAACAAACTGCTGCTCTTGCTGGGCAACCTCCACAGCTTTGTGTGAAGACTGAAGTTGAGATCTGTAGCAACATCCACAATGCAGTGAGTTTCCTCTGATGTCAGCTTTGATAATGAATTTACCAATTTGAATTATGAATTATGAGAAGTTCTCTTCACCTTTACCAGCAGCCTTCACTTCCCCTGACTCCAGCGCATCGCTCACTCCCTCAGCGTTCACGGCCCTCACCCTGAAGTAGTAGCTCATCTCTTCCTCCACTTTGTTTGTGGTGAAGCTGGTGCAGCTCCTGGGGGTTTCTCCCAAAGTCTCCCAGTCGTTCCTGCCCACCTGCTGCCTCTCCACGAGGTACCTTTGCACTGGTTTGCCCCCATCATCCTTTGGGGGCTTCCACTGGATCGTGATGTTGTTGGCGGAGCTTTCGACAATTTTGATGGGTCCTGCTGGAGGCTGTGGCTTGTCTGGAAAGATGAACAGAGACACAGCTGGCTCCAGACCCAGACCTGCTCCTGGGTTTGGAGCAGACACTGTCCCTTGCTCACCAGCTGGGAGACTATTCTGGTGAAATGCAGGCATAGTTGTAGGATGAGGGCTGGGCATGTGAATTGCCTCTTCCGAACTTGACCTCTTCTAACTTTTGATGGAGAAGATGGAAAACCAGGCCCTTGCTCTCCCTGGGTCAGTAGTTCTCATAAGAATTGCACCAGTTCAGCTTGCTAACACAGGCAAAACAGCATTTCTGGTCTCCCAAAGGAGCCCAGACATTTATGGGAGGGCTGAATTGAACCTTGATATCCTATTTCAGATTTGCATGTTGGTTACAGTCACATCTCCCACAGTGTCTGAACACCCAAAACTCAGCTGCTTAGGCCATGAAAAACCAAACTAGTTTTGTTTTCCCGTGTACTAAAGGGCATGAAGCATGTTCAGCAATCTTTCCTTGGACCCTGATTTTGGGGCAATATACAGAGTCTTGTTCCTCTCAAAATACCCAGTCACTCCAAATAAAGTTGTCACCAGTGTCAATGGATTCCCTGCCTAAGCTTTAGAGTGAAAGCCACAGTGAATGTTATAGGATCTTACCTATCACCATGAGCTTTAGGTTGATCTCCAGGACACCACTGTCGTTCTTGAGCCTGACTTTGTAATCCCCACAGTCCCTCCTGTCGCAGCTGGAGATGGAGAGCGTGGTGCAGGTGTCTGTCTTGTCCACACGGATCCTGGAGTCATCCCCCAGCTCCATCCTGTCCTTCAGCCACGCCGCCCTGATGGGCCCCCGACCCTCGAATGGGATCCGCAGCTTCACCCCCTCCCCGGCCTTGGCCACTGTGGGGACACTGGTCAAGTTCTTGAGGAGAACTTTGTCCACCTGGGGAGGATCTAAGCAGGTGATACAAGGTCATTAAAAACCACAATTTGAGGAGGATAAGGTTCGACTTGGAGAGAAGGGATCCCCTTATGGTGCTGCCAGCAATGCTTAGAAGCTCACAACACTTGGATCTGAACCTTTAGTTGTACTTTGCTACAGGATAATTATCACAATATTTTGTGTATCACACTGTCCTTTCACTAGAGAAAATTTCTCCTAGGCAACACACTAAACACAAGAATGAAGAGTCTGCCCTGGTAAAGTGTTTTGTGCACCCCAAAAATATTTGAGTTGCTGGCAGAAGGGTCCTTAGTTAAATTTGCAAATGCAAAATGAACCAGCCTGTACAAAAAACATTTCCCATTTATCTTGTAATTCTTTATAATAAATTTATCTCAATAACCAATAACATGTCTCTGAGTAAATATATTACATTTAATATATTTAATGCTGCCTTGGTGGTTTGAGTAGACTCACCTTCAATAAAAATTGAAGCTTCAGTTTTTACATCTCCACCTTCAAACCTGTATTTCCCAGCATGAATATCTTCAGCCTTGTTGATGATCAGTTTGTGGACAAGACCTTTCTTTTCAAAGACGACTCCATCCATGCTTGTTAACTACAAAGTAAAGGGTAGAGACCTATCCTTTTTAAAAAAAAGTAAAAAATGCAATCCAAACTAAAACTGGACAGACTACAATTTGAAATGCTGTTGAAAAGACTTAGGAATGTCATGCATATTTAATGACAATATTCTGGTATTCTGTTGCCCAGAGCAGCTGTGGCTGCCCCATCCCTGGAAGTGTCCAAGGCCAGGTTGGACAAGGCTTGGGTCTAGTGGAAGGTATTTCTGCCCAGGGCAGGGGTGGGACTGGATGATCTGTAAGGTCCCTTCCAACCCAAACCACTCTGGGATTCTGGGAACCCTTCCAGGGCCCCACTCACACTGCAGGTGACTGTCAGGGGGAAGGACACCTTGACACCACCCTTAGGAAGTAGAGGCAGAGAGCAGAGCATTGCTACCCAAAGCCAACAGCAAGCTCAAGGAACCCACCTTTAGGCCATCCTTAAACCAGGTTCCTGTCACGTTGTCCCTGCTGACAGTGCAGGACAGCTCAGCCGGGTCCCCCTTCAGCACTCGCACGGTCGCCAGCTGCTTGTTGAGGTAACAGCGCGGGACTGAACAGCCCAAAAGAAGGGAAAGAAGCTAAGTCTGTGCTACAAAGAGACACCTAGAGCTGAAAATGCATGTGCACGTGAGGTGAAAAGAGCTTTTAAAAAAAAACGTTCCTCTGGTCAGGAGAGGCTTTTGTGCCACCTCACTGTGGGCCAGCTGGATACACCCAGTGCCTTGAGGACCATCCCAACATCAATTATATCCCAACATCCACCTCATGGGCAATGGATTCACCACAAATCACCTTATCTAGCTGTGGATTTGCTAGTTTATGTCTATGCTAATCATTTTGGCTCCCTCTACAGCCAGTGGAAAAAAAACAGGCTGCTCCAGGGTGTGAATATACTGCTTCACCCTCCTCTTCCTCTGCACTGACCACACATGGGGCTGCCCAACACATCCCCCTAAACAGCCCCAGGGACACTGTTCTCCACTCTTGTATTCCTCTTTCTCTTCCCAAGTTCTCTCCATTACCATCACAACCTCCTCTCTAATATATACCCCACTCCTTCCTCCTGAACCCCAGTTTTGATGATTTTACTTCCTTGTTTATATTTATGGTTTAGAAATGGTAATTCCTAACTTGTGAACCATCCCATTAGGTCAATACTCCCCTCTGATTATACACCTGAAATTTCTCATTCCTACAATTTTCACATCATCATCTTGTTGGTGGAGCCACAGGTTTTACTCAAATTACTGCAAACACATTACTTCCCTCTTATTCTATGCAACACCTTATTATTCCTGATGTTACAAGAGAAAAGAGCTCTTTACATTATATAATCCCATATATGCAGGCACAGAATTGTTCCCAGAACTTAGAAAACACAGTTATTTACAGTAGGTGTTTGAAAAATAAAGTGAAAGTTTTGTATTAGAACAGTATCAAAGAAACATGATGATACTCCTTGAAACTTTATGGGAACTGGTATGTTTGTGAACTGGTCTGTTCCATGATATGTGAAACACAAATGAAGAGATGAGACCTGGTTTAGATCATTTAGACAGAGAAAGTAATTTTGACCTTTAAGGCAGTTTGATCAGAGCACACATCAGTGTGCACACATCAGTGTAAGATCAAGCAGCCAATCAGTGGGAGAATTAGGAACAGATCACGGGACAACCAAATTTCTATAGAGTTGTGTTTATCTAAACCATAACATCCAATTTCTTTTCAGGATTAGGGATGTGAGTATCAAAATGCAAAGAAAGACCAGGAGTCACCAGTTAACCACGTACCTTTAAGATCATCCAGGACACTCCGTCTCTTTGGTGCTGTGCTTTCCGTGTTGTTCAGGGAATCATTTGCTTTAAGATCCAGATCAGGTTCCTGGTTTCTCTGGTTTGCTGAAGGAGGTCCACCAAAAGGACCTGACACCTGGCCATAACTCAGTGGACCTTGACCAAACCCACCTGAACTACTCCCATCAACAGATCTGTCATGGGATTTACTCTCTGCCTCTCCAAAGGCAGAATAAAGAGAGCCCAACTGTGGGAAATCTCTGCCCTCTCCCCTGGCTCCTCCTGGACCTGACAGGGACCCTCTGTCACCAGCTGAACCTTTGTTCCCTGGCCCTCTGACATCACTGGCAGTGCCCTTTCCAGTTTCACCTCTCAAAGATCTGCCAAGATGTGCGTCCAGCCCATATTCACCTCCTGGTCCACCAGCAGCTCCCATACCTCCTTTACCACCGACTGAATCCCATCCATCCCCTCCCAGCCTCCCAGCTCCACCTGCACCAGCTGTGGCTACACCTGACCCTCTGTCCTTGCCATAGGGAGACCCTGCACCCCACAGGGCAGAGCCTTCCCTGGAAAAGCCCTCTCCTCCTGCTCCACCTGCATATCCTGGAGCTCTGCTCAGTGTGGCATCCGTGCCACGGCCCAATCCCATTGCTTCCTCACCTCCAAGAGCAAAATGAGCAGCTCCTGCCACAGTCCCAGCTGGGAGACCATCCTTTCCATAGGGACCCCGAACACCCCCTGCACCAGCAGCTCCACCAGCACCTGCTCCAACTGGGAGACCATCCTTTCCATAGGGACCCCCAACACCCCCTGCACCACCACCACCAGCACCAGCTCCAGCTGGCAGACCATCCTTTCCATAGGGACCCCCAACACCTGCTGCACCACTAACACCAGCACCAGCTCCAGCTGGGAGACCATCCTTTCCATAGGAACCCCCAACTCCCCCTGCAACAACACCACTACTCCCAATTGGCAGACCATCCTTTCCATAGGGAGCTCCAGCTTCCCCTTCACCACCAGCCCCACCAACACCAGCTCCAGCTGGGAGACCATTCATTCCATAGGGACCTCCAACACCCCCTGCACCACTAACACCAGCACCTGCTCCAAGTGGGAGACCATCCTTTCCATAAGGACCTCCAACTCGCCCTGCACCACCAGCCCCACCAGCACCTGCTCCAACTGGCAGACCATCCTTGCCATAGGGAGCTCCAATTCCCGTGGCACTTGCAGAACCAGCAGCACCAACACCTGCTCCTAGTGGCCGACCATCTGGACCATACAAAGCCTCTCCTGCACCAGCTCCACCAGCTCCAGCTGGGAGACCATCCTTCCCATAGGGAGCTCCAAATCCCCCTGCACCAGCACCAGCACCAATACCTGCTCCAAGTGGCCGACCATCTGGACCATACAAAGCCTCTCCAAGTCCTCCTGCATCAGCACCACCAGCACCTGCTCCAACTGGGAGACCATCCTTCCCATAGGAACCCCCAACTCCCCCCGCATCACTAACACCAACACCTGCTCCAGTTGGGAGACCATCTTTCCCACAGGAAGCTCCAGGTCCCCCTGCACCAACACTACCAAAACCATCTCCAGCTGGGAGACCATCCTTTCCATAGGGACCCCCAACACCCCCTGCACCACTAAAGCCAGCACCTGCTCCAGCTGGGAGTCCATCCTTTCCATAAGGACCTCCAACTCCCCCTGCACCACCAGCCCCACCAGCACCTGCTCCAACTGGCAGACCATCCTTGCCATAGGGAGCTCCAATTCCCGTGGCGCTCGCAGAACCAGCAGTGCCAACACCTGCTCCTAGTGGCCGACCATCTGGGCCATACAAAGCCTCTCCAAGTCCTCCTACACCAGCTCCACTAGCTCCAACTGGGAGACCATCCTTCCCATAGAGAGATCCAAGTCCTCCTATACTACCAGATCCACCAATACCAGCTCCAACTGGGAGACCATCCTTTCCATAGGGAATTCCAAATCCCCCTGCACCATCACCACCAACACCTGCTCCAAGTGGCCGACCATCTGGGCCATACAAAGCCTCTCCTGCACCAGCTCCACCAGCTCCAACTGGGAGACCATCCTTCCCATAGGGAGCTCCAAGTCCCCCTGCACCAACACCACCAACACCAGCTCCAACTGGGAGACCATCCTTCCCATAGGGAGCTCCAAGTCCCCCTGCACCAACACCACCAACACCAGCTCCAACTGGCAGACCATCCTTGCCATAGGGAGCTCCAAATCCCCCTGCACCAGCACCAGCACCTGCTCCAAGTGGCCGACCATCTGGATCATACAAAGCCTCTCCAAGTCCTCCTACACCAGCTCCACTAGCTCCAGCTGGGAGACCATCCTTCCCATAGGGAGATCCAAATCCCCCTGCACCAGCCCCACCAGCACCTGCTCCAGCTGGGAGACCATCCTTTCCATAGGGAGATCCAAATCCCCCTGGACCAGTACCACCACCAGCACCAACACCTGCTCCAAGTGGCCGACCATCGTACAAAGCCTCCCCAAATCCTCCTGCACCACCAGCACCTGCTCCAGCTGGGAGACCATCCTTTCTGTAGGGAGCTCCAAATCCCCCTCCACCAGCTACACCAACCCCACCAACACCTGCTCCAACTGGCAGACCATCCTTTCCATAGGGAGCTCCAAATCCCCCTGCACCAGCACCAGCACCAGCACCAACACCTGCTCCAAGTGGCCGACCATCTGGACCATACAAAGCCCCTCCAAATCCTCCTGCACCAGCACCACCAGCCCCAGCTGGGAGACCATCCTTCCCATAGAGAGATCCAAGTCCCTCTGCACTACCAGCCCCACCAGCACCTGCTCCAATTGGAAGACCATCTTTCCCATAGGGAGCTCCAAGTCCCCCTGCACCAACTCCACCAGCACCATCAGCACCTGCTCCCAGTGCCTGACCATCTGGACCATACAAAGCCCCAATTTCTCCTGTGGAATTGCCAACTCTACCAGGTGTAGCCCCATCTCCACCTGGAAGGCCTCCTGGCCCATACAATGAGTCAGATCTTCCTGTCTGCCCTAACTGACCACTGGCATGAGGTATCAGGCCATCCTTGCCATAGGGAGTCCTTGTTTGTCCCTCTCTGTTTATACCTGCTCCATTCATATCACCCACAGTGGCATGCCCATCCTTGCCATGGTGGGACCTCATTCCTCCTGCCATTCCAGCACTTGCAGCATTCCCCCCAGCTCCAGTTCCTGGACCAGTCCTGCTGAACAGATCACCCACACTGGCTCCCACTCCAGTTGAATCGGGATCAAGCCTATCTGGCACAGAACTTCCACCACCCAACCTCCCAGCACCCCCAAAACCAGCTCTGTAACTGGCATCACCTAAATTCCCATCCTTGTCATGCTGAGAGCCCAAACCTTCTCCATCATCCATGTCAATGTCAACAGCACCCAGCAAACCTTCACCTCTGCCATCTACAGAATTCCGTTCACCTGCCCCTCCTCCTGTACCACCAGGACCTGCTCTGCCTGACACAGAGTCCATGCCATGGACAGCCCTTAACCCACTTCTGCCCCCTTTTAGTCCAAAGATGCTGCCATCATTGGCTGCTGAGTCTCCATCTAGACCTGCTCCAGAAAACTGCCCAGACCCCATCTCTCCATTCATGTGGGTTTTGTGTAGCCCTTCTTTTCCCAAAAAAATTTGGCTTCCATCACCAGAATCAAGGGAGTGTCCTTGGCCCCTGCCTTGACTGCTGCCTTGACCTGTTCTATACCAGCCACTTTTCTCCCCACCAGAGGATGTGGGGAAGGAAGAACAATCTTGAGCAGCAGCTTGCTCTTGGCGCCGAAGCTTCCTCGCCCTTTCATTATCTGCCATTGTTTCTTTCAGCCACTCAGATGTCTCCCTTACAATCTTTTCTCCTTCATCCTGACTCCTCTTTCCTTTGGCATCTGAGGTTGCATTGTTTTATGGCAGCAGATTTACAATATAACAGAAAAAGAGGGGAACAAAATAACAGAAAATCAATAGGACATGCACTGCATCAACAACCAAAGAAAATGTGTTAGCACTTTTTAAATTTCATTTTAGGACACACAAACACAATACATTTAAATAAATTTAAAATAATTCCAAATCCTGAATTTTTCAATACCACATTGAGACAATGAAATGTTAGTTAAAGACAATTATTTTTAGTTAAAATGTATTGTTTTTTAATGGAAACATGCTCATTATAACAAACAAACCAACCAACCAAAAATAACAGAAAAAGATACTTCCAGCATGGCAAGTCTGATTTAGAGGGGCTGAGATTGTATGTGGGATTCAATAATTCCATCTGCCTTTACCCTCCAGATATGGAGGAGTTACAGAATATTCCATGCACAAAGGAGCCATCAGTTCCCACCCTGGAACTGGGATTTCACTGCTCTGGAGGCAGCTTGCACATCTGGATAATGGCTGGTTTAGGGATGCCTAACCTGAGGACTAAAGCTTTCAGATATGTGAATAGCTTTGGATTAATCTGAAATTCAGGCTGTTCTGAGAGCAGGTCACTCACTGCTTTGGTTTCTAGGTCAGATATAATTTATCAGAGCTCACATCTCACTGAAATCCACAGGAAGTTTCTTTGTTTCAGAAACCTACATTGCCTTGGAGAGGCCATTATGAGAGAGACCCCTCCTGCTGCTGCAGGAGGATCCCAAAGGAAACCAGAGTCAAAGGGAACCAAAGGAAACACTCTTCATAAGCAAACAAATATAAGCCAGGTGACTGTCAATGTACCTGCACCGTGTTCCCACCTTCCCAGCTTCCTCTGAGCTCCTTCCAGCATGTTTAACTCTAACTGGGAAAGAAAACTATCATCTAACAAGAAGAATGGCATTGATAGTGTAGAACTGAGAGTATCAAAAGCTCCCTGAGCCCCTGCCTGCTGCACTGTGATCACTGGTTCCTCAAAAACATGTGGGGAGATAGGGAGCATTTTTCCAATAACTGATGAAGAATGTGCTACTTCATCATAGCTGTAGAGCAAACAAGCCAATAGGATTTGTCAGGACTAATTAAAAGGGGAAAAGTTGGTCTCATATGAAGAGGAAAGAGGGTCTAACCAGCCATTCATTTTTCCAAACAGGATTTAGAGTCATGGAATCACAAAATGGTTTGGATGGGAAGGGACCTTAAGACTAATCCCATTCCATCCCCTGCCATAGGCAGAGACACCTTCCACTAGCCCAGGCTGCTCCAAGCCCCATCCAGCCTGGCCTCAGACACTTCCAGGGATGGAGCAACCACAGCCTCTCTGGGCACCCTGTGCCAGGGCCTCCCCACCCTCTCAGCCAAGAATGCCTTCTCAATATCCCATCTAACCCTGCCCCTCTGGCAGTGGGAAGCCATTCCCCTTGTCCTGTCCCTCCATCCCATTGTTCCAAAGTCCCTCTGCAGTTCTCCTGGATCCCCTTTAGGCCCTGGAAAGGGCTCCAAGGTCTCCCTGGACTCTCGTCTTCTCCACACTGAACACCCCCAGTTTTCTCAGCCGTGATTTTGGAATTAGAGGCTCAGCAATTCATTTCCCAGCAGAGTAACATCTCCCTGAGCCATCATGCAGTGAGAAGAATGTTTTGTGCCAACACACCACGGGAACAACCCGCTGCCAACCACTCACACTCCACGACGAGCCAGGCGCTGGAGGAGCCCTGTCCCGCGTCGAGCGTGTACAGGCCGCTGTCCGAGGGCCCCACGTTCCTGACAGTCAGCTTGTGGGTCAGGCCATCGGGTGTCACAGAGATCTGGTGCTTGCCACTGGCCTGGAGGGGGCGGCTTTTGTGCAGCCACAGGGGCTGGTGGCAGGGCGTGCACAGCACACACTGGAACTCGGCGTCCCCGGCCTCGGCACAGCGCACGTCGGAGAGCGGCTGCCGGAACCGCGCCGGGATGGCTGCGGGGAAACCGAGAGCTATGGGAAGGAAACAGCTTCTGTGCTCCCAGGAAAACTGTTACAGCTGAAGGAGGAAGGAACAGGAAGTTGTGATGCCTCTGAGCATCGGGTTACTGAGAAAAAGGAAAAACTCAGATGTGCTTCTGTGCCCAATTCTGCAGAAAAGCAGAAAAGTAGATTTTTGTCTTTATTATCTTCTGAGACATTTGTACCTCACAGCACAGATGTGTTGCCAGTCTGTAGTCATTGATGTGTTCCTGCAGTACAATACTTGGATTGAGTTTGTTGTTATTATTCTGAGCTCACAGAAGCAAACTGTAATGCAGGGTAGGTTAAGGAATGTGCTCACTGTCACCCACAGCCACACTGGTACTCCAGGTTAGGCCTGCTCTCTGGGACTGCAAATGCAGCACCTAAAGCATTTAATCACCCTCCTGGTCCTTTTCACCTGTGCCAGACAAGGAGCCCTGACTGGGCAGCACAAAACCAATCCTCTGTGGTGGTCAGGAATTACTGAGCTTTGCACTTGCTCCTCGACACAATTTTCCAGCAAAAAAAAATAAACTTTTGTCACAGTTGCACACCAAAACCATCAAACCGAATTCCTTACCTTGAGCATCGAGTTCGGTTGAGAAGACAGGGACGTCCTCCACCCTGACCTGGTACACCCCTGCGTCCTCGGGCTGCACATCGTTGACAGTGAAGTAGTACCTCCTGCCGACCCTCCGCAGGCAGTGCTTCCTGTACTCGTCCCCGGTCCCGTAGCGGAGCCGCTCGCCGTCCTGGCCAGGGGAGGGCAGGGGAGGGGAGGAGTGTCCACAAAGGCTCAGCCAGTGCCAGGCATTTCAAACACGTCAGGACAGGCTGGTGCTACAATCCCCTTGTTGATATAAATGAGTAACCTCACAGTGCCCGGGGCTCTTGGCAGTACACAGGCACTGTCTGGGCAGTGAATCCTGCACTGAGCAGGGCACCAGGCTCTGAAACTCAGCAAAACAGCAGCTCTTGGCTATCCACATAAGGGTCTGAAGCTTAATTAATACACAGTTCTTGCAGCTACAAAGACAAAGCACTTTCTTTTCTAGATTTCAGCATCCTCATAGCTGGATGAGCAGGAGAGTTCATCACTTTCTGTAGCGCACTTGGGTTACATTGTCCAAATTGTGGCTCATCAACTTCATGTCATATATTTAATCCAGGAGATTCATAGTTAGTCTGTCCTCCCCCTCAGGGCATTCTGATTTCCCCTGGATTTGACTAAAAATTATCTTTCAGAAAAACACACCTAGCACTGAGCACCTGCAGATTCCATCTGTGGGACTATGGATCTAGAAGGAATGTTTTACATCTCTGAGATCTTCTTCCACAGAGGGAGTTATAGTGCAATAACACACCTGAGAAGGTGAATAAAATTTATATGAAACTGCAGAATTTCTGCAGCCTGAAAGACACTGTTGGGGTGATGGTCTTAAACTGAAGGAGGGTCAGGTTAGTGGGTGGGGAGACCCTGGCACAGGCTGCCCAGAGAAGCTGTGGCTGCTCCATCCCTGGAAGTGTCCAAGGCCAGGTTGGACAGGGCTTGGAGCAACCATGGGCAACCATGGAAGGTGTCCCTGTCCATGGCAAGGGGTGGAATGTTTTAAGGTCCCTTGACCTTTAAAAGTTCCCTTCCAACTCAACTGTTCTATGAATTTCCTCAAGACACAAGGATGTCAGTAACTGACTGCATGCTCTGTACTTGGATCTACAAATCCACAGGGATATCCACCACCAAAGGTCACCCCACACCCACACTGCTCCCTAACCAAGCAGGGATCTGCAAAAGATAGACAACCTTAAGGCATTTATTTACTCAGCCACTGCCTAGCAGATGAAGCCTTTTCTGTAGAACACTTGAGGAGCTGCTCTGAGCTGCTGCTGCCCAACTCATCCCCCTCACCTTGAGCAGGTAAACATTGCTGTTGCTGTTTTTCAGCTCCATCTCGAGGCTGAACGTAGCATTTCCCTCCTTGTTGACTTTGATGTGTTCAAAGTTTTTGAGACTGTGAATTAACTGCAAAGAAATATTGAAGAACCTAGTAAATGGTAAAGCTGCCATGACAAAAGTTCTTAAGCTGTTGAATTAATGTGAAACCTACTTTAAAGATCTACCTCTAACATTATGTAGTAGAAGTATCTGTAAGTCACAGTTCTGGTACAGTGAGTTGCAGTGTCTGTAAGTTGCCACAGTTTCCTCCTGTGTATAAATTATTTTTTATGTGTTGCCTCCTGGTCACTCCCACACTGCCCATCCAGGTCTCTACATGCCCCTGTATGTGAAGGCCAATTTTTACTTTTGGACATATAATTTTTAATTTGACGTCCAAATTCTTATCAGAGACAACTGAATAACCCTGTGGTCAGTATCTCCTAAAATCTGAGCTTCAAAAAATTCATTAGCATTTTCGCCTTCATGAGTAAAAAGTGGAACGTCTTTAAAACGTTGTCATAAATCACTGTCATACAACAAAATTTTCATCGCCAAAGCAATTTAGGGAAATATAGCCTGTTTTCAGAAGCTGCAATTTCTTAAAAATGAGTGATTTCAGTTTATTTACCTTGTCTTGTTCACTCTCTGTTTCCTTCCTCATCTCCTGCAGCTTCCTCAGCATCCCACGGAAGTCAGCAATTCCATATTTTATACAGATTTTCTCATAATCTCTCCTATCTGCATGCAGCAGCAGCTGCCACACAGCTTCTTTGTCCAGGGGCTTTGGTTTTGGTGCTGCAGCCCTGAGAACCAGGGGGGAACCATTCAGACATTTTCACAGACAACAAGATATCCTGGTTTTCTATCCCTAATTATCTTTCATCTCTTTTCATCATTCCTGTAGTTCACTTGGCCCTGTAGGTGCAGGCAGGAAAGACTGGGACTCTTCCAGAGCAGGTTTTCTGCATCTGTACTACAAATTAACAGCGCCAGAGAACAACTTCCACCGTGCTGAATTATCACCAGAGGGTCTGGCACAGTTTGGCCCAGGCCAGGTAACTGCCTAGCACAGCTCAGGACTCTGCACAGAGATCATTATCAGCAGGCAATCCCTAGAGCTTCCCACTTGGGAAGGGAAGGATTCTTCCCTGTGCACCTGGCAGTGCAGCTGGTCTGGCAGCCAGAGCCAGCAGTGCATGAAGAGTTGTGCTTTGGACAGGAAGCCACTCGTGAGCTAAACACAGGGAAGCAGAGAAACACAGCCTCCCTTCAGAACCTCATGGTGCAGAGGAAATACCACTCAAAATGAGGCTGGAATCTTGTGTTTATCTCAGGTCAGCTGGCAGTGCCAAGCTGTTCTGACCTGTCTCTCCACAGGGAGTCTCACCACAACTTTGGACACAAGAAGTATTGCCCTGAAGGTCTCTGGAGCTGTCCCCTAGCACTGAGAAACATCCAGAAGTGGGAGCATGGCCCTCACTCCAGAGCCTTACCTCTTCCTCAGCATCTTCCTGGAGTCCAGGAGTGTCTTCTTGAGCTCTGTTACAAGGGTGGGAGAAGCAACAGTCACATAGCCAGCACTGTGAAATACATCTCCCCAAAGAAGATAATGCAGAATAGCCACTGACAACAGGTCTTTCTGCTGAGGTCTCTGGTGTTTTTTTCACATTTTACTAAAAAACTGTCATGAAACTTAGTTCTCACTGCCATGCTCATCCTTTGAGTGCCAGTGAAGTTCATCTCTCCCTAAAGGTCTTCCCTCTACAGACCCACTATTTTCAGCCATGTTAACAAGTTTGATCCAGATGCGTTTAACATCCCCAAATCCCTTTTTCCTTTCCTAATGATTCCACAATCACTAATTAGAACAGCCCAAAACTGTGTCTAAAATCATCACTTTAGCAAAAGGTAAAGAGCAAGCAGACAGAGATGACAGAATATTAGAGGCTCATTAATCCTTCTCTTACTCCAGTCTTTACAAGTTTGGGGTAGCAATAGTGTGGCAGAGAGAGTATTTTTCTCTCTGCCCCCAGTAATATATTACACAAATAGATCTTTAACTTACCATCAGCAGCATGAACAGGAACATATTTTGCCTTCCTCTTAAAGCCAACTGATCATTTATAAAACAGAAGGAAAAAAAACCATAGGATGAACAAGATTAGATTAACAGCAGTGAACCAATGAGCCATGAAACCACTGTATCCGTTACCAGTGCAAGAGGGAATCCCAGTTTGGATTTCTTTGTCAATCTGACGTTTGCTCCAAGTACACTCCATCTATAAAGGTGATATTTCTATTGCCATTGACTCTGTGCTTGCTGCAGGCTCCACACAGAGGAGGAGAGCATTTTTGCTCTACCAATTTTATGGTCTAAGCAATGGGAGGAAATACCAACATCTTGTGTTGGAGATGGGAAGCCAAGGTGGAAATGGCAATTGCAGATAGGTGCCTTCTAAACTTCTAACCTTGAAAGGCACAGAGGTGACGTGGACACTTCAGATATAATCCATCTTCAGCAGAAGTGGATTCCAAGAAAATCAGTTATATCTGACCCACCAAGTGCCCATTTCTCTGCACTGGCTGTGACAGAAGAAGGAACGAGGTGCAGGACAGCCACAGAGGGATGGAACCCTCCCAAAGGGCTGATTCATTCAGCATCATAAAGAAAGGACTGGGGCAGTTCAGCAGTAAATCCAGGGTGTCTGATTATGGACCAGTGCAGTGAGCACAATTCCACTTTCTTCCCCTTGCCTGAAAGCTCACAGTGTTAGGGAGCCACCAAAAGATCTGCAGTCTTCAATGAGGGGAATACCAAACCTTCACACCAAGAACACCCAGAGAGAGTCCAGACACCCAGCCCAGGGAACAGCACAGCCACACCTCTGGCCTGTGGAGCTGCCAGTCCTACCTTGGAGGATCCTGAGGCCAGCAGAGCACGAGGCCTCTCCGTAGGCATTGACAGCACAGCAGCGATACAAATCACTGTCATCCGGAACCAGGCTCTTGATCTTCAAAGGGAGAGCACAGAAACTGCTCACAGAAAGGGCTGGGGTTCAGATCACCTTCAGCTTCTCATAAAGCAGCTAATCAGTGGCACCTCAGAGGCTTCTTCTGTTCCCAGAAGGGCTCTAAAAAGCTTTGTTTGCTTATTTTTGTGTTATCTCAGAGCTGAGGATGTGTAGAATCATGGAATACCCTGAGTTTGAAGGGACCATGGGATCATCCAGTCCAGCTCCTGGGTAGGACACTCACAACAATCCCACCCTGTGCATCCCTGGCAGTGCTGCCCAAACACTCCTGGAGCTCTGGCAGCCTCGGGGCTGTGCCCATTCCCTGGGGAGCCTGGCCAGTGCCAGCACCCTCTGGGGGAAGAACCTTTCCTGAGATCCAGCCTAAATCTCCCCTGACACAGCTCCAGCCCTTCCCTGGGGTCCTGTCTCTGCTCACAGGGAGTAGAGATTGGAGCTGCCCCTCTGCTTCCCCTCATCCCACTGCAGGTTTTGCTTGTCCATTTCTCTCAGTTCCACAAGTCCTTTCTGAAATATTTGATCTTTACCTGCAGAATGAATTCATTTGTAGCACTATTGAAGGACATTTGATATTTGGCAGGATCATCCATTCCTTTCTGTGTACGTGACCATTTCACCTCAGGAGCTGGGACACCTTTGACCACAGCTCTGAAAATGGCATCTTTACCTTTGAAAAGAAACAAGGATTTAGTTATTTAAGACAGGCTTGAACATGAGGACTCTCAGACCTGGCCCCTTTTCTTATCAAGAGTTATCCCCAGAGTGAGTAATTTCTGTTATTTTATGCAGAAACATTCTTCAAAAATAACATCTTCTTTTGCACATCAATAATTCAGGTTTTGCGTGTATTCAATCATAAAAGGCCTTTAAAAAGTGGCATTACCCTGCCAGATGTGGCTGCTGACATCTCTGCCCATCACTGAAATCAGAAGCCTGACAGCAACTTCAACTCAGACTTGCTTTTTACCCATGAAATGTCCAAATCTCTTCTCATCACACATATTCTCTATCAAATCCCACTGTTTATCCAGTCTTTAACTGGCACCACCTTGCACTCCAAACCCACCAGGCACTGCTGTTTGAAGAGACAAGGGAGGGAGAAGAGAAGGGGGTTCCTTTCCTTCATTCCTGCTCCCCAGGAATCTTAGTACCCAGCAGCTCACCACAGAAGCCTCCAGCATCTTTCCCACTGCCCAAAACAAACCTCTTCTCCAACAGGCTCCAAAACCACAGGGAACACTGGGAAACAAGTAGAGAAGTGACTTGTGGGAGTGAGTGGGAGTAGAAATGGAGGTGAGTTATCCATGGAAACACCTCAGGGTGGAAATGATCACTCTCGCCTATTTTTTAATACTCTTGGTCTTCAGGTGACCAACACTGTTAAAGATTCTCCCTGGAAAGTCTGGCAATATTTCTCACACCTTTCTGCAGTCACCATCACCAAACTTATTTGATGGAACAAGTTCCTGCCAGCAGATCCTTATGAAAATACCTTTTCCAGCCTTTGAGATTGCAGTACTATCTCTTATTGAAGTCTGATTGCAGTTTGTTATCCCTGTATTACATTTTAGCCACTTTGGCTGCACTTTCCTAGGCTTGCCACAGAGCACCCAGCCAGAAGAATCAGCTCAGCCATGCACTGAACACAGTGGGGTGATGATAGAGTTAAAGGTCCTCGTGGTACCTCTACACAGACACAGAATTACAGTGACCAACATGAATGCACAAAGAACCTTCTGAAAATGAAGTAACTTGGAAAGTTTACACAGGTGAAAATATAGACAGGTGAAAAGTTAGCCAGGGCCCTTGGGTAGTAGCTGAAACATGCAGGTGGAGGAGGAGGAAGAGGGACAGGTTCCGCTAGAGGCCACTGTGCTCCTTCAGTAGCTCCTGGAAATCCACAGGTGAGTGTGGAACACCAAAATCCAAGCTGCTGGTTCCGTCCTCGCAGGGAAGAGGAGCTACACAATGTTCTCAGGCCACGCCACACCAACAGAAAAGAAAAAACAAAAGGACTCTCTGCAGGTACAGAGAGACACCTCTGGGAGGCTCTTCATTGATTCCATTTATTGGCTCATCAGCTGCCTGCTCTGTGCTCTGTGCAAGATCCTTACGTTGTTCCTTACAGAATCATCACAGAACCATGGAATGGCCTGGCTAGGAGGGACCTCAAACCCATCTCATTCCACCCTCTGCCATGGGCAGCAACTCTGGGACTCCTTCCACTATCCCAGGCTGCTCCAAGCCGCATTCAACCTGGTCTTGGACACTTCCAGAGATCAAGGGGCAGTCACAGCTTCTCTGGGCACCCTGTGCCAGGACCTTACCACCCTCACAGCCAAGAATTCCTTCCCAATATCCCACCCAACCCTGCCCTCTGGCAGTGGGAAGCCATTCCCCTTGTCCTGGCACTGCAGGCCCTTGTCCATCTTTCCTGGAGTCCTTTGAGGCACTGGAAGGCTGCTATAGCCTAAACAGCACCTCCAGTCAGCATATCCTACTTTAAAAGCAGCTGATTTTAGTGCTGAGCACAAGTTCTTTCAACAGGAAAACAAAAACAACAGCTTTTTCAATGTGCTTCATCTTTTACTCCAAAATCATTACTGTGAGAGCTTCCTGCAGAATTCACTGGATTTGCTGTACACATAAGAGCCAGATGTTGGTCTTACATACACATAGTGACAACTCAGGAGACCTTTGTGAGTACTGATGGAATTGTCATCAGTGTAACAAAGACTTTGACCACACAACACTTTTTTGTGGTCATGTCAAATCACTTTAGAAACTCACTTGATTTAATCACGATAATTTTTTCATGTAGGTGGGACATGGAGTCAAACCCCCAGATCTATGGCTTTGCCTGTTTATCAAGTCTCACCTTCCTGCAGTGTCAGAGTGAGTGGTTTCCTCTCAAAATCAGGTGTGCTGCATCCTTCTGGAACATCATTCACAAACTGAGTGACAGCAACTCCTGGGATAGAAGATTTCTTGAAGATTTTTACTAGAAAATCAAGAAAAAATACATTTAATTTACATGTGTATCCTTCAGAAAGAACCTCTCAGTCTGCATTGCCTCCTGCAGAGCAATAACCGCTCCTGCTCAGCTCCTCTTGAACCACAAAGGTCCCACCCACTCCAGTGTCACAGGCTGTAAATGTGTCCCAAGGCTTGGGGATTAAGGTCTGGGTGGCTTTGGTAAAGCCACCTTCTGGTTGTGGTGGCTTTGGCAAAGTTGTGTCCAAGTAGGAAATTCTGCAAAGTCCTAATCCAGGACCACCTTGGCTCACAGCTCCAGCCACGGTTTGGACAGGGAGAGCTTTGCATCAATTCTTGTTCCAAATACAAAATCTGGCATGAGAAAAGCCCCACTGCCAAGTCAGAGCCTGGTGGGTCAGTCCCTGCCATCTCCAAGGTAGAGAAGCAAGCTGAGGTTGTTCCCAGGGGAATGTTCCCCAGAGCTGTGTCTGTTCTCTCACCTGTCTGGTGGCTGCTCATGATGCTTTGCTCAGCTTTCCGTGGTCAGCACAAACAGATTACAAGTTCTCCTGTGAAAAAGACAAATACTTTCATTATTTACAGTTTGCAAGGGAAAGGACAGACCTTAACACTGCTCCCTTTAGTGACACAGTTTGTCCTTCCTCACTTGCCACATCCTTGCAGCCAAGTAGAGGCAGACCTGCCAATCAGCCTGTCATGCCCAACACAACCTGGGTATGAGGATGATTAGCAGGGCTGAATGGAAAATGTACACATCCAGAGGCATCCCTCTGTGTCACCTGGCTTTCCTCTAAAGACCTCCTCTCGTGTTTCAGGCAAACATTCACCACATGGCACTCACGTGGTGGGTTCTGATGGATGGCAAGAGCAGTTGCTGAGAAGAAAACCACAGAGATGGATGTCTAAACTGGGGCATGGAGCAGAGGTACATCCTGATCTCATTTAGCTTGGTTAAATTAGCAACAGACCTGAGAGCAGACAAGAAGCCTTTAGAAGGGAATGGTGAAGTGTGAGCTTGGCATTAAGGAGTTATTGTTGTGGATCATTCAGGAGACTTTCTGCCAAAGGAGTCCCTTTCCTTGTATTTGAAACTGGACAATGGGTAATGTAACACATCCCTGCCTTGCAGCAAGCTGGGAAAGCAGATTCTCTGTCATGTGAGATATGCTCAGGAACTATAGAGTTACTGCAGCTCTGAAAGAGCAATTAGATTGGATTGCCTGTGACATTAGTGCTGTGTCTCTGCTTACCCTCTGCACTCCAGTCAACAGAGGAGCACAGGAACATGCAACTTCCATCAGTTTTGAAAGGCACAGGGACTTTGGGAGCACACCTACACCACGCATTCATCCAGCTGAGCTCTGGCACCCGATGAAAACATAGAGGTGACATCTCCTTGTCACACATTCAACTCCAAGCTGCATTGTCTGCGTGAGAATTGGTTTCAGCTAAAGGTAAGACACACCCTAGTGAGAAAAAATAATTTGTGCTGGATAAACCATGCCCAGGCCAAAGAGAGTGTCACTCACAGTACCTCTGGGTTAGCTTCTGAACCAAAAAGTGTTTTGCCCTTACTCAGCAGCTGCAAAGAGCCACAGACACCCCCCTACAAAAAAATCACTGGCTTCACTTTGTCCTTACCACAAATCTTGTTTTGGGGCACTGCACACACCACTCAGCAATAACTGACATCTCTGAGCCTCCCTGGCCTCAGTGGAAATGCACTGAGACAACAGCACTGGGAAATGGGAGAGGGCTGTGTGAGCACCAGCCAAGCCCTCTCTCCTGTCCCCTCCTGGCCTGATCCGGATGTCCTCTGCTGCTCCCACCACACATCTGTGTGCTGCTAGTCTGGTACATCACACAGTTACTTCTGTAACCCCCTGGGAGATGTCTTAAAACCTGGGAATGAAGGGAATGAGGAGCTTGTGGGAAGGAAAAGACACAAAACTGATCTGAAAAGAAGCTGATTCCAGGGCACCCTGTCCTGCCCCAGGCAGGGCATTGCACAGTGAATGGCTGAGATTTTTAGAGGCTCTTGATCACCCTCTTATGGATTTAATTTGTCCTCCACAGTACTGAACCACATTAACAACAAACATAATCCCCTATTGCCTCTTGTATCTTCCTAAACATGTCACCACTCCTGGAGCTGGAATGCCTGATGCTTACAACACTCACCAAACAGGATGACCTGACACCAGCTTGCAGCAGCTTTCCCCTAAGCTCTGTTTATGTTACACTTGCATTTATTCTTTGCTCCTCCTGACTCCTTTCCTCCACGCTGGGCAGTGGAGAGGAGCAGCTACTCTGAAACAGCAACGGGGTACAAATTCAGCTCCAAAGCCTTTCCTGGCATCTCCAAATGTTTCATGTCAGAATGTTTCATTCTCAGCCTGGTGTGACAGTGGACATGTGTTACCATAACAAAAACTGCCGAGAGAGGGCTAAATTCAAATCTAGTTTGGTAAAAGCCCCAAATACTGGCAATAGTTGCACAGGCAGTAACAGGCCCCATCTCTCAGTGGACAACATGCACTATGTGCACTATGTGTAAACTGCTGAGTTTACAGAGTCTTAAAGATTTCAGAAATTCACTTGGATTAAAAATAAGCTCCTCTGAGTCCTTAAACTCCTGTGAATTCCTGACTTCTGGAGAATGAGAAGGAAGCATGTTAATGCCACACATTGATTGCAGGGTTAAAATAACAGTGCTGGATATGAAGGGAACATTCCTTCAGTGTAATGAATCCAACCACATTGCATTTTCCAGTGTCTTGTGTATTAAATAAGGACCAGAAAATAACACCCTGATTGGCACAGAGTCCCTAAAACCTACCCCTGCTTACTTTTAAAATTTTTAGTCCCTTGTTACATGAATGATCATGGCTTTGTTCTGACTCCAGTTTAATTTAGAAAAAGAAATCACAGAATTTTTAAAATGAGACAGCAAAAGCCTTCCGAAAATTGTCATAGTGTAATTCATATCTTCATGCACAGGTGCTTGAAACATTGGTGTCCAAATGAGATGATTTATTCAATGAAATAAATGCTTCCAAGAGGGAGTCACCCCTCCCCAGGTGAATGCTGCTAATACCCCCAGCACAACAGAGTGACACTGGAAGCAGCTCAACACTCTCACTCCTCTGTAAAACACATCCCTGTCATGCATTAGCCTTGTTCAGGTATCCAGTTGGCCATTCCTCATTCCAGGCAGAAGTCTGTCTGCTTTGCAGCTGCAGGGACATCCCCACTGGAGACACAGGGAAAGCTTCCATGGCTTTGAGCACAGAGCTGGAGCAAGCCCTTGGCTACTGACAACATTTTCAATGTCCCAAAATAAAGCAAGAAGCCTGGCAGGGTGGGAGGTTGCCCTTCATCCTGTGTGTTCATCAATCTGTCTGGATGAGACAGAGCAAGAGACCATTCCCTGTGAGCCTGACTGGACACCAGTGCTGGGGCCATAAATCAGCTGAGTGAATAAGCAAAACATTTGGGAGTCAGAGGATTTGTAGGTGTTGGGGGCGTCACAGGGAGTTATTTACAGGCTTCAGACAGTGCAATACACAGACAAGATGTGACATAATTGCTGGCAGACTGGTGAGCAAAATTAGCCAAAGCTGTAGGGAAGTGACACGCAGTGAGTGGTTCATGGGGAGGGGATGTGCCACGGGCGTTGCACAAGCACAGACACAGCGGGGACAAAGCCATTAGCACACACTTAAACCAGTGATAGTAAAGTAATCAGCAACACAGGCAGCATTTCTTTCATAGGAGCATCATAGAATCTGCTGAGCTGGAAGGGACCCACAGGGACCGTCCAACCCTGCACAGACCCCCAGCAATCCCACCCTGGGCATCCCTGGCAGTGCTGCCCAAACACTCCTGGAGCTCTGGCAGCCTCGGGGCTGTGCCCATTCCCTGGGGAGCCTGGGCAGTGCCAGCACCCTCTGGGGGAAGAACCTTTCCCTAAAAACCAGCCTAACACTCTCCTGACAAAGCTTTTCTCTTTGTAATTCTCTTTGAATTTCTCTTTGTAAATCATGAAAATCAGAGTGGTCCTGACACAGAAAATATTCTCAACAGAATAGCAAATTGTTGTGAGCTCAGTCAAAATCTGGCTGTGTTTTACTCCAGAGATCCAGATACTCAGTGAGTATATTTCTCTTTTAGCTTTGGGTTGGCTTTCTGTGGTTTTTGTTAACTTGAAATAATCTTTTGAGCTCGAGTCTTCCCATTTCAGATGAATTTTCAAGGAAAATTTCAAATGTTTTGGTTAGAACCACAGAGCTAAAGGCCAACAAACTGCAGAAGGGAAACTTCATGAAAACTTCTGAGCGGGTCACAGAGCGGGAATGTCACAAGCTCTCCAGTGATGAATGGAGATCTTGTGCAGAGTGGGGAGGAATGCCCAAGGATCAGATTTTGTGTGACTTATCCCTTTGGTAAATCTATACCTGACCTGATCTTCTCCTCTGCTCCAGGGATTATGAACACGACCTAAGTGCTTGCTCAGGATCCACAGAAACACAAACTAGATACCCTGCACCCATTTATGTATGAAAGTGGCACTGATACCAAAGGCCAAGAGGAGACACACACCATCCCTATTTTCTAAGGGAGCAAAGGCCATTAAGCCCCACCAGTGAGCAGGAGAGTGAATCCATGTCTCTTTCGAGCAGCAGGGATGGGATGGCAGCAAGAGAACGGCTCAGTCTGTGCCTTTCCGTGGCCACAACACTCCCATGGATTTTTCATAACAGAAACAGACTTTGATACAGGCAATAGACTTACAGCAAGGATCACAGAGCAAACACAACAGTGTCTCACTGCCAGGAAGGAAAGATAACATATCTCTACTCACTGTCTAGAATGCAAACCCATAGGAACCCCAGTGTATCTGTGCCACAAGTCCCCTGCCAGCTCCAAGGGACAATGACAGCAGATCTTCAACAGCCTGGCATCTTCCCAGGGAAATCCAGGGAAATCAGTGTAGCCTACAGGAGCCAAACACTACAGGAGCCCACCACCCCCAGAACGTTTACAACCACTTCCAGACCTACTGCAACACAAACCCACATTCAGTGTGACAACAAAGGTGTCACTTCCCAGTCCCAGCTCTGCATCACCCCCACACAAATCAGTGCTGACATGGCCAAACTCACCACTCTACAGGCGGAGCTTCTGAGAGGATCCTCTGGAAGTCACTTCTGCGTCTCCAGGCCCACAGTGCCTTTGTTCACTCAGAGCACAGAGCTCTTCATAACTGTTCAGTGGGTCCCCTGGTCCCAGATATCAGTGACCTGTGGGAAGGAAGATAAGTCCCTTATCTGTCTGGTGTAAATGTCACTAAATGGCAAAAGAAACAGCAAACTGCCGTCCCCCTCACACCTCTCCAGTCTCGCAGAAGGTGAGGCTGTGCCCAGGAGCTGTTGGGTGTCTCCACACTGAGCTGGAGCAGCCCTGGGGGCTCATTATAGCCCCACACTCCCCCAGCCCAGGGGAGGTGCCCTGGAGCCCTTGGCAAGGCCGGCCACAGCCAGGGCCAGCCTGGCCAGATGCGACCATCAGTCAAGGCCAGGCTGCATCTCCAAGGCAAGACCTTGGGCCTCAAAGAAGGACAAACACTTGTGCAGATCCAAGGAAAGGACAGGCTGTATACCAGGTTGTGTAGGACACACCAGAAGATGGGTGTGTCCTTAGGAGATACCACAATTCCTTAGCAGAGAAAGAAAACCAATGAATCATTGCATCTATGTGTGGGTCAACCACGCCTGGGCTTGGCCCTCAGCAGAAGAGTCCCTCAGTCTGTGCGATTCCAAGAGGCCTGAAAGAAATCCAGTTGCTCTAGAATAGCTCCACTGCTACAGCCAAAAGGCACACCTCAGTTTGCTCCTTTCCTTCCAACACAGACACAGGCTGATCCTCTTCCCATGAGCAGCAAACCAGGCCACTTATTCCACCAGTGGAAGATTCCCTGCCCGTGGCAGGGAGTTGGAATTAGATGGTTTTAAAGTTCTCTTCCAACCCAAAGCACTCTGGAATCTCTGATTTCCATGGACAGGAACCCAGATGTACAAGTTCAGTGCATTGTGACCTCAAATATTTTGCTTCTGGTCTGCCCTTGAAGAACTTGCACACCTTCCTTCCTCTGCTCAGAAAGCTCCCCTAAAGCAGAGGAGCCTTTGTTTAGTTCCTGATGTTCACAGAGATGGCCAGTCTGGGACTGCAGGTTCTCTTCTCCCAGGAGCTCGACCTGCCTGGCCTGAAGGCTGCTCCCACTCACTTCAGCCTCAGAGCCCACAGTGGCTGCTTTCCCTTGCATTGGGTGAATAAGTTCATACTAAATCTCATGTTCAACTGGAGAGGAATGGCTGGCTCCAGAAGGTGTTTTTACTGTGATGGCCACGGCTCACAGGCTGTCTGTGCTGGCAGAACCAGAAGAAGGCTTTCCTACGAGAAGATGATAATTTTAAAATCTGAGGCTAACGGGAAGGGAACACACAGAAAACCCTTGCTGCCACAGCTTAGACTCCTGTTAGATTGCATCAAGACAGAAGAACCACAAAGTCCTATTTCCACCATTTCCACTAGCCTGAGAAAGAAGATTCTCACTCAGGTATCAAAAATTTCTCCCTTGCAGGGCTGGGAATCACCATTTCAACCAACAATTTAAAAGATAAATGTGAAAATTAAATTCTGGAGTAATTTTCTTTACTCCTTTCTTTTCAACCATTGTTGCTGTTGACAGTGTTTAAAGCTTCCCAGTTCATGAGAAAAGCATATCAACAGAGGAAAATGGAATTGCTCAAACTGATGCCTGGGCTAAGATCCTTCCTGTTACCTTTGCAGTGATATAAAAGTAGAAAGTAGAAGCAATTACAAAGTGAAATATAAACCATTTGAAAGTTGACAAGCCAAGAAAATAAGACAACAAGGATCTGGGAAATCTGGACTGCTGCTGGAAAATCCTCTCAGTAGCAGCCACTGTTTTCTAGCAATGTGGGACTCCTACAGCATTTTCACCTGCTTTGGACAATGATCATCCCAAAGATGCTCCCTCAGACATCAGCCCTGCTGGTCCAAGACAGCAGTTTGTGGTTTTGCTGACTGGATGCTGCAGCTTTAATAAAGCCCATTGCCAGACAAGTGTCAGAGAGAGCAGCACTTTGGGTAAGGCCTAGGAATGCTCCCACAGGAAGCATTTACCTGCCTCCACTGAAACCTGAATTCAGCTCTCCTCAGCTGCAGCAGGAGCAGAGTTATCCCAGGGACCTGAGCTATCCAGGACCACAGGGATTTCTGCTGTTCCTCTTCCCATGTGTTCTCCCTCTGCAGGCATTTGCTCCCCACAGAAAAGTGCCAATGGTATTGAGTCTCCAGTCACATTTAGCTGTTGGGTCTCAACTGAGGAATTCCTAATTAGACAGACAGTGGGGTCTAACGGGTCTAACAAGTCCCAGGAGATCCACAACTGCTCCTGTTCCACTGATCCCACAAAACTGATTGTGCTTTGCCTCATTTCCAGACCTGATTTTACAGTTTTTGTGGGGCCTCTCCTCCAGGGGGACTGATAATTTAAAACCATCTGCAACAGAGCAACCTCCTCCAAGAGCTTGACCTTCTTCCATTTCACAGCTTGTTTTCCACCCGCCCACCCAAGGCCCTGTTAACCCCTGTGTGCCAGGGCTGAGCCACCAAGTGCCACTGGGAGCCTGCAGAATGTCACGGCGAGGCCGGCACGCTCCGTGGGCACTGCTTTCCTTGCAGAGGGAACACGTTTTTCCCTGAAAGTGAGGACATTCATCTAGAGAAGGGCAGTGAAGAAATGTCCAGAGGCAACAGCTGAAGGACAGTTATTTCAGATTGAATTTAAAACTCTGATTTAACTGGAAACAAGACTCTTCCAAGGTTCTGGTTTCCCTGTAATTCCCTTCTTGGAAAATTGGTGTCAAGTCTTCCTGCTCCGACCGGTGACAATTGGCACAGCTCTTCCTACAGACTTTGGCACCCACATGGCTCAGAAAGGGCAAGAACTCAACAAACCAAGACCTGGTAGGTCCAAAACCCTGTCTGGATTCTCAGTCCATAAAGAAATGACCAAGATCAAAAACCAGGCCAAGACACCCCATTTCCCTGCAGCCTGGTGGACAGTCCTGATTGCTCTAAGGGTGGAATTGGTGGCAGGGAGGCTTCTTTGGGGCAGAAATATTCACATATGAAATGGGTGAAGGTGTGCAAAGCTCAGTGGTTGTGTTCCAAGTCCATCTTGACATAACAGCAATGAGAATCCCATAAAAACTATACAAGAAAACGGGTATGGATATGGAATAAAGGCCCACATTCAGGAAAGATTACAGGTACCTGCAGCCCTCCAACCACCCAACACACTACACCAAATCAGGTGAGTCTGGCAGTGCTGGTCATGCTGGTCATGTGTGAGCACAGGGACATTGTGTGTTCAGATCAGGCCAGGGGCCAGCTGGGTGACAGAAGAGCATTTTGGTTTTCCCAGGAGAATGTCCTGCACCAGGATGAGGAACAGTCATACCATGCATGTGAGTGCCCCAGTGAGTCTTCCATAGCCACAACATTTGAATTTAAGTAAATGTGATCCAGTTACTGAGTCCTTGCTGCTCTTTTCAGTGGGAAATGCCCATTCCCATTCCAGTCCCTCAACACCAGTTCATCCATGTTGTAGAGTCCAGAAGAAATGGAAGGGACTCGTTTCAAGCTTGAACATGTGGTGATTTTCCCTCCCCACCTGAGGTTCCAGTATGTCCCTCTGTCACCTGTAAGCTGGGGGCAGCTGTCACTGTGCACACAGAGCCAGGGTCAGACCCCCTGCAGATCACTGAACCTTTACGCAACACAGAACCAAGGGAATGAAAGCAAGAGGCACCGGTGCTCTGCTTTCACAGTGCAGATCAGTTCCCTCATTCCCACACTACTGAGAATTCCTGCTGTTCTCTTGCTCAGTTCTCTTCTCACTGATTCAGTGTTTGCATCCATGACTGACTGAAGGAGTTTGCTAGCAGTCTAGGATTTAGTCGGAGCCTGGCTGCCTATAAACCAAACATTCCCACTTTTCCCAGTAGTAGCTGCTCCCATGACTATCCTCCTTGCATGTTCCAGTCCCAGGGCTGCGATTTACTTACCATTTTCACCCACGAAACAAAATAGTGGGCAACAGACATTTAATAAAGACTTGCCAAAGATGTGATTAAACATCAACTTATTACCAGACATATCCCTCCACCAGGACTTTCCATTCCCCTTGAGACACTGAAGAGAACAAGGGTTTAAGCCCCTCTGGGCTTTAATGAATGCAGAGAACAAGGGGTGCCTGTACAACTTCCATTTGACCTTACACAGCCCTTGGGTTTTGCTAAATGTCCCTCTCCAGCTAAAATTAACTCTCTGTGTTGGGAGCACCTCACAGACACCACTCCTCAGGCAGTCAGAGGGTTAACAAAGCTCACTGCATGCAATATATTAAACAATGAAATGCAACCAGGGATTGAAGGCTTTATCTCTGTCTCCCCCTCTGCTTCAAACCAGAGGCACAGCAAACCCTCCAGCTCGGAGCTCTTTATGTTGTTACAGGATTTATTGTGCCCCATCCTGAAAGTGGCAACAGATGAAACAAGCCCCACCCTGGCCTGACCAGCTGTTTTAATGTTTCATTCCCTGAGGTGCTGGGAAGTTTCCCACTGAAATAAATGGTAAGAAATTATCTCTGGAACCTCAAGAGGCCGCAGCATGTGCCACCTTCCCGTTGTCTATGTGGGACACCAGAATTAATGTCAACACTGTCCTGGTAGTGCCTGACCTGTGCTGGCACCAGTGAATGTCTGGCACCTACAGAGGTGCCAGGGGACTCACATTTCTGGGAGTGCTGCCCCAGTCCTTCTGAAGTTTGTTCACTGTCACACTCTCTTTATCCAGCACTAAAATATCAGAATAAAATGTGTCATCTTGAGCCAGAAAATTGTAAGAGCATATGTACAAGAAAATAGACATGTACTAAATGAAGCAGACTAACCTTCTAGAACTAAAAAATGAAGACATCTTTACAGATTAAAAAGCTAGTATTACAAAAAGAAAAAAGAAACAAAAAAATTACTAACAGACATAAGGGTGTCAACCCAAGTAAATAACACATCTACCAATTAGACTAAGAAAGAGATGTGTGCTTACCTCGTAACCAAAATAAAACTACCGATCAAAAGATGCATAGACAAAACAGAACTACCAATTAAACAATACATGACTGTATAAAGCAAGAGAAGTAAATATAAACAATGTTTAGAAGCACAATAAACAACTTTTACTTAATTCACATTGAATCGTACAAAGTCCTTTGTCTTCTCTCCTCAGAAAATTATGCCAGCATCCAATGGAGAAATAATCAAAATTACAGAATTATAAAATCATAGAATGGTTTGGGTTGGAAGGGATCTTAAAGCTAAGCTCGGTCCACTCCCCACCAAGGGAGAACATCAGGTTGCTTAGACCCCCCCTCCAGAAAACGGAACTACAGGGGGAAAAAACACAGAAATACAGAAAAACATGGAAATATAGAAAATCAGAGAAAGGGAGGGCATCTCTCTCCTTTCACCTCCACTCGTTCCATGAATCTTGTGGTTTTACAGTAGGGTCACTGAGCTCCCCTTTCTGCAGAAATGAACATCCCAGGGTCTGCACCTCTGCAGAGTCTGTGCCTCCGCAGGGTCTGTCCCAGTGCAGGGTCTGTCCCTGAGCGGGGTCTGTCCCTGAGCGGGGTCTGTCCCAGTGCGGGCTCTGTCCCTGTGCAGGGTCTGTCCCTGAGCGGGGTCTGTCCCTGAGCGGGCTCTGTCCCTGTGCAGGGTCTGTCCCTGAGCGGGGTCTGTCCCTGAGCGGGGTCTGTCCCAGTGCGGGCTCTGTCCCTGTGCAGGGTCTGTCCCTGTGCAGGGTCTGTCCCAGTGCGTGCTCTGTCCCTGTGCAGGGTCTGTCCCTGTGCAGGGTCTGTCCCTCCGCAGGGTCTGTCCCAGTGCGGGCTCTGTCCCAGCGCGGGCTCTGTCCCAGTGCGGGCTCTGTCCCAGTGCGGGGTCTGTCCCTGTGCAGGGTCTGTCCCTGTGCAGGGTCTGTCCCTGTGCGGGGTCTGTCCCAGTGCGGGGTCTGTCCCAGTGCGGGCTCTGTCCCTGTGCAGGGTCTGTCCCTGAGCGGGGTCTGTCCCTGTGCAGGGTCTGTCCCCCCGCAGGGTGTCCCCCACCTCCCCTGCCCTGTCAAGGCGATCACACGGAGCTCAAACGCAGCAGAGCTCGCAGCAAATACGGCTCCGGGTCCGGAGCAGGTGCTAGCACTCACCTGCGGCTCTCAGCCCGGCTGTCCCCTCTAGCCGAGTTCTGTCCCTCTAGCCGAGTTCTGTCCCTCTAGCCGAGTGCTGTCCCCTCTGGCCGAGTGCTGTGGCAGCCGCAGCTGCACCAGGGCCGGGCCGGGGTCAGTGCGGGTCGCTCCGGACCGGGCCAGGCTGGAGCCTGCTCAGCCTCCCGTCGGTGCCGCCTCCCTCCCGCCGCTGTCCCGCGGGGTCGCCGCGGGCGGGGCTGCCTGTCACAGGGCTGTTAGCTTGCGAGACATCCAGAGGATTGGGATTTTTATGGGCACCCGGGCACCTGCCTCCTATTTGTTATTATTTCAGTCCATTCCAGTAATGGTGCTGAGCAAATTTGAGATGAACATAATTCTTCAGCATTTCACAAGTCAGTGGGATGGTGCTTTGTCTGTGGATTGTGTTTCCTCTTCGCAGCAACTTGTTACAAACTTTGACACAACTGAAGGGCTCTCTTTGATGTTTTAAAGGGAACTGGAGTTCAGCTGGTTTGAATCCCATTT
This sequence comes from Camarhynchus parvulus, assembly GCF_901933205.1. Taxonomy (NCBI): domain Eukaryota; kingdom Metazoa; phylum Chordata; class Aves; order Passeriformes; family Thraupidae; genus Camarhynchus; species Camarhynchus parvulus. The sequence goes on along the minus strand of NC_044596.1, from coordinate 488,410 downwards.
CAGGAATAAGTAGGGTCCCTGACAGAACAGATAAATTGAATTTCAGATAAATGTCAGCAGCTAAGCATGGTTAAAGATGAGACTTCTTCACATACACTCTTTTTAAAAAGTAACTCCTTGAAAAGTCCGATTTATAAGGGATGGGCAGACCCCTTCAGAGCAGCAGTTCACCGTGTTAATGTGAATTTATCTGATAGTGTTAATGTGAATTTGTAGTGTACACTGAGCAGTCTGAGTCTGCACTCTTGTTACACAGCCAAGAGCAGCTGCTGTTACCTACCTTTGTACACCTTTGGATAAAAACAGCTTTAACAGGGAATTAGGAACAAAAAGGTCAGGGCTGGAAGTGGAGATCAGACACCTCAGCAAACTTGTAGTAGTAATTCTCTGCTGTGAGAATTTATCCAGAGTCACCTGGAGTGAGGGAGAGAAGTCTTGAGAAAAACAAGACAGAGGCTCAAAGTGAAAGACCCCAGGCAGGGAATGGAGAGGTTATAGGCACAGTTTCCTCAGCTTGCAGAGGGCAGTGGGCACCCAAGGGTCACCCAAAGGGCTGCAGGTTGCAGATGTTCCAGGTGTTTCCTTGCCCCCATTGCCCATCTCAGGGACAGGGACATGCTGGGGGAATGCCAGTCACAGTCATTTCAGAGGCCAATACTTCCTGGTAGACATGAGCACATCAGTGCTTCTAAAAAGCAGATTAGGATAAAGTTCAACTTTCTCTGTCTTGTCCTCCTCAAGGAAGCAAATGTGCTTGTGGGAGAGGCTGTACCTGGAGCTCTTCCAGCCTGGAAGGTGGGCAAACCCTATCCCATGAGACCTGCCTGGAACCACGCCAGCCTTAGCCCACACGAGAGGCAAGGACCTAAAGCAAACATCATTTCGAAAGGTTTTGCTTCTACCCAGTGAAAGCAATGTCCCCACAGCAGGCAATGGGCCTGCTGTGCCCTGGATGTAACTGTACCTCAGGTGCCTTCAAAAGGGCTCATTGTACAAAGGAACAGCCAAGGCAGGAAGACGAACCAGGAGGATAGCAGGTTTGCCTGTACTTCAATGTACTTTCCAAATGGGAATATAATTCCCTAATTTTTACTTTAGATTAACCAGATTTTTGAGTTCAGATTCTCAGTCCCTTGATACCACAGAAGCCAGCTGAAATCTGCTCAGGGTTTCCTACCTTGCCCCTCCATAGCTAAACATCTTTCCTGTGGAGGAGAGAGCTGGGGCACAAATTACTGAGCTTCTATGTAACAGATTTAAGCCAGAAAGTGCAAGTGACACATCCCAAAGGATCACATTTACACACCTTTATGCACCTTTACGGTTGGCACAACACAGAAGATCCCATTTAATGTGGTAGAAGAGAAAAAATATCTGCTTCAAAAACCAGAGAAGTACTGACAACTCAGGAGATGCTGAAATCACTCTGATAGACTTGAAAATATGTCCTGGTTACGAGACCTTAGCACCCCAAAGGGCAGTCTTATGTAATGTGCTTTACTTAGCAATCCTCTGACATGGGCATTCCCAATAAAACAGTGCAAGGATTTGTAAGCCTGAGCATTCTCTTGCCTCTGCAGGCTCATAAAGATTATTTCCTATCAGACATGTGAGAGTCTCCACTGGAAACCCACCAACACTGCATCTGAGCTGACCTGACCATTCAAATTCTAATTTCATCCCAAATCAGCAGGTGGTTATTGGTTGTCTCCAAATGGCATTTGTCAGGAAGAAAATTCTTTGCCAAAATAAGCCATTCAGTGTTATTTATGACACAGACAGATTCTGTTACTCTCCCATAGGGTATTATGCTCAAACACTGTTGACTCAGCCAGCTCTGGCCCTCTCCCCTTTTATGTTTGAATGCAGCCATTAAATTGTCTTCCAGAAGTTGCACTGAGGGCACAAAACCCCCTCACTTCTCCATTAAATGAGAACGAAACACAGAAACGACCCATGAGTGCATGAACACTGAGAACTGAGTGTTTGCTGTGACAGACTAAACTCTGTGCTCTTCTCAAGCTTCGTGCTCAATGCGGAGTCCCAAAGAAGTGGCCATGGACACCAGAGGCAGTTGTACCCATTGTCACAGTTGTCACATCCCAGGCAGCCTTCTGACCTCCAGCATGCTGTGTTGACAGAGTGTCTCACACAGACACCACAGCATTGTTTGAGATCCAAGCACAAGCTCCACACCAACCCAGGATGCAGCTAGCAGCAGAGCACCTCTCTGAGGGGACAAAGACCTACTTTTGTTGACATTTTCCACCCCTCAAGCAGCCATCTAGTGTGACACATCAGAGTCCCTTCAGACACCTGAGCTTGTACAACGCACTGTCCCTTTGAAGGCCGCACTCCTGCAGGGAGCACTGGAAGTCTTGGCTGTGGAGAGGCCGATCCAGTGGAGAAGCTGCCCAGCAGCTGAGTGACCTGTCCATAGCCAGGAGCTCAGCACACACCTGGACACAAAGTGAAAGATACTGAAATAGAGAAACTCTAGCAGGGAAAGTGCAGGGGATCCTTCCCCTCCATTACCCTCTCCCAGGGAGGAAAGCCAAACTCCTCTCCCAGCTGTCCTACAGCCTTGGGCCAAGGGCTGGGGGACCTGTGAGGCAGAGAAGTTACTGTAAGGGCTGGGTGTTGGGGAGCTGTTCCCTGGTGGAAGAGGCAGCCCCAGCAGGGGCAGGACAGGAACCTTACTGACCAGGTAAACTCAACCCAGCACCTGAAGGGGGTGAGCAGAGAGGGAATGGTGACAGGCTCCATCAACTGTCCCCATCAATGGTCTTGTGATCATCAAAGGCCAGGGAAGAAGTCAGGTCCAAGATCAGCCTGGGAAGGCCAAACAACAATTCAGGAAAACCTGAAAACTGGTGCAACTGCAGCAAAGCACAGAAGGGGGTGAAGGCTCAGGCCTGAGTTTAAGCAGAGCCCCTTGGCTCCAGGCAGAGGTGTAGGAAGAGACCCCAAGTGAGGTTGCTCAGGATGATTAGGCCCTAATTAGTGCCCTCATAGCCCTATCCCTGGATTCCAGGAGAACATTTCTGTGACACATCAGCTCACCCAAGTCTTGCACAACTGGGGCTCTCAGCACCACACTTCAAACTTGGCTCCCTCCCCTCCCACTCTCCGTAAACTCTCCTGCCCCTGTGGTGGTTCTGCTCTCCTGCTGATTTCCAGGCCTGGATGGTGTCTCTATCCCCTCTGCCAGTCTGTGCCCTCAGGAACACTGCTGTGCCCATGTGCCCTCCCTGTCCATGGCTGCAGGGAAGGGCAGGAGCAGAGCCCTGGGAAGAGGCAGGGAGCAGGCCGGGAAGGCACCCAGCAATGGCAGACAGTCAAGCAAACAGCGATTTACCTCCCTCTTCTCTCACTCCCCAGCATGTGACAGGAAAAACTGTACCATTTCATGAATGTACCATTCCCTAGTTTGGAACTGAAGAGGACAGTCCTTTTTTGTTGGGAGTTTCTGTTGTTCTGAGAAATCCAAATGACATTTTCTCCCTTCCAAGCTCTCTCAATCTCTAGAAAGAATCTATGAGATCACACTGTCTTGACTTCTAAAACCATTGCAAGACTTTTCCCAAAGAATTTAATTTGATTCCTGTGCATATGCAGTGAATTGATCAATGCTCTCCAGCACAAAAGTCCTCATCCAGGCTCATCCCTGCAGGTGCAGCTTCTACCCTGCTTTCACACTAAGGCTGACTTTGCAAAGTGTCACAGGCAGCAATGTTTCTGTTTAGGAGCAAAGTTACAGCAAGGAAGATTTCAGAAGCCTCTGCCAAAGTAGTTCCTTGCTGGGGCTGTGCTGTGAAGCTGAACCAGCTGTGAACCAATCACAGGAGTCTCCTGACAGTTATTTCTCTGCCCCAGGGATGAGCCAAGCCCACAACTGGAGATGCCCAGGAAGATCATGGTCAGATGGCCATGTGGCCTGGCCCAGGCAGCAGGAGAAAATGAAGCCACTTCAAGGCTCCTGAAGATGCAAAACTTCATTTTTCAAGTGACCTCAGTTTGAAGCATCCAGACCTAAGAGGTACTGAGTACCTGGAGCCTTCCCTAACATGGCTGGGTTCATCTGGCTGCACATCTCTTGGTGCTTGCATGCTGGGAAAACCACTGGGATACATCTTGGTGCTAAGGGGTACCTGTATTTGATCCTGAGTGAATGAAAACATTCTGTGTTAAAATAAATCCTGTTCCCCTCCTTTAATACCTCACACTGACCTTTGTCATCTCGTTGCAACATTATTCCCTTCAACACAGCTGAGTTTAACTGCCTGGGAAAAGCAGAGCCTCTGAGAAGAACAGGCCGATGATCTCGTGTCTGCAGCCCAGTTTACAGACTGTCTTTGGCAGTTTCCAGGAGTTGGTTTTCCTGGATTGCTCTGGTGACCCACAGTCACACATACTCCCTGTTTTCCACCCCCAGGCATATCCTGCTGTTCCCAGACAGACAGGCAGGCTCTGGGCTGGGGAGGGACAAGTGAGCAGGTCACTTTTCAGGTGATGGATGGATGGGGAATGGATAGATGGATGGATGGATCATTGAAAGGAGCAGGATAATGTCAGGGGTGTTGATCCATCCTGGTCAGACTGGGAGAAGGGAGGAAAGGAGGGGTGGGTGTCAGAGAGGGATCCTGTGTCAGAACTGTGATGGATGAGGGAGATCTGTGTTCTGGGAAGGGTGGCTGGGGCAGACAATGCCAGTGCCAGGAGCTGAGCAGGAGGAAACCAGACCCACGCAAAGGCCCTGATTAACCCTGCATTGAGACAGACTGGGCTGCTGCTCTGGGGCAAACTGAAGGGCAAGCAAATTGCTCATAGTTTGAGCATTTCCAAATCCAGTATGTCCTTGTCAATCTCTTGGACTGACAGACTGAGTGTCCCAGGTGGCTCAGGGCTGTGTGTGACCATGACAGTGAAAGGCTCATGCTCTCATTCATGAGCTCTTCAGCTTCATTCAGCTTATTTTTCAGACATCTCTCATTTTACATTCACCACTCACTCCTCTCTTTGCACACAGTGCGTTCCAGTTTGAAGGCCTAACCAGAGCAAAGTTTCTTTCCCCACAGTGACCACAGAGGGTCTGAGCTGTCCAGGCAGCCCTCAGTGGAGAGGAGAAGGAGAGAAGCCTCACATGTTTATCATTCACACCAGCTGACCTGTACTCCTCAGTTCCACTACCAGTCTGGACTCCTCCTGGCTCCTCAGGCCAGCTGGGTCACACTGACAGTTGCCCAATCCTTGCTGGAAGCAGGAATGCACTGGTGAGATGCTCTCCTGGCCACCCTTCCCACCCCTTTCATGGCAATATTGAGGGACTTGGATCCCACTCCAAGCTGGCAGCAGAGCAAAGAGCAAGCTGCTGGTGCAGGAAGGTCAATCCAGCAGAGAACAAGATTCTCAGCAACCCAGAGGAAAACTCTAAGGAGCTCTAAAAAGCAGGGAGCAATCCAATAAACCATTAACTGCTGCTGCTCACCTTCTGCAGGTATATGAAGACAAAGTTTCTGGGCTTTGTGCATGTTTGTCTTTCAAAGCACAATTTTAGCTCTCTGATACATCTACACTAAAAATCCAGCTTTCTCTTCCTGGTGTAGGATTTTCCCATTTATCCATCACCTTCTAAGTGGCTATCTGATACTCCAGGTGCCTTTCTTGTCCCTGTTCTCCCCCTTTATTTATCCTGTTGGACAATTTGTATCTCCTTTGCAGCTTATGAATATACACCTCATTGATAAGGACATTGAGATCTGCAGCTTGTCTTCTCTGGAATGGTTCTGGCCTCCTTCCTGACTCTCTAGGTATGCCTGCAAATATAGCACAAGTGCATCGCTCACTGCTGACCACAGCCTTGAGAAATAAACTTCCTTAAACAACAAGCCACAGCCGTCTGCGGCAGAAGCCAAGACTCACTGGCCTTGCCACATGCCACAAAGGTCACCAGCCCCAAACTGCCCCAGCAGACAGGACAGAATGCCAGAAGCCAAGGACATATAAATCTAATGACTGTCAGCTTAACTATGTCAGCTGATTGCTGAGCTCAGCCAGAGGGGGAAAGGAGAAGATTGGCCCCAGTTTAACTTTATAAGTCTCAAGGAATTGGGACTCCCTTCAACACAAGTGGTTTTAGCAATTCCTTAAACGTTTCACCCAGGAAAGGTTCTTTAACCCTCAGCTCTGTGGTGTATCAGTCAAACCATCCACAGGTCCCAGAGCTGGTCAGAGGATGGCAGGAAAGCTGGGAGTCTCCACAGGGGAGCTGAGGCCTGTAGGATTTATTTATCTGCTGTAATTCTTGAAAAGGGTTTATTATTTGTCACTTTCCATTGCCCTAAGCATTGTTTCCAGAGATGCAAGGGCAGCGCACTCCTACAAAGCTCAGGGTCAAGCAAAGTCACACAGTCACAGAATCATGGAGTCATTTAGGTTTAAACACCTCAAAGATCATTGAGTCCAACATTCCCCCAGCATTCCCATGTTCACCACTAGACCCTGCCCCCAAGTGTCCACATGTTTTTTGGACACTTCCAGGGATGGTGACTCCACCACTGCCCTTGGCAGTCTGGTCAGGCCTGGTGAACCTGGCCTGGCAGGTGACAGAGAGATGCAGCTGATAGTCACTGAACCATGGAGGTGGCAGTGACCGGGGATCTGGAGGTCCCCAGTCCATCCTCCCACTCAGGGCAGGACTAGCTGGAACACCAGATTGGAGCAGCCAAGGCTTTCCCACTGAGTCTCAGCAAACACCCCAAACTCTCACAAGAATGGAGATTCCCCCTTTCTTGACCACTCCTAAGCCTGCGGCAGCTTCCTGGAGAGGCCTTTTCCTTGTGCCCAACTTGAACCTCCTGAGATGGAACTTGTGGCCGTTGCCTATGGCAATTTGGAAGCACAAAGAAGAGTTTGTCCCTCTGTCCCCTCTGTGACCACCCTTGCTCTGCTGGCCACATGTCTGTGAATTTAGCCCAGTGTGCAGAACTTCATGATGGGCACATAGGACTGGTTCATCTTCAAGCTGGCACCCACCCAAGAACATCTCCTGTCCAGGTGGAATGGTTGTGCAAACTTTGAGCAGTGACGTTTCTGTGTACAAGTACCAGGGCAAAATTGCAGAAACTTGCTTTGTTAAATGTGTGGAAATGGATAAAGGGCTAAAAGGAGGCAACAAAAATTAATACAAGAGAGCTCAAGGTGAAGGTTGGAGTGACAGTGCCTGTCAGCAAAGGCAGGACATGAAGAAGGGCAAGCACAGCACGAAGGAGAACTCCTGAGCTGAAAACCATCCTGACAAATCACATCCCATAAGGCAGTTTGGAGATGGAAGCGTCTAAACCTCAGCATGCCAGAGTCAGGGATTTAGGATTCCTGGCAACATTTCCCTTCTAATGATTTTGCTTACCAGAAAGTCTGTCATTAAGGCCCTGTGAGGAATTGGTGTCATGCTGCAGTCTGATATCAGCTATTATTAATAACTGGGGAGTCCTGGCTTATGAAAGGAACACATTTGGGTGTGCTCAGAGAAGATCCATGTTGTTTCATCTGCATTCAGTGGGGAGGAAACCATGAGTGATCAGGTTCCTTTGACCTTGTACAGATGCTCTGAAGATGCCATTCCTGCCAGAGAATTGCATCTATTGCTACACTCAGGGGCCTGACTCTGATCCTCAAGTCTTTTGTTACAGTACAAAGTCAACTTTAAGTATAAGACTGCAGTTCAGGTGTTTCATCCCTGAACTGGGGCAGATTTTCATCTCTCTGCTCCATTTTCATATCTCTGTTGAAATCTGCTGGTTTCCTTCATTTCTACATTCCATAGCTTCCTGAGGCTTCAGTCTGAGACTGACTTGAGTGGAGACACTCACAAATGAGAGACCCAAGCATAGGGACCTCCACACCAAACACAGATGGAAAAAAATAATAGGTTATTTTTATTTCTACTAAGACCTTGATCCCCCCAAGGTACTCCTTTCACATCTTCTTCACACCTACAGATTCTGTCATGTTTCTTGTCCTGATGAGTCTGAGAAGGGATGTTTTGCCAGCTTTTATGCCTTTTTCAACCTGGTCTGTTTGCAAAGCCTGGTTAAGTGATTAACTAAGAATTGACAAATATCAACCTAGGTAGGACAGCACATATTCCTTAAGACAAGCAGTTAAAAAAATCTAGACCAAAAAAAAAGGGCTGACTCTGCAGTGCTGACTCTGGAGCGCTGAGAGAGTGAGAATATGTGAAGCCTCCATTTTAAATCATAATGATGGCAAAAATGGTGATGACAAAGATGACTGGAGAACAGAGGACACAGGAATGTAAATCACCATGAGAGTGTGGATGGAAAACTCCATGTGCAATTCCAGCACGAGGTGGTAAGTATTGCTGTTAGGGAAATATCCCAATTCCAGAGGCCTCCACCACAATCCAGGAAATACAGTTGAAAACCAATTTCTCAAGCAGGTGATGGTGGCACCATGGGCTGCTCAGGTAGTGGAGGGCAAGTTGTATTAAAATAGAGTGAGTAAGGTTACTTTATTCAGCCCCCAAAAAAAGAGAAGGGTGATAAAAAATATTAAATATCTTACAAAGGTAAATAACAAAAGAGGACACAAGGTAAGAGAAGGACAAAGAAAATAACTGTCCATAAAGGGGAATATCAGGAGACTTTTAACCACCAGATGTGGTTAGCCCAGCCTCCTGGTTGGAATAACAAGGTGGAATATCTGACAGAGTTACCATAGATTTATTTTATAATGGGAACTTGGTGTCATAGCTTTCTGCCACTCAAATTCAGAGGCCTTTTCTAAGGTCAGGAGATCCAGGAGGACAAATGGCCAGGAGACACTGAGCTCAGAAACTCTTGGCTGCAGTACATGCCAGTTGAGGGTGACTTGCTATACAGCTATTTTGGCAATTTGTTGTCCTGACCCTTGGACATTCTCTTTCAATTGCCAGCCTACAGTGAACTGTGTGCACAGCATGATGGCCCCCATGTCCCAGCCCAGCAGCAGGGCCATGGGGAGAGCTCTGGGTACCCCAGTGCACTCATCTGGGTGAACAAGGCAGTGTCACAGCAGGCTTATAGGCTTCCAACACCCTGTCAGAGAAGCCCTTGGAACAGGAGGTCCCAATTCTTACCCACTGGAAGACCTCCATGTCCTTTAGACAAAAATCTCAGATGGGTGTTTAATTCAAACAGAAATACACCTTTTGTGTGTGTCTGTTCTCTGCTGTGATGGTTCTTCCATCATTTGTGTGTGGGTGCTCTGACAGCATTTCATGGGACGTGCTGGGGGCTCTGGGGCCTCAGAATCACCACAGTTTCCTGGGGTTCCTGACTCCACTGACTTGTGAGGGAGAGTGTGGGAAGCTGTGACCAGGGAGTGTCCCCTTCTCCCCGCTGTACACCCAGCTGACAGCAGAGCTCCTGCCCCAGCACCCTGCACCATAAATTACTCACAGCCAGCTTTAACACCTCCACAGAGTTATGCCCCAAAGCTTTCAGTCCCAGTGGCTCTGGAAGGGGTCAGTGTCTCTGCATGTCCAAGCAGGTGTTGATAATAAGGAAATGCCCCCCCGTGGTGAGAGGAATTTTAGAAGCTGTGAGGAGAGGTCGCGGGCACAGGGAGGGCAGTGCAGGTGGCTGCACCCACTGACTGCCCTGGGCACTTGGCCTCAAGGACAGAGCTCTCCCTGCAAACAGATCCCTGGCAGAGCCTGTGCCAAACACAGCTGCTACAACAGCCTTTGGGCCATCCCTTATGGTTAGGAGCAGTCTGCTGCAGCAAAAATCCCCTGGCTTTCCTGAGGAGCTGGGAAACACAGCGCTCTTGCATCGTTTCACTTGAGAAATGAGCATTCCTGAAGCAAAGGCTAGAAAAATATTTCTTCAAATTTCAGAAGAAAACACACAAGACACAACAATTCTACAGTCCACAGTCCCTTTTGGAGCTACAGAGAGCATACAGAAGCTCTCAGACCTTTCCCCATGTTTGGTGAGATGCACTGAATAATTTGGTTATGAATCAAAGAAGTCTCAGTGCCACTGTTCAGAAAGGAAATTCAGCATGGAAACAGCAGAAAGCAAGACAAATAAAAGTCTCTTCATGCTCATAAATGATGTTTTTTCACACTCCATCATTCCCCAGAGGCGAGGAATTGCCTTGCTTTGATTACTCTGGATGAAGCAGGTGAAGGGGACCCAGGGCAAGGTGCTAAGACCAGCGCTGTGCTAACACAGCTCTGGCACAGCCCCATCACCACCTGCAGCATTTGGCTGTTTGTGCTGACTTCCTGTGAGTACTTGGGGTAACCCCTGAGTTCCCAGTATGCCCATTCCAAATGAATTCTTCCAGCAGAGCCTCTATTCCTGCCAGTGCCACAATCCATCTCCCTTTCATGCCCCATTCCCTTTGTGGGACTGCAGGAAGGGAGCTGGCCAGAGCCTGCTTAAATTGAATATTAGGAAAAATTTCTTCACTGAGAGGGTGATCAAGCCCTGGCACACCTGCCTGGGGCAGTGGTGGACTCACCATCCCTGGAAGTATCCAGAAAACAAGTGGATGTGGAGCTTAGGGATGTGGGTTAGTGGTGGCTTGTGCAGAGTTGCATTAATGGTTGCACTGGATGATCTTGGAGGTCTTTTTGGCATAAATGATTCTGTGATCCTGTGGCTCATGGTCACAGGACCCCTAGCCTGAGTACTGCTGGTCCTTAGAAGATGCCACTCCTGCTCCTGGCTTTTTGTTTGCACTGACATGGCCATAAGGTGCTCTCCAGGTCTCCTATTTTCAACAATGTAGGACAGTTAACTCCATGTTAAAGCTAAGGATTGACCCTGCAGAGGAAACCCTGGAGCTGGGAAGGTTGAGCCCATCCCAGTCTCCCAGAACAGGCCATTGAAGCAGGTCTCTGTTCCTGTGTCCTACAGTCTGTGTGAGGAGGGCCTCCCCTGAACCATCAATTACAGCACACAGTTCCACTGAGCCAGAGTCTCCCAGCACAGCCCTGGCAAACTGCCCTTCCTCCCACTTCTCCCTCATTAGGCTGCTCCTCCCTTGCTTGGTCTTTAATTAGCTTGTCATCAGCAACTTGGCCTGGACTGAATACCCTGCATTGTCCCAAATGAAAATGTGTAAGACAGATGGGACACCAAAGCAGCAAGAGAGGGGGGCAAGAAGATTTGCAAAGCCATCAATACATGTCTGACTGCAGGGACAGGCTTGCCAGGGGCAGCAGTAAGATTTCATCTGGCCTGGGCAAACTGGGATGTTCATAATGTAGATTGGCTGAGACCCAGCAACCTCATTTCAGCAAACCCAACAGAAGTCCAGCACAGGGAGAGACAAACGCCAGCAAAACCAGTGGCCTTTAGGAGTGAAGCTCTTTATTGTGGCACTTAAGTTGTCAGGAAAATTAATCCAAAACCACCAGAGGTTTATGTCCAAAATGGAGACAGAAGAGTCCTGTAACCTTACTCGAATAAAGGGAGAGGCCATGGCACATTTCCCCTGGGGTCTCAAATTTTTAGAAGACACAGCCTCCTAATTTCCCAGCCACATTTCCCTCTCTCTTTCCCCATTGGCTGAGGTACTTGAGAGGTGAATTGCCTCATACAGACCCCCTTCTAAAGTATACTCCCCCCCATTTTCTTTTCCTCGTTCCTCCCATCGCTTCTTTCATCTCTCAGTATCTAGCTTTACCCACAGTTTGTTTATAAAGACAGATCCCTTTCATTCCTTTCAAAGTGAAGTGCTCAACCTACCCACCTGGTTTGGAGCAGCTTCACAAGGAAGAATCACACCCTCGACTCCCTTTTTTCCCTAGCTCAGAAGCCAGCCGGCGGCCTCAGATCCCCTTTTCCCCGCATTCTGCAGGAGGTTTGTTCCCTGTGTGCCACACACAGAGCTCACAGACACTCCTGGCGCCGCTGCAGAGCCTGGAGCCAGCACACGGGAGGGGACGGGGCAGCAGCAGGGCAGGAGGGGAGAGCAGCCCAGCAAACTGGCACCTGTTGTCAGGCAGAAGCCAAGGCTTGTGTCAGCCTGCTGAAAATGTTTCCCCCTCGACCTTGGCGACCTTTCCCATCACACTTTATGAGGCAGACTGCTCCCATTAAGTGCCACTTGATCCTCTGCTAATGCAGCAGTTATGAAAGGCCCATAGCACTTGTCACTAGGATAAACACCTTCTGAGTGGGAGAAGCTGTGGGGAAGGGGTACACACACCCTCCCCTCTGCTCCCTCACGTCCTTTCCCTGTCTGTCCATCAGCACTGGCACAGCCCCTGGTTTGGAGCAGGAAAGCTGAGCCTGGCTGCAGCACTGCCCTGCCTCTGCTGCCAGGGCCGGAATGATAACACAGAGAGGGGTGCTTGGCTTGGGCAGACATTGCCCTGCAAGAGAGGGGTTCAGGACACAGCACTGGGTGTGTACTGTCCCTTCAATCCTGCAGATCACACAAGCTCAACCAGCTGTGATGGGGACAGGTCCTGCTGAGGCCACCCCTGTCCAGTCAGGCCTCAGAGCCCTCTGCAGCTTCAGCGTGCTCAGGAAAAAAGGCTCAAGGTGTGCCAGGGAAGGTTGGACATTAGGAGGAATTTCTTCACAGAAAGGGTTATTAAATATTGCAAGGGGCTGCCGAGGGAGCTTTGAAGTCCCCAGCCCAAGGAACAACTGGATGTGGCACTCAGTGCTCTGGGCTGGGCGACAAGGTGGGGGCTGGGCATAGCTTGGGCTCAATGATCTCAAAGGTCTTTTTCAACCTAAATGATTCTGTGATTCAGTCTCAGGGGAAGCATAAACACATCTTCCCTGCTGGAATGCTCCTTGGCACTGCCCACAGCCTTCACAGCTGTGGCTTGGCTGTTTGGGTGACCTGAGCAGGATCTCCAAGGGGCTGCCACTAATGGGGGGTAGGTAGGCACTACTGCCCTGCAGGACTTGCCCAAAGAAAAGAAGAGCTTGAGGGCCAGGGCAGCCTGCTCAGAGTACAAACAAGGTGTTAATAATGTCCTGCCAGCCAGCCCTTCCAGCTCCTCGGCACGCTCACAGGAGTGACCAGCACCAAGGGATTTTGTCAGCCCTTTGAGAAGGGTAACTACATTGATTCTTTTACCCCAGAACAGGTCTGGACACACACAGAATGTGGCTCATCATCCCTGTGGAGAGACCCCCAGAAAAGGGACTGACTTTGGAAGAAATAGGACACATGGGCAGATTTTAGTGAATTGAAAGGTTTTCAGCATCTGCACTGAAATATTTGTCAAAGAAGAAGAAAAAGCAATCAAACTAAGTCCCTTTCTTTTCCAGAAGCTCTGGTGCTCCAGTCCTGGCTCTCTGAACTGTGTCAGAGGCCTCCTGAGTCTGAGAAGCAAGAGAGCTGTAAGCCAGCAGAAGTATCTGAGGTGTTTTCAGTAGCTGTGATGGATGGTGATGCTGGCAGCACTGTTTGGGCTGTGGGTTACCTGGGTGAGGAGTGCTCAAGGTGTGCACATTTCCCTTGTCCCTGTCTGACAAGGGCTGCATGGGCTGAGGTTGCTTTGGGGCAGACAGGAGGTGAGTCAGCAGAGACACTTTAGTATTATCTGCTCTGGGTTTGAAAGAAATCCCTCCTGGACCAGCCATCTACAGATGGTTCTGCTAGTCACTAACCCCTGTGCAATGCCTTGAATCATGACTGTGTCACAAAACAGAAACACAGAAGGGAAGGTCTAATCCAAGCCCAAACTCTTCAAGAACTCTGCCTGCTCAGACATTTTTGGCTCTTGTGGGAGCAAACATTAAAGACAGCAGTGGTTTGTAGGATCACAGCTCTCTGCACCAGTAAGAGCTGGATAATGTGAACACAGTGGTGATCCCTGCTCCTGGGACACTCTGCAGAGCTGGGACCATTCCTAGGGACTATCTGGTCATTCCTGTATTACCCATCATGAGCATTCCCCAACAAGGAAAGCCTGGGAAGGAGCTGTGAAATTTGCCTGTTGCAGCAAGATCAATTTTCAGGAGAATTTCCCCTATTATCTAGCAGAAATGGGGACAGTGAAAGAGACTCTCTCCACTGTCCTTGAATGTCTTCTGTCTTTCCACAGGAGACATTTCTGCCCATCTGACCTATGGCTGAGTGGCTTCTCCCCCCAGCTTTCCCTTGCATGGAAAAGACAAATTACACAGCTCTGGGAGATCAGACTGTTGAAATAAAAAGGCAGTGAGGTCATCTTAGCCATCAGGAGAAATGTCCTGACGTGTGACTGTCCTCCATGGGATGATAACAGGGTATAATTTATATGGGTAGAAATCCCTCTTCCCACTCTAACAATGTTTTGTTTGCTTTGTCCTGAATATTGAGCCCATTTGTGCCCTGGAAAAGATGGTTCAGAACACATGTGCAGAGTTCCTAACCCTATGCAACGACAAGAAGTTTCATCAGCTTAAATAAATATCCCTGCCTCACCAGGACAGGCCCTCATGCTTCAAATGTCTCACTTCCCTACCTGCCAACATTGGAACTCCATAAATAGGGCCAGCTGGAGGGGAGCTGGGATGTGCACTGCCACCCACGAGATACCCGTGAGGCCAGGCCGCACTTGGAGGGAGCTCAGGGTGTAAAGAGCACAGCACCAGGGAGGAGAGGCCTGGCCCCCAGGGCTGGAGCAGCCTGGTGGATCCCTGAGCCATCCCCAGCTCCCTCTGGAGCAGGCTGGCTCTGAGCATTTCTCTGCTCTCACAGCACCTTTGCACTGCTTCAACACCTGCAGCAAGGCTCCAGTGGTGACTCCACATCCCTGAAGCAGAATGTGGTTCGGACAGGCTCAGAACATCCAGTGCAGTGCTTGCTGACATTGGTGTCAGTCTTTCCATCCCTGCCAGTGCATTCTGAAGCAGGATGTGACCACCTCTTGCCAGCACCTTCCCATAACCCACCAGTATCTTCCAGTGCAGCACCAGATACCAGCTGGCACAGCAGCTCCCACTCCCTTTACCAGCACAAAGGCTGCTCTCAGAGGTTTGTGCTTCCCAGCACTGTAGGTCCCCCACATTTCCACAGGAAGGGCAAGCACAGCCCTCCACAGATGTTCTTCACTGCTACAGCCATGGGCTGAATCTTGCTCTGCATTACATCCCCCTCCCAGCATTACACAGCCCTCTGTCACCGAGCCCAGAACAGCAGTGGAAGGAAATGGGACTTCTGGCTCACTCCTACTGCTCCTGAGCCCATCTGTTCCACAGGCCCAGAACCATCCAGCACAGCATCAGTGATGTGGAAGCACTCACTGGTGAGGTGTCCCATCCTAACAGGTCATTCCTGACAGAAAACACCGCTCGGAACCAACACTTGAAATAATCCTGCCCAAAGAGAAAGCCAGGGCAGCAGAAATGTAGAGCAGGTTCTGTGCCCAGGCTTTGTCTTCTCTTCCAAGGGGAAGGCTCTTTGACAAGTTGGGAATCACCTCAATCCAATCAGGGCCTGCATGCTGGAGAAGCTGTTAATTGCCTCTTGAGGTTTTCTGTCAGCAACATTATCCTGTCCTGCCTGGCCCAGCCTGGCCAGGGACTGTCCTGGTCAGTGGCTGCAGTGGGACACGGAGAAGGAAAAGGTGAAATATGATATGAGAAATAAAATCTACGGCAGCAAGCAATGCTAATAAAAAAATCGTGAGGGAAGCAGCATTCCAAGGAGGGGGGAATGCTGGGGGAGGAAAAGCATGGACCTCTCTTGACAAAGGTCCAGATAATTTTAAAAGGACCCAAGAAATTATATTTTAATGTCTATTTTTAATACAACCTACATGTGTGCTGAGAGCACTGCCTGCCACACCACTATCTTGTTACTTCCAAATTAGCAGCAGAAATATTAATTTAGACAGGAGGGAATAATTTTTGACAAAAGTGTCACTGCCTTCTGGGGAAGACGTCTGACCTGGAAAGATCATGTCCAGGGAAACCCCACACCACAGACAATACCTCGGGGCTAGGAGCCCCACAGCTGGAAACACAACAGTTTGGGGTAGTTCAGCACAGCTGGGTGACTGATGAGTGTAACACATCACTTTAATTGAACATAAATATATGTTTGTCACTACAGCTGACAACAAAAGGTGTGGAGATAAAAATGACCAGTGTATTACTGGGAGCCTTTGGCAGCTTCCCACCTGCATGTCTGTGTTTGCTTTTCTGGTTTACATTTTATTTCATCCAAGCAATACAGAAATGAAAGGCTTGTACTCACTCCCTGTCCCTTTTCCAAGGGCTGCAAAAGCCCCTGGCAAGCCCCCAGCCCTCTCTGGGCTGAGCCCTACAGGAGACAACCAGTTACTGTAGTTGGAGCTTCCCTGGCTCTCCTCCTCCCTGAGGTCAGCCCTGCAGGGAGAGGCAAAACTCCCACCCACACTGCTGGATGCACAGGGATGACCCACCTGGGGCCCCCAAATTAGAGGCTGATGGCAGAGCTTAGAAAGCACAACATTAAATTGCACTGAGGGAACTTGCCCACCTAGTAACATTTTGTGTTCTCTTCTGTCCCAGAGGAAATGAGCATATACTTTACTTGCACTGAAATCACTTCCTCTGAACACAGCTGAGTCTTCTCCAAGTTTCTGCTAAGGTTTCTGGAGAGCATCCTGCTCCAAGGGGGCAAATACAGGTGGGATCCTATAACCACAGTGCCCTCCCAGTCCCACCAAACAGAGAAATTAATCCTGCCCAGGGGTCTCCCCAGGAATTCTTTTATCCTTTCCAAAACAGAGTAGCTGTTTAACATAACTCAGCATGGCAGGTCAGAAGATGATGAATTCTGTATCCACTTGGGAATTTTTAGGGAAACAAAACCCCAACTGTGCAAACTGGACGAAGGCTGAGACATGTGGTCCAATACTGCACTGAGCAACCCTTCCAAACCATAGGGTCTTGGCTACAAACTGCCCCAAAGGCAGTGACCTCTATTAGACTTCCTTGGTCTCACGTGTAGAATTTTCCCCCCATTGCTCCTGCTGTTGGGACATGTGAATGAATCTCTTGTTTTACTCTGTCTGTGTGCATGGCTTTTGCTTTACTTAGTAACTGATTTATCTCAAGCCACCAGATGTCTCATTTTCACTCCTCTGACTCTTCTCCCATCACACTGTGAAGGAGTGAGTGAGTGTGGGGCTGCCTTGACAGCTGGGTTAAACCAGGACACCCACTGGGAGGCAGGAGGGGTCCCTGACCATCAGTCCAGCCCAACAGCTCCAAGCTGGCCAGGTTTAAGGAGCAGTCACAGCATGAGGTGTACTGGGGTGACTGCAGCCCCCCTGCACAACCTTAGAAGGCAAAACCAAGCCCCAGAAGGCCTCATGCCAAAAATACACTTAGGCATAATTGTTCATGCAATTCCATCAAAAGTCTTGGAGAAACTTATTTTTGGCTGAATCAGGTGTTTCAGAAAAGGCTGCCAAAGGCAGTGATTCTCTGCCAAGTAAGGAGGAGCCAGACTTCCCAGGACACCCACATGGAACAGGAGTGGGTGCAGCACAGAGCAGTCCCCAGAGGCTGCAGCCACTCAGCCTCACAAATAGGATCCATCACGGCCATCCTGATTCTATTCCTTCCCCTTTTCCCTCACATCACACACATGGCAGGGGGAGGACAGCAGGGAGGGTGGCACTGGAGCTTCACAGACATCTCTACACCTAAGGAGCTGGAAGCATCCCCACTCTGGGCAGTGCTCTACACCCCTGGCTTGGAAGGTGAAAGTATTTTGGGTCTGGCTTTGCCAAGTCTCCACCTGCCTCAGTTCCATCAGAGCACAATTCCCTACCCCTTCCCATGGCAGCTCCCTCCAAGGAGGCTGAAGCTTTTGTTTGGCTCACAGCAGGACTGCACCACCACACAGGATCCCAGGCTCCAGGGAAGAGCATCGTCTCTTGAAAAATACCTCATGCCACAGAGAAAGTCAGGCAGGGGGAAGCAGTGTGGGCCAGAGCGCTGCTCTGGGGTGCAGCCACTCTCTCCTTTAGCCTTAGCAATGCAGAAGGCTTGGCTGAACCCAGAGGAGGTCCTATTCCTCAGCCATCCTGTTTCACAGAATCACAGAACCACAGAATCATTGAGGCTGGAAAAGACCCCTGAGATCATTGAGTCTAACCTGTGACCAACCATGGCACTGTGTGTCACTCCAGGCTTTCCCGAAACACCTCCAGGCATGGTGACTCCACCACCTCCCTGGGCACCCCATTCCAATATCTAATCACCCCTTCTGTGAAGAAATTCTTCCTAATGTCCAATCTGAGCCTTCCCCGGCACAAGGTTTGTGACTGACAGTGGTCTCCTGTCTAGGGGCAGAAATTATTAAACAGAGCACAGGTGGAGAAGCAGGAGTCCCCTCTTTGGGGGTCACCATGTGTGGGTTGGTTCCCCCTCACCAGCCCAGAGCCATGCCATCACCAACTGTGAGTGTCCTCCCCATCACACCTTCATGGCTGCACAGCTGTGACCCATGAGAAGCAGCTCCAAATTCCATTGTCCAGAGCTACCCTTCCTGGCTGGACATTAATGGTTGTTCTCTGCCCGTCCATGCCATGGGAGGTCATGTTGGACACAGGGTCCTGCACAACCCCAGCCTGTGTGTGCATGGCCCAAGGGCACACACTGACACTGGATCTCCCAGGCTATCAGAGCCCAGCCTGCTGGGCAGCCACATCTTCTGTCAGCTCCCACGCACACAGCAGCTGCTCCTGCCTGGGACTGACACCATTTGTTCATTAATGTGTGCTCACAAATCTCCATGAGGCTGTTTAAGACCATCAGGTCTTTCAGGGTGAGAGAAGCCCTCAAGAGCTGACCATCACAAGCAGCTCTTGTGACCCTCACGAGCTCTTCAGCCACCCTCACAGTGCCCCTCCCTGTGCTGTGGTACCTTTTGACTGAGGAAACTGAGGCACAGCACCACAAACCACTTCCTTGGAGCTGGAAGGGAGCTGACAGCATAAAGAGAAGAAGAATTGCCATTGTTTGGTCTAACCATCCATCCTGCACAAGGAAGAGAGTCCCACAGGCTGGCCCAATGCCCAGGCACCCTGGAGACTTCTCTTGTCAGCTTACAATTCCCAAAGTATTTTATTTCATAGGCAATAGAATGACCAAATAATCTTGCTGCAGGTGAAAAATGAAATTTCTTCCCCCAGAATTATAGGATGTTTTTTATAATGGCAGGATGTATTTCTAGAATATTTACAAGTCAATGTATCTGTTCACAATTTAAAATAAACTGCCCTTTAAATATGTGCCAGCTGCTGTGACCCTCCACGCTGGGCCGGAAGGAGGTTTGCAGTGCTGTCACCAACACCCTTGTCCAGAGAGAACAAGGACAAGCTGTTCCTGTGTGTCCTCAGCCACTGCTGTTGTTAACAAAAATGCCACCTGTCCTTCAGATTGACACCACGAGTGCCAGCAAGGCCTAATTACGTGGGTAAGGGGAAGGAACAGGGCAGGATATTAACAGCTGATGCACTTCCCCTCTCTTACACATTTGTGTTTGTCTCCCATCTCCCATTCCCTCTCTCTCTGTGCCACACGAATTGTGTTTGGTGTCTATTCCCAGGGCACTGCCCATAGAAGGCTCCTCTGAGGCACCTCTCACCTTAGTGCTGCCAGCAAAGTGGGAGGCAGAAATCAGGAATGAACAGCCCCACGGTGTCACTGGGAGTCCCAAGGTCTCCAAAGCCTCTTCCCAGACCCTGTGTGAGTCACAGATCCCTACAGGGTGGTGTCAGTGGCTAAAATCAACCCAAATTACTGGGAATTCAGGGCAAGATCTCTATAGGGTTCAGAACCCATTGCTGGAGAGATTTTTGAAGGGACCTGCATTCAGCACACACAGGAATTCAGGAAACAAGACCACATCTGTTGGGTGCATGCAGTGGTGCACTTAGGAATGAGGACAAGACTGAGCAACAGGTAGGAAGAAATAAAGCAGCAAATCCTGCTCCCTTCAGGCAAACTCACTTTTCCCACTGCTGCTGGGCTTTAAACAGAGCAACAGGGATGACATCCAGGAGATAACCAAGCCTGCTGAATCCCAGTTATCTGGGACAGACAAAAAGGCAGCTTTGCCAGGGGGAAAGTCAGCAAGGAAACAGGAAACAGTCTCCTGGAAATGTCTGTGAGATCTCCCACTCATCACTGCTGTACATGCAACTCACTCTCCCATCCAAGAATTCTGAAACCAGTCTCTTGGAAAAGGCACTTGAACTGAAATGCAACTTTCAAACTCATCCTGTATTGGTCAGTCTGTTTTTGAGGCGCTCACCCAAAAATACTGATCCCTGGATGTGGTCTCTCAGCTGCCTGGGCTATTCCTTTACTTCCTCCAAGGGTATTTCCAGGGTCTTGTCACCAGTCCAGGCTGCTTCCTCCAAGTGTCATCTGTAGGCCCACAAAAAGCAGTGGTGTGGACCTTTGGGCTGCAAAAGACACAGAAGAACAGATTGCTGTGACAACAGGCATGTCAGAGATAAAAACACCTCCTCACCAGCCAGAGGAAAGTCAGTCACAGAAAATCCCTGTGGCCATGGGCTTTTAAACCTGAAAAAACTCAGCTGTGTCACAGCACTGAGTGTCCCATGAGGAGACCCAGGGTTCTGCTCTGAAGGGAGAGCTCTGATTTAGTACCAAAGATCTTCTTCCGTTTAGCAACACTGGAGTACGAGGAAGGAATTAGAAGTCCTTTGTGCATCTAATACCCAGGATTATTTTCATGGAATGTTTCCTTGGATCAGTCCAGCTGACTTACACCACTATCCTATACAGACTCCAGTGAGTGGGGGTAGAATGCAGCCATGGCAGGGCCAGGATTTTAAACATTACAGCAATGGGGTGAGAAAACTCTTTAGAATATTATTTATGAGACTATGTAGAAGAGCATGCAATGACAGGACAAGGGTGAATGGCTTCAAACTGAAAGAGAGTAGGTTTAGATGAAGTAATAGAAAAAATTATTCCCTGTGAGGGTGGGGAGGCCCTGGCACAGGCTGCCCAGAGAAGCTGTGGCTGCCCCATCTCTGGAGGTGTCCAAGGCCAGGCTGGATGGAGCTTGGAGCAACCTGGGATAGTGGAAGGTGTCCCTGCCCATGGCAAGGGGTGGGATGGGATGAGTTTTGAGGTCCGTCCCAACTGAAACCACCCCATGACTTTATGACTCTGTGGAAGCACTTTTACATCAGTAACTCCTATGCCAGGGGCATTTTAAAACCTGGCAGTCTCCATAACTTACACATTCTACAAGCCCTAAAATAAGCAGTCTCAATTATTTACTCATTTCTAGAAAGTTAAAACTATTGGAAACAGAACTATCTGCCAAACAGACATTTACCCTCTGATCTACACCTATTTCTGGCTGAATGTATCTCACCTTATTATTTTATTTTCATCAAAGGAGCAAACTCTGCCAGGACTGGAAACACCCTCCCACGAGGAGTCCATGGCAAGTGGGTTCAGGAAGGACATCGAGGGGCTGGAGAGAGTTCAGAGCTGAGAACGGAGCTGGGAATGGAGCTTCGGAAGGGACTGGAGCACCAGGAGCAGCTGAGGGAGTTGGGAAAGGGGCTCAGCCTGGAGAAAAGGAGGCGTGGAGGGACCTTCTGGCTCTACACAACTTCTGACAGGAGGGGACAGCCAGGATGGGGTTGGCCTCTGCTCCCAGGGAACAGGCACAGGACAGGAGGAAACAGCATGAAGTTGTGCCAGGAAAGGTTCAGGTTGGACATCCAGAGGAATTTCTCCATGGAAAGGGTGGTCGGGCATTGGAAGGGACTGCCCAGGGACTCAAGGTGGTGGAGTCCCCATTCCTGGAGATGTCCAAGGAATGCCTCGACACAGCATTGAGTGCTCTGGACTGGATGACATGGTGGGGGTCAGGCACAGGTTGAACACGATGATCTCAGAGGTCTTTCCCAACCTATTTGATTTTGTGATTCTATTTCTGGAAGTTAAACCAGGGATTTGAGTCTCTTCTTTTTCCATCAAGAGATTATTTTTTTACCTGAAAAAAAAATAGGTCCTGACTTTATCCAGCAGCACAGACCAGGTAAATCTGCACCAGGTAAAGCAGCAAAGCGCCAGAGAAGCAAGTAAGCCCCTTGAGAGGAAAGCTAATGTCTTTACAAACAATTTGATGGGTGAAGGTATGGGTGTTAACGTCTTTGAAATGGGTCTTAATGTCTCTACTAACTTTGGACAGGAGGTTTGTTGCAGAGCCCAGACAGCTTGGCTTCTAAGACAAATGTCTGCACAAGCCTGAACTTTGGGATAAAATAACGGGTTCAAGGGGGAATATGTGGTAGGCAGTTGGGGAAGGCTGTACCTTCCTAGCACCTCTGCCAACGGGGAAAGGAAGAGACAACGTGGGGCCGGGAGTTTGGGATAAAAGGAGGCTGTGCCCTCCACAACTTCAGGAGAGAAAGCCCCGCGGGTGTGTGCGCCGGTGGACTCTCTCCCTTTATTCGAATGAAGGTGCAGGGCTCCTCTCTCTCCTCTTTGGACATAAACCTCTGGCATTTGTGGAATTTCCTGCCACCCTCAATCCCTCCAGCTCTGAGTGGAACCTCCTGGGAGCTGCCACCGGAGCAAAGCCAAGGCTTGGGGGTATTTGCACACCTGAAGGGTGCAGACACAGAAAGTGGGGAAAACTCGAGGTACTACAAGAACCACATCTGAGGAAAGTTCTCTGGGCAAACACCCTGTGGCCTTGGAAAGGCACAATGTTCCTCTTGGCACAAGGACCAGGCTTTTAAAATGAGTCACAAGTCTCAAACAAAAGAGGTTCCTAGCGAGACTGAAGCCTTTGAAACGGAAGGATCACTGATATCATCTATAACCACAAATCACCCAAAACCAGAAGCAAGGGAACCACTGCGGTCCGGGCTTTTCCCTCTGACATACACAGGACAACCGTCGGTGTGAGGGGAGAGCAGAGCAATGACGGGAGAATGGGGTGGAGGGGGAAACACAGACTGCGAGAGAAGAGGGGCCGTGAGGGGAGAGCGGGGTGTGAGGGGGGAATGGGGTGTGAGGGGGGAACGGGGTCTGTGAGGGAAGAGAGGGGCATTAGGGGGAGTGGGACCGTGAGGGTAGAGCTGGGGGTGTGGGGGGAGAAGGGGCTGTGAGGGGAGAACGGGGATGTGAAGTGAGAAGGAGCGGGGCCATCCCGCGTCTCAGCCCCAGGACGAGGCGGCGCAGCCCTGCGGGTGCTGCCACAGGAAGCCAGGCGGGAGCTGCCCGGGCCAAGTCCGCCGAAGGCCCGTACGGCAACGGCAACGGCAACGGCAACGGCAACGGCAACGGCAACGGCAACGGCAACGGCAACGGCAACGGCAACGGACGGCGCCGCCACCGCGTCCGCTCAGCTCGGGGGGCCGCCCTCAGCAGCTGTCGGGCTGCCGGACTTCGATTGGCCAGCGGAGCTGTCCATCACTCGCGTCACGCTCCAGGGCCAAATGGGCACGCGGGGAGCGCCCGGCCGGGGCCTGCAGGGCGGGGCCGCGCTCGGGCCGGAGCCAGGGGCAGGTGAGGGGCAGGTGAGGGGCAGGTAAGGGGCAGATGTGGGGTGGGTATGGCCGGGGGCTGAGGGCGTCGGGCCCTGGCCCTGCTCCGCTCCCCGCATCCGGGGCGGGACCGTGCGGGGCTGTGCAGGACCCGGGGCTCGCGGGGCGGCGGTGGCCTGCACTGCCGGAGGCATCCCGGGTGGGACTGGGCGGTGGAAGCCCCTGGAGGGCTGAGGGGGCATCCGGGCCCTCGGCGGGAATTGAGGGGTCCGGCCCTGCCCTGGGTCCGGGTCGGGGATGGTTGGAGCACAGGTCCGGGGAGGGAAACGGGCTGGAGTCTTAGAAGTGCTCCATGTGATGTTCACAGAATCATCCCAGAATGGTTTGGGTGGGAAGGGACCATAAAGCTCATCCAGTCCCAACCCCTGCTATGGGCAAGGACTAATTCCACGAGACCAGGCTGCTCCAACCCCGTGCAGCCTGGCCTTGGACACTTGCAGGGATGGGGAGGTTAAAGATGAGGTGATTACTGGGCAATCCCAGGGAGAAGAGGGGGTGGTTGTGTGCAGCCATGCTCTGGACAGTCTTTTGTGGGGGCTCATCCTGGGAGCTGCCGCACTTACAGCCCCCAAGAACTTCAGCTCAACCATGCACCCTCTGCTGTGCTTCCTGCTCTGGCAGATTTTGGTCCAGATTCTGCTGGTTTTGGCTGCATGGCTGCTGTGGCCCGGGCTGATGGTCTGGAAAAAATAGCTGTAAGGCATGTGTGCATGTATCTTTTTGCTGTCAAATATATTGGAGCTAAATATGCCTTGATTATCCTTTGTGTTGTTGAGGGTGTTCTGCACTTCATGGTGCGTGAACTCTGCCCAGGTTCTAAGTTTTTCTTTACGGTATAATAGATCTCGTGTTTTCCGTTCCTATTTTTAAAAGTGACATTTATGAGTTGTTCAGATATTCTAAACTCAGCTGAGAGTTGGGCATTGCATGCCCAGCAATGGCACATGCCCCATTGTTGTGTTAAAAATTCAGACAAAAGTCCAGACCCACTTAAAATGGGGAACTAGGCAGCTCAGATCAGTCCTGTTCCCCACATCTGTGATGAAGATCTGAACCTCTGATGTACAGGGGAGTCTCCCTGGAAAGGATCATTGTTTGAGGAGATTTTTGAAGCTGTGGTACAAAACCTTAATAAATCATGGGATGAGGTGATAGGACTGGAATGCATTTTAGAGGTCTGGCAGCTTGTTAGAAGTTGCTGGTGTTTTGTTTAGATAAAGAAGAAAGGAACTTGGTGTTTGTAATCCATTATGTGAATTTAAGGTGTTGACATAAGATAAAGGAAGGGAATGGAATATTGCAGTGATTAAAATCCCAATGGAATCAGGTCAGGTGATGGAGTACAAGTACCTGGAGTAAACTGTGGGATTACCTGGGAGCTGATTAATGGAGGTGTAAATTCCCTTCCCCTTCCTCTGCTGAAACAGCTCTTCCTTGCTGTCCCAAGGTCCCCCAACACCTGTTCCACTGTTTCTCTCTCAGGGTGAACACCAGCCTGACCAAGGCAAACTTGCCTTTTGTGGCACAGGGAATAAATTCATATTCTTATGGATTTATGGAAGCACACATCTCTGCAACAACTTTATCCACACACATGGGGGTTGGAAGGAGGTTATCTTTAGGGTCCCTTCCAGCCCAAACCATTCTGTGATATGTAGCAGAAGGCGTTAATGAATTCACCAAGCTACCAGCTTGAAGTAATTTTAAAATCAGGATTTACTGAACAGGTATCTTGAGATAAAGGAGGTTTAGGAATTTATTTGGAATATTTAGGAATATTCCACCCCTTTCCCATAGCTCATGACAGGAAAATACATAATTCCCTTCAGCAGCAAGACTTTGAGTGTCAGAAGATGAATGGTTTACCACTCACAAATCCAGTTGTAAGGAAATCAGCAATACTTTTGCAGGGCTGGTGTAGTTTAGATGTGGGGTTGTACCTGGTGGAAGCTCTTCTGACAGGAGCATTGTTGGGATCTGTGTTGTTTCCAAGAGTTTCTGGCTGGCATCAGCTGCGATTCAGGAACAAATTTCTTCTTCCTGGGCAAAACAGAGGCAAGTGGGCCAAAAAAAATCTATTGACTACCTCGTTGTGACTGCATTCAGCTGAGATGCTCTATCCTGGATGTGAATTTTGTTCCCTCAGGCTCCCAGGATGTTCACCCCAAGCTCCCGGAACTCTGTGAGCCCCATGCTGCTGCTGGTGCTGCTGGGCTGTGTCCTGTGTCCCCCAGCACAGGCCAGCAAGGTGGGTGACACCGAGCCGTGTGTGGGGCACAGCAGAGGTGGGGTGTGAGGGGACAGAGCTGTGTCCCCTTCTTCACATGGCTCCTGTGTCCTGCAGAGCTCTGAGGACATTCGCTGCAAGTGCATCTGCCCCCCGTACCGCAACATCAGCGGGCACATCTACAACAAGAATGTGTCCCAGAAGGACTGGTGAGTGAGTGAGTGAGTGAGTGGAGTGAGTGAGTGAGCAGCCTCAGGGTCGGTCTGTGCCAGCCAGGCTCTGGAGTTCCCAGCTGATGCTGAGGAATGGATTCCCTGCCTGTATGTTTGCAGAGGGAGCTGCTTTGGTGGGTGATGTTCAACCCAGGCCAGGGGCATTTTTTTAAACAGAAATTGAGGGATCTGGGATGATACATTAACCCACCACTCTTGGCAGATGTAGGGTGTGCCCTCCAATCCTTTCCACCTGGACCAGATCCCTGCCAAAGGTGCTGGGACAACCTATCCCAGGGACTTTGGGCAGCTGGGCTGTGAGGGGAGCTCTTAACACGAGATCAGTGGTATCAGCCTGACCGGAAAGCTGGGACACAGACAAAGTCACCCCAGTGTCCTTGCACAGAGCACTGGTTTCACCTTGTGCTGCTGCTGATTGTGGTTTGTTTGTGCTGCAGCAACTGTCTGCACGTGGTGGAGCCCATGCCAGTACCTGGCAATGATGTGGAGGCCTATTGCCTGCTCTGCGAGTGCAAGTACGAGGAGCGCAGCACCACCACCATCAAGGTACCTTGGCTCAGGCCCTGCCACTGTCCTGCCCCCTCCTGTGCCACACAAGCCCAGGGTGACTGCACTCACTGCCTGTGCCCTGCCCCATGCCCTGCCACAGTAGCACCAGCACTGCCACACTGGAAGGTTCCTGGAGAAGAGCCCAGAAAGTTTTCTTTCAGAAAGGAAACTGTCACAGCGAGTACATGGTGGCAGTGCCAGGGGCTCACTGTACAACTCTCTGAAAGAAGGCTGTAGCCAGGTGGGGCTTGGCCTCTTCTCACAGGCAGCTAGTGACACGACAAGAAGACATAGTCTTAAGTTGCATCATGGGAGGTTTAGGTTGGACATTAGGAAGAATTTCTTCACAAAAAGGATGTTGGATACTGGAAGGGGCTGCCCAGGGAGTCACTGTCCCTGGAGGTGTTCAAGGAACCACTGGATGTGGCACTGAGTGCTCTGGGTGGGGTGACGAGGTGGGGATTGGTCACAGGTTGGACTCCATGATCTCAGACATCTTCTCCAACCTCACTCAGTGATTCAGGGATTCTGTGACTTCTGTGATTTCTGTGATTCCCTGAGACAGGGGCATTCCTGGTAGTGAGGAGCTGTGTGGGAGCCCAGTCTTCTTGCTGGGGATGTGTGACAAGAGTGCCAAGCATCTCTGACCAGGGCCCCATCTTGTTGTCCCCTGTGTGCAGAACATGCCCTCAGTTGGCACAGTGAGAGCGTCAGCACAGTTTGTGCAGCGATGGCACAACCTCAGCCTCCTGGCAAGAGCAAGAGACTCTTGTGAGCAAAATGAGAACAAGAGATCACACATCAGAGGCAGCTGCAAAGGACCTTCCTGACCTCTGTGGTGCTTCTTATCTCCACTGCTTATCCTTTCCCCCTGTGCTGTCCTCAACTGCAGGTGATCATCATCATCTACCTGTCGGTGGTGGGGGCCCTGCTGCTCTACATGGCGTTCCTGGTGCTCGTGGACCCCCTGATCCGCAAGCCAGACCCCTACACCCAGCCCCTGCACAATGAGGAGGACAGCGAGGTGAGGGGGCAGGGGTGCAGACAGGGGGACAGGAGAATGGGGGACAGGGAAACAGCGACCTACTGCTTGTGTCCTCTGATCCACTGAGGGACCAGCACTGCTGCTCTGGGGGCACTTACACAGGTGAACATTTAGATCTCTGCACGTCATGCAGAAGCACAAGGAATATTCAGAGTTCTGTGTAATGACCCCAAGGCAAGCCCTGCCCTCAGAGGCAGAGGGGACTTTGTAGCAGCTGGCCTGAATTTGGTTTGTCCATCTAGAGGGAAAAAAAAAAAGTCAAACAGATCCTGTTTGTGCAGTGTCTCAGGTGGAGTTTTGTGGTGCTGAGCTTCCAGGGAAGGACAAACTTAAGTGTTGGATAAACCACCTTCTAAACACTTAAAACGCTGGCCTACGAGGTGCTGTTTGATCCTGCTCTGGGGCTGGGCCCTGGGTTGTATCCAGGCTGTTGTTCCTTGTGCTCCTCTGCTGCAGTTCTCCCAGAGCACAATTTCATTCAAACCCCATCTTTTGGGGTTTGGTATACAAACCCTGGGCAAAATGATTTGGCAAAATCCCAGTAGCAAAGAAAGAGCCACTCTTTCCCTCTTTCTCTCTTTGTTACACACCAGTTTTGGGGGAGGAAAAATTTCTTGCTGCATAAAATTCATGCAGTTGCAGCACTAGGCTGGATTGTCCTGTTTGTACTTTGTTGTGAGTACAAACTATTTGGCCCAATTCCTTCATACTCGGATGTGAGGAGCAGCTGCTTCAGTGTCCACAGTCCATCCATTGCCTCCTGCTGAAAAAGGAGGTCCTGCAGGAGGATTATGAATTGTATTCCAAAGTCATGGGTTTGCACCCTGCTCTGCAGCAGTAATTCAGATCCAGATCCAGGTGCAAATGGTGGATGCCTGGTGTTAAGTGAGGTTTATCTCACTCCAGTATGCTGGACTAAGTCCTCTGGGATAGGCCCTGTTCCTGTGCCACGATGGATCTCCACCCATCGTCAGCCTGGTTTTAGCGGGGGGATGTGGTTCACCTAGGCACTGTGGCTCCTTGCAGACTCCAAGAGTGGGTTTCCAGCAGAGCTCTATACTTCGCGCAGTTCCTCTGCTGGGAACTTCTGTCTGGGGTTGTGGGTGATCCCCAAGAGCAAGGACTTGGGGGCTGGTGTTGAGGAGCTCTGAAAAGGAGGTTTTTCATCAGAACAACAAACCCTGCACTGCTCTTCCAGGTGCAGTCTCTCCCCAGGTCAGCTGCCTCGCTCTGTGCTCAGGCTGGGCACTGCCTGGTCTCCAGCCCCGTTCCTTTCCTTGCAGGACACTCACTCCCTGGCTGCAGTGCCCACCCTGGCTGGCGCCAGGGCCAACACGGTGCTGGAGCGGGTGGAGGGGGCGCAGCAGCGCTGGAAGCGGCAGGTGCAGGAGCAGAGGAAGACGGTGTTCGACCGGCACAAGATGCTGAGCTAGGCCCTGCCGGGCCCTGCCGCACCAGGACACCCCGGCGTTGGAATGGAACCTCCGGCCCTCCCTGATCCACCGTCTCCAGAGGGAGCAGCAGCCCCAAAGGCTTCTCTGGTCGTGTCCCCTGCCCTTCCCCTGCCCAGCCACGGGGCCCCTGGGCTCTGGCTGCCATGGGACTCCATCAGCCCACCCCAGCAGGGACAGGGGCTGGGAGCAGAGTGCTGTGAGCTGGCTGAGTCCTCCTGGGATAAAAATGGTGGGAGAATTTTGATGTGGGATAAATTATGTGATGTTTCTCCAGGATGCAGCAGCCACCTCCTCCTCCAGTATGCACTGATGGTCCTTGGGCATTGTGGTGCTGAGCCACAGAGGAACAGCACAGGAACAAAGGGGAGGGGGTTTCTGCCAGTGCACACTGCTGCTTCCACTTATCCTGATGTAAATGGAGAGATTTCCATACCTCTAGAGTCTGTCCAGGTTTACACCAGCATAATTGAGACTGCAGCTTGCTTCTGGGCATGTGAATATCACAAAAACTGTTAGTACCTACATCAGTAAGAGTCCAAGAGGTAAAAAGCTGATTTACATTTCTATCTTTTTGTGCTTTACCAGTAGATAGAAACTTCCTGGGGTGAAACCTCTTGATTTGTACCCACACTGGTGACCCTTGGTGTTCTCCCACAGTGAGCAGCAGCATTTGTGTCCAAGAGAACTGGGGCAAAGGCTCTCCTGGAGCACTGGAAACACTTTTCAGGGCCCTGGGAAGTGGACACTTGTGCCACTCAGAACACTCCAAGAGCTCTGACAGGACTTGGTCTGTGTGGAGGAAGCTGCAGTGGTTCTGCCATGTGTATTGATCCCACTGAGAAAATTTGGAGTTTATGGTGTAGCACCTCCATATTAAATGCAAAGATCTACTACTACCTGAGTGGCTTTTTTTCAGGGGAAGAACCTCATCATGCTAAGTCTGGGGCTCTCCATCTGCCTGCCAGTGCCCAGCAGGTGAGCTGATGCCACCTCAAACCAGAGCTGTGGTTATGGTGCTGCAGGAGTGGCACTGCTCCCTGCTGACAGTGACTGTCCTGCCCCAGGAGAGCCATGCTTGGAACATGGGCAGACCAGGGTCCTGCTTGGCACAGGTTAGTGGGTTCTCTGGGCTATCCCATGGGAATGCTGAGCAGACTGGAATTCTTCCTTTGCAGGAAGCTGAGAAATTGTTGCTAAAAGCCTAATTGGGAGAGGTGTCAGTCACTGCCCTGCATACTGGGGCCCACAGCTGCTAGTGGAGCATCCAGCCCTCCAAGCTGACCCTGCCACACAAACCCAAACAGCAGCTTTTGGGATCCTTTGTGTACTCCAGTTACCCTTCAGCACCTTACTGGGCTAAAAAGGACACAGAGCTTCACATTATACCAAGGCCACATTTTCCTTGGCTTATCTTTGTTCCCTGGAGCTCAATTCTGTGCCTTCCTCGCCCTTCTAGATGCCCCATCTTGCCTGTCCTTCCCGCTCCGTGTGAACCAAGCAAAAACACGAAGTGAGGTCCCTGGGAATTGGTTTTATTCCCTTCGAGGGCGGGAACAAGGAGCGCTGGTGGGAGGCGCTGCCCGTGGCCGGGCCGATGGGTCCATCTGGTGGCCGTCGCCCCCGATCGGCACCGGGAAATGGCCGGGCACCAGTGGGAGCTTGCTGCTGCCACGAACCTGCTGAGCCTGCAGGTGAAGGGTTTGGTGAGCAGCACCCCCAGACTTTCCCCTGACCCCTCCAGGAGCAGCTAGGAAATGGGATCAGAGAGGAGGGAATGAGAAATTGAGAGTTTTGGAAAAAGTTAGAAAACTTATAACAAGTAAGGTGTGGAGAGGCTCCAAAAAATACCACTGCCTGATGAATTATTTGGTTTGTTAATTAGCTGATCAGCTTTGTCCTGTACATCCTTCCCCCTCCTTGGCTCATTGGGGCATCCCCCAGCAGGTACATTCTGATGGGCCCTGCTCCTAGACCCACCCACAGCCCACAGCAGTGGTTCCCATCTCTCCAGACATAGGGCAGTGAGAGCCAATAATTTCTTATCCAAAAAGGCAATGTGAAAAATAAAGGAACCCAATGCAGCTGCTTTGACATGCTGCCACAGGTGCTGTGCTCAAGTGCCTGCTGTGGTCCAGATTTCGATGCTCTGGATGATGAGCCACTCGCTCTGGTCCTGGGTCACCCGGATCCTCACGCACTCCACGGGCCTAGGCAGGACCCTCTCCAGGCCCTGCTGCTCCAGGGTCCCCTTCTCAAAGGAGCCCACAGGGACGTAGGAGGAGCAGTCCCGGCTGCGGTCGCGGCGCTGGCCCAGCTCCAGCAGCCCTGCGCGCAGGAAATCGCCCGGGCGCTCCACGGAGCCCGTGCGCACCCGGACGCGGCTGACTCGGGCTGGCTGCTGGAACACGATGGTAAAAGTACTGCCAGCTGCCGGGTCTTTGCCCCAAAAGTACCCCTGTGCCGAGCTGTAGGCCTTGAGGGGCTCGTAGTTCTCAAAGATGGACATGCTGGTGTACAGGGATGCTGGTGGGTTGTCCGGGAGGTCCAAGGCATCAGCCTGGAAATCCTCATCCTTCAGCCGGTTGACAGTGCCCTGGAAGGAGGAGTAGAGGCCCATGTGCTGGAAGAGAGATGGCTTGAAGCGGATCACGTCCTTCTGGGTGAGCAGCTGGCGGAAGTGGACCAGCAGCCAGTCACAGGGCATTTCCTGGTAGAAGAGGAGGAGGAAGTGAGCCAGGCGAGGAAGGTCACTGGAGCGGTAGAGCTTTCCGATGTAGCCCAGCTTGGAGAATTCGAGGGTGGCCCAGTTGGAGCCCTCCTGGGAAGCCACTGCCCTGCGGATGGACGTCAGGAAGGACCTGGCGCTCCACACGTCATCCTCGATCATCAGGTAGTAGGAGGAGAGGTTGGCAGCGAAGGCGAGCAGGAAGGCATAGTCCACATTCTGCTTGGAGCGGAACCTCACCCGCTCCTCTGCGTCGTTGAAGTTCCTCTTCAGACCTTCCAGGGTGGGGTAGAACTCAGGGGGAGCATGGATGAGCAGGAGCCGGCCCAGGAGGATGTGGCGAGCAAACTTCTGGGCGATGGTGGCAGCAACGCGCACGTTCCAGCCAGGATCGGTGTCAGCCAGGTGCACCACCACCACCATCTCCTGCAGCTCCTCCTCCGTGGACTGGCTGAACAGGGACTGGAGTGTGGCCAGGAGGTAGAAACCACGTGGCCTCTGCACAGACGCCATTCCCACCGCCAGGAATTCTGCAAGGCAAAGGAAAGGCATGAAGAGGCAGAGGGATGACCTGGGATCACCATAGTGATGTTCTTCCCTTCAAGATGTAACAAAAGGGCTCCAAAAACCTCTTCCCATGGCCAGCCTGCAGGGTCAGTGCTGTTTGTAACCCCATGTCTAAGGCTGTTGTCTCCTTCCTGAAGCTGAAGCCTTCAGCATCTCAGGAGAGGCCCAAAATTGGCCCAAATGGCAGCAAGAGACAGGCTGAGGAGGCAGGGGCTCCACTGAAGAAATATTCCTGAAAAACACCTTTAAAAAGCCAAATCTAGGCAAGTAACAGTGCAGGGAGAGAGTCTATAGGGCAGAAATGGCTTATTGGTATGGCTGCACATCCTGGAAGCGTTCCCCACTCCACACCTCATGGAGATGCACCCACACTGGGATCAGGCAGCTTGTGTCCTCCCCATGGCCCAGCACTGGCTGCCTTGATTCAGCTTCTCTTGCTGATGGCTGGGACAGCACCATTCCTGTGCTGGTTTCCACACAGCTTCACAGGTTGCCCTGGGCTCCTTCCCACAGGGTTTGCATGGCAATTGCTTCTTGTGCACCTGTCCAAGAGCTTGGCCCACTCCTCCCACACTATGGGGTTGTCCCAGTGGGCCAGCTCACCATCTCCACCGGAACCTCAACCCCAGGGAGTTGGGATCTCAGCAACCCCCAAAGAGAGGTCTGGGAAGCCCAAGACACCTGCAGTCACCCAGTCCCAAGGTGCAGAAACTTGGACCCTGCGTGGAGCACGTGGAGCTTCCCCAATTCCTCCATCCCCTGAGTGAGCAGTGAAGGCTGTGGAGGTTGTAGGCAGGCCCCCACCCAAAAAGGCAGGACCCAGCCCCTCCCTGCCCCAGCAGCACTCAGGGGGCAGGTCTGTGCTGGGATGTGCAGCTGTGCACACCCAGATGTGCATACCCACAGGGTCCAGGACCACTCACTTTTTCGGGGAGCCGGGGAGCCAGCGAGGAGCTGGTAGGAGATGTTGTGGAGTGCAGAGAGCTCAGCTGTGTCCCTGAGGATGTGCTGGGCTCCCTCTGGCTGCAGCAGCTGCAGGATGGTGTCAGGAGCCAGGCCCCTGAGCTGCACCTGCATGGGAGCCACAGGCAACAGGTCACATCCCAGAGCACCATGCAGCAAGGGGGGATGACAAGAGGGGGACCCAGAAGCGAAGGGGAGCCCCTGTCCTGCCCTCCCAACTCCTGGATTCAGGGGGGTCCATCTGCCCAGGGCAACCCGAGGGAGAGGAGAAGGTGGGGGGTGTTGGGGTGAGAGGGGGCAGGGAAGAGAGCAGAGCTGAGGCTGGGGTTCATGCGGGGCAGGAAGGGATACAGGATGCTCCACTAGCCTCTCCAGTGGGATGTCACTGGTTGGGGACTCACCTCCAGGGGATCCTGTTCCTGCCGGCTGCTCCCATGGAGGAGGAGGAGGAGGAGGAAGGAGACAGTGAGCAGAACCGTGAGGGAGCGTTTCAGAGAGCATCGCATGGCACCTGCTGGCTGAGGCCTGGGGAGAGGGGACATGTCAGAGCACAGGCTGGGGAAAGCCACCACCCCCTGGATGGGACAGCAGGACAGCACTTGGATACACCCGTGGGACTGACCCCCTGCCCCGAGCACACACAGGTGCACACCTGTAGCAGCCATGGAGCATCAGGGGACACTTGTGCACTGTCCCCTTTGGGCAGGCAGGGACAGGGAAACCCCAACCTGACCAGGACAAAATCAGCCCCAGGACACCTCGGCTGCCCTGGGACACCCCAAGCAGCACCCCGGAGCTGGAAGCAGAAGAAATGCAGGTGACAGAGCCTCAGAAAAAACTTTCGGGTCATGGGGACACCCCACGAGCAGTCACCAACACCCCAGGATTTGTCACCAAGCCCTGGGAAACACTCAGGTCTCAAATGGGCCCAGGCTGCTCTTCCAGCACTGTGAGGAGGAAGCAGTTCCCCACCTTCCTCCAGGCAGGCACCAGCTCGCCCTGTCCCAGCTCCATCCCCTGCTTGGTAGGACAAGAAAGGTGTCCCTGAGGGGACAGTGTCAACTTCAAGCAAGTTGCAGCGAACTTGAGATAATGTACATGGTAGCAGAGGTGTGGCAGGAGGCTAAAAGGCTCCTGTGTTTGCCTGGGTTTTTTCCATTATAAATATGACAGTGCTGTCCTGGAAGAGAAGCAGCTGAGCCTGGGCAAGTGCCCAGCCTGATGGGGCAGACAGCCTGAGCCCCATCCAAGCTGTTCACAGTGACTTGGCTTGGTCAAAGCAGCTTTGAATGCAAACGTGGAGGCAAAGCCCTCCAAAGCCTTCCCAAACCAAGGCTGGGCTTCCTAGGACGGCACCCTGAACACTTTCCTGCCCCAACCACTGCTGTGCAGCTGTGCAGCACCGCTGTGCTCTGAGCCCACCCGCAGGCCCCACAGATTGGAGCACAGCACCTCTGGGGCTGCTGCCCTGAAGCGTGTGCTGGGCTTATTTTAAGGAGAACCCTCATTTTTGCGCCCAGGAGCCCTTTGGAGGGGTTGTCAGCTCCCCAAGAGGCTGGTGCCGAGCAGGCGCCCCGATCCGATCCGCAGGCACTTGGCCCTTGGAGCGCTGACCCCGCCCAGGGACACGGCTGCTCCCTCGCAGATAAACACGGATCCGGAGCCGCGCTGCCCGGCAGGGCAGGGCTGACCCGCAGCACAGACAACCAGCTCCTGCAGCTGCTTAATCTCTCTGTCCGGGTCCCAGCAGAGAGCGTGGCCTCTCCATCCCTTACAGCTCTGGAGACATGGGGGACCTCACCAGCTCAGGGGGGAGCAGCATTAGGGATCCGTCCGAGCCACAGGGACATCACACCCTGGTGCCACCCTGGACGTGGATTTCCAAGCCTGGACCTCCGGAGTGAGCTGGGAAGGGCGAGGCCTGGCCACATGCCAGGCTGGCCAAAGGTTTTTCTGGCTGCTGGGGAATGTCTGGCTGCCAACAGCCCATTCTGCGTGGAAAACAAGATGCTGCTGAGCACCCCCAGCTCTCACAGGAGCAGCTTCACCCAAGGAGCAGGCAGCCCATGGGGAACAGGGATCACCGGCACAGAACAGAAGGTAACGAGTGCAGCCCCATAATTAGCCCCCTAACTGGGCTTTGGATTCCTGCCTCCATGGAGGAACAAAGCAGCCCAGGTAAGTGGGCACAACCAGGGGTGCAGCATCTTCCTGCTCCAGCTCAAAGTGCCTCCAGAGAGCATCCCTGTCCCCACACTCTGCTCCAAGCACCTCATGCACCTTCCCCACAGCCCAGCACCCCACTGCAGATGCTCCCAAAAGCCACCCTGCTATAGGGACATTGGCCAGGAGGAGCTGAGAGCCACATGCTTGGAGCCAAACTCCTCCCCAGCCTCAGAGCAGGGCAGGGGGAAGGAACAGTCCATTCCCAGCCTCAGTCCCACGGGGCTCCGAGGAAGCTCCCGGTGTGCAGGCAGCTCCAGCTGCTTCCGCCGGCACTGAGGAGAGCAGGGCTGGTTGCACAAGAAGGGAACAGCCAGGGCTTCCTGCCCACTGCCAGGAGTGCCTTTCTATGCTGGGGGAAACTGAGGCACAGACACAGGCTGTGTCACCCAGCAGGTAAACACCAGCTCTCCTGCAGCACAGCTCAGTGCCCCGCCCTGAGGGTCCCCGGGGTGGAAATGGCTGGGATGGAACCCAGCACCAGAAATGGGTGGGGGACACTGCAAATTGTGGCAGCACAACGTCCCCCATGGGCAAATTGTGGCCATTTGAGGCTGTGGGGGATGGGGGCTCCTGGGCCCCCTGGGAGTCAGGCCAGGGTCTGGCCCACTGTACCTGACTGTCTCGGCTCCAGGGCTTGTCCCACGGGGACAAAGGAGGGGAAATGCCCTGTTCTAGCAGCACACGGCTCCGGGGGCCAAAGCTTTCAGTCAGCTCAGGTGTCCCACGGCACAGGGAGGTCCCTGCAGGGAGGGACACTTACACCGATCCTGTCCCCACCGCTGACAGCTGGGGAGCCCCCAGCCCAGCCCCCTGCCCTCACACCCGCTCCCACGGCAGCAGGAGATGGCTCCTGGCCAGCCCCGCTCTGCACGCATCCGCCGAGGGCAGAGACTCACGGGTGGGCGGCAGCCTCGCCTCTCCGGGGCGCTCGGTCCCGGCAACTTCCCCGGACGGGCCGGACTCAGGATTCTCGCTCGGCAAAGCCCCACCCCGAGTCCTTGCCTGCCTCCCGCAGAGGAGGAGCGTCCGCCGGCTCCCTCGGTCCCAGGAGCTTCAGAGAGCTGGCCAGGTCGGCGGGGACCCGCGTGGGACGGCCCAGGGGCCCCCAGCCCGCCGTGGGACCTGCGACAGCCTCACCGACGGGCAGCGCAGGATGGCATCAGCTGTGCCCCACCGACTCCATCCTCGCAGGCAGCTCCTGTCCCCCGGGCAGCAGCAACCCCCGCTGGGGGCTCTTGCCAAGCCGCAGCGTCCCAAACTCTGGCACGAACCTGACACTTCACCGAGCCAGGAGCTGGTGACACGGAGCTGGTGACATGGAGCTTTTTGCCCATTTCTTTTCCAGCTCTTGTGCTGAGGTGGCAAAAACCTCTGGGGCTGCAGAGGCAGAACTGCATGCCTGGCACCCTGGGGCAGGGCAGAACCTTGATCCCACCCGGGACATAGCCCCAGAACACCACAGCTTCCCCACACACTCCAGCTCCTCACTGGAGCATTGGGCATCGCAGCTGGGCTGGGGCTGAAGCCCCTTCTGAAGCCCCTTCATTCCAGTGAACCAGTGTGGGCCACATAGGGCCCTTCCAGGGCCAGATTTGTTCCCAACTCCTCCACCCTCCAAGCGTTTTCTCCCACTGCTTCCCTCCTCCAGACTCAGAGCAGGAACATGGCTCTGGAGCATCCACAAGTCATCAATGGCATTGCTCGTCCCCAGCTCCCAACCAGATCAGCTCCTTCCCACAGCAGCCCCATGGAGAGGAAACCCCTTCCCTTCCCTTCCCTTCCCTTCCCTTCCCTTCCCTTCCCTTCCCTTCCCTTCCCTTCCCTTCCCTTCCCTTCCCTTCCCTTCCCTTCCCTTCCCTTCCCTTCCCTTCCCTTCCCTTCCCTTCCCTTCCCTTCCCTTCCCTTCCCTTCCCTTCCCCCTATTTATTCACACACAAGTGTGGATCCCACTTCCCTTCTCTCCTTGCTGGACCTCTCCTACCTTCAGGCAGACCTCACATCTCTCACCAGGCTCCATCTTCTACAAATCCTCCATGACAACTTCCAGCCCCAGCTGCTCCCATGGGAACACATGGAGCTTGGAACTCCTCTGTGAGAGAGAGAACGTAGAGCAGGAAGCAGGTGATGGTGCTGGGAAGGCAGAAGAGACGTCCCCAGGCTCCCAGATCCGCTGGCTTTCGCTTTTCCTACATTGTTTGGATTTAAATCCTTACATTCCTATGGTGAGGTGGCAGTGGATCTGTCCCAGTGGGGTCCCAGGGGCTCAGTGGGGACACCCCACCTGCACTGGAGCAAAGGCACTCTGGGATTCCCACCTGGGCAGGGGCTGGAGGACTCCAGGAGGGCCAAGGCAGCTGGGATGGTGCAGCCCAGCAGAGCTTTGCTGCTCAGTGGCCCAGGGTGGGAAGGACTGTGGGGCTTGCAGCAGCTGCAGGAGGGGGAGGGCTTTTCTTACCACAGCTGCCCCTGACCCCCATCCCTGCACAGGAAGGAAATCTGGTCCTTCCTGCCCCCGCAGAAAGGAAGAGGGGGAGGGCTGTGACACCCAGCACAGCCCTGGGTCCCCAACGCTCGGGGTGCAGAGCCGTGCCAATAGAACAGCCAGCACTGACAAGGGGAGCAGGAGAGCCACCAAATTCCATGTTGGTCCTCACAGGCTGCTTCAGGGTGCAGTGCTAGGGCAGGATTTGACCCTCCCCGGGGACATCCACCAGCAGGCCTGGAGCAGGAAGGGAATCCAGCTAGGACACAGCTCCGGGTGCCCAGGCAAACATCCTGGGTCCTCTTGCCCTCAAAGCAAGTGCCACAAGCCCAGCCTGAGCCAGTTCATCCAGTCCCCCCTTTGTGCTATGGAGCAAGTCCCAAATGGTTTTTGGGTGCTGAAAAAGGGTGCCTCCACCTGCCACCCTGTGAGGGCCACAGCATAGCCCCAGTGCCCAGGAACCAACCAGAGCCTGGCACCAAAGGCTGCTCTCAAACCTCCCTCTGGCCCCAAACCCAAACATGCTCTGCTCACCAAAATATTTGACCAGGGGAAACAGGGAAGTGGCTGAAATGAGGCTAAAAGGCACATTTTTGCTTGCTTTAGAATAAGCTGAAGAAGAGAAGCCCCAGGTGCAAAGGCTGCTCTGAGAGGGCCCTGTGGCTGCACAGGCACACCCAGCTCAGAGGGCCAGGGAGGACCAGTTCCCCAGTTGAGGCCAGAGTGGAGGGACTGGGATGGGACAGGCACAAGGGAACCCAGAGCAGGGCCTAGCCCCCTTCCCCAAGCCCCCAGGCCTTGCCTTACCGAGCTGAGCTCCTCTTGGACACCGGACCCTGACAAGGACAAGAGCAGGGTGAGGGTGGTGGCCAAGTCTTCCTGTCTCCCCTAGGAAACCAGAGAGCCAGGCAGGATCTGTTTACAGCCCTTCCATTATTCAGGAGCAGGATAAAGCAAAGGTAGAACGGGGCCTCACACAGCAGGGAGAGCACGGGGGAGCCACCACGATGCTGATCTGGGGCTCCATTTCCACATCACTGAGGACCCCTCTGAGCTGCGTCCTACAGAAATGGGTGACACCAAACCACAGCCACTCCTGCCCATGCACTCACTGCATCCCACCCCAGAGGACACTGAAGAGGACTTTTCTGGCAATCAAGCTTCAAGAGAGGCTGGGCTCAGGAGCCAGGGTGGAAATCCCCTGCTTGGGGCTGAGCTTTGGTGTCACTTCCTCACTGAGCAAACCTCAGCCCAGGGTTCGGGGTCTGATGCTCTGGGTAAGGACCAAGGGGAACTCCTGTACCTGAAGCTCTACATAGAGGCAGAATCCCCCCTCCACAGCATCCCTGCCACTCCCCATCCTCCCAACATGGATCAGAACAGATTCCCAATCCCGGCCAGCACTGCTGATCAGCACAGCTTCAGCACCAGGATCACTGGGAGCTTTGTAAGGGAAAAGACTGAGAATTTTCTTGTACATTTTATTTATGTTTTGTACATTTCAGCCTACAAAAACCTTGGCCTGGGAGGGGCATCTCTGGCTTAGGGGCATCTGTATCTAAATATCCATATTTGAATCCAGTAAGTCTGGTGGTAGCAGGAAACATCCCATCCACCTGTTTCCTGCTGTCATAGCCTGTGCCGCCCGCTCCAGCTGCACTGCCCAGGATCAGCCAGGGAATTCTGGAGCTGCCAAGCACCTTTGCCCCCTGGATTTGCCATATGCCTGATCAGAAGGTATTCCTGCTTTGCCAGATGGCAGGAACACACAGCCCTAGGAGCTGTTCTGTAGCTCTGCACAGGAGCCAGAGCAGGGCCCAGGCTGCCGTTCCCAGCCCTGCTCAGCCCGAGCAGCTCCCCACAGGTAAGGGCACAGCCTCACACAGACACCAGCCTGCTCCATGCTCCTGCCATCAGCCTGAGCCAGGAACCAATTCTGCTCCCACCCTCCAGACCCTGCATAACAGCAATCACCAGGCACATGGCCATGGCATCATGATGAGGGAGGTTTCAGGGAACGTAGCAGGAAACAGCCTGAAGCACAGCCAGAACCAGGCTCTGAGTAAGCAGCCACCTCCCTCCAAGACAACCACAAACTGAAGCCTGACCACATTTCACTGCCTGAGCTCACCACCTGTCCCTGAGTTCAGTGGTGTTTAACCCCACAGCAAAAGGCAGATTGTTGTCCCCCACTGCCCTGGAGCAGCTTCCCTGGGGACAGAGCCCCTGCAGCCCTTAGACACAGCTCCAGCCCCGGCCCTGTCCTGCCTCTCCTGCACCACAACCACAACAGAGCTCAGGCTCTGCTGTCATGGCAGCCCCAGGAGCACAGGGACAGCACAATTTTCTTGCCTTTTATCTCTAATAAACCAACTTAACTTTAAAACTTACCTGTGGCATCAACAGAAGCTCAGCAGTGGTGGAAAGGGGAACTGTGAGGCAGAAGCTGTCCCAAATGTGTTTGAAGTCAACATAAAGAGTCTCCAACAGAGATCCAAGGTTGAGGCAGATGTCCTTAGTGGTGATTTAGAGTAGCAAGAAACTCCTTCTGGGCAGCTACACCAGGGTCATGTGGGGTCACAGAACCACTGGATATTCTGAGCTGGAAGGGCTCAAAGACCACCAAGTCCAAACCGAGATGTCAGAACTCCCTCTCCTTCGGGAGCTTCACTGAACATTCTACATGGACAAGTACTGTTCCTCCTGCTAGGGACCAGATGTGGTGTGCAGTAGGACTGAGGAGCTGATATCTGATAAGCAGCAAAGCTCAGTCCAGGGTCTGTATCTGCACAGCTGCTCCCCTGCCCTGCAGCACCTCCTCTGCACCTCCCCAGGAAGCCACGTGTTCAATTAAACCTCCAGCCAGGTTCCTTCTGGTCAGACCACACTTCTGACAGGCCCAACCCCCGCACCCCTCACTTCTCAGTCAGCCCAGAGCCACAGGAAGTTTCATGGTTGCTTCTTCCTCACAGAAATCAATTTATTTAGTCAAAAGCCAGATCAGTGGTTGCTTGGGGGCTTTCAACAGAAACGATTTCCACACTGCTCTTTGAAAAGACAGAGTTGAGTCCTTCATCACTGCTTCAGTTATTTTAGTTTATCTCCTCCTCTCCCTCCCCGTTTATGTTCTCTGAAAAGCACTTTCTGGTTTTAAAAGTTTAGATCTTCTTTTCAAAGAAAAACACCAGTGTGAGAACTTAAGTACCTTTACATACTTTTGCCTTACAACTCCTCTTTCAAGTAATTCATTTGTTTGATCATTTATGTCTTTTTCTTTCCTTAAACTGGTATCTGCTGGGCTGGGAATTAAGATTATTGTTGATCACTGCTGTCTTGCTCACTGCTTCTCAGACACTGAAATATCACACTGTGCATGAACACAATCCTGCTGCAGTAAAACAAACATGGATTTTGTTTGTTGATTGTTCCTGGAAAGCAAAAAGGAAAGTTCTTGGAAAGCAAAACCTCCTACTTCTTCCCGAACAACAGAACACAAGACCACTTTGATTAGCACCAAAAGGATTTTAAATGAACAGTTCCAGGGAGCTCCTTTCAAATCATAAAATGTCAATTTTACATAAAAGTGTGTTTACAAATAGTTTCTGCTTTACACTCAGCTCTGCTCATTACTGACCAGAAGTTATATACATACAAACTAGCTCAGCAGCTTCAACC
Organism: Camarhynchus parvulus; assembly: GCF_901933205.1. Classification (NCBI taxonomy): domain Eukaryota; kingdom Metazoa; phylum Chordata; class Aves; order Passeriformes; family Thraupidae; genus Camarhynchus; species Camarhynchus parvulus. The sequence continues at coordinate 446,689 of NC_044596.1, read as the reverse complement.
ACTTGCAAGGAGACTGCAGAATTTATTTCAGAAATAAAAATAGGATTTCCTGGTTCCTAGAAATTCTCTTCAGCCTGCCAGATTCAGTTCCCTGTGGGCTCCTGCAGCCTCAGGAGAGCACTAAGCCTTTGGGGAGAAGGGGTACTGTGGGTGCCACCAGTCCAGGAGCCTGACACTGTGCACAGGGTCCAGTACCACCTGCACCCCCTGCTCCATGCGTGGCTTCTTCCCGTTGCGCACGGGCGTGTCCTGGAACACCAGGCGCACGCGGTGGTGCCGCATGTCCGTGCTCACCGAGATGGAGAACTGCAAGAGAGGAGACCAGAGCTGCTTCAGAGAGTCACAGTGACCAAGAGAGCTCTCAACACCACACTTCTAGACTTTATAAATTCCTCTGAATTGTACAAGGTGTTTCACAGTCACATTCTCATTCTCACCCAAACCAGCTGTCTGACTGACAGCCCCAAATAATCACGTTGGAAACTTGGAAGGGTTGTAAAAGAACACAAACTGCCTGGGCAGTCACCATCCCTTGCAGCGTTCAAAAGGCCTGTGGATGTGGCACTTGGGACATGGGTTAGGGGTGAACACAACAGTGCTGCGACTGATCTTAAAGCTCTTTTCTAATCTAAGTAATTTTATGACTCTGATTCTAAGTGAACCTGGAAACACATGGCTGTCAGGAGAAGTCTGGAACTCACTGCCCAACTCCTAAGTGAGGCCAGACTGAACCTCTCCTGAGCACTGGTCACTTCTGAAACCCTGACTCCCAATCAGGGACCAAACACACAATCAAAGAGTTTGCTCATGTGGGATTTTCCTCTCAGAATTTACTACCATAAAGAGATATTCCTGTGAGGGGCAGACCTCCATTTGTACTGCTCCCTGTCTCCTGTACCTGCTGCAGTTCTGGTAACTGACCTGTGGCCAGACACTGCCTAACCACAGCTCCTGGCACATTCTCTACATCCTCTCTATTCACTGCACCAAACAGGGGAAATGGAGAAGTTAAACTGAGATTCTGAGCACTTCCTGTCTTTATTAACCATATGATTCCCAGAACTGGTTTGCAGATTGAACAGTAGGATTTATACAGCCCAAAATAGGTACTGGGTGGGATTCTTGGGGTTGTCCTGTGCACGGCCAGGAATAGGGGACCCTGTGGGTCCCTTCCAACACAGAAGATCCAGGTGCCCTCTCATGTCCTTACAGGAACCTCATCTGCAGAGCCTGGCAGCTTTCTCCCACTCACCAAGGTGAAGGTCATGCCCATGACAATTGGCACGAAGATGAAGTTGAAGGTGGTGATCTGCAGCAGGCAGCAATCCTGATCTGGGTTTGTGTGCACTTCCTCATACTGGATTGGGGGCTGGAGACCTTTGCAACACTTGCTCTTAAATCTGGGAGACTTGAAAGAAAGAGAGGCTGATTTAGCAAAGCAGGAACCTCTGCTGGGCTTGGCTGCTCCTCCCCAGTGTGGCCTGGCAGGGTCTCTCCTCCTCACCAGGTATTTGGGCAAAGTGTCACAATAACAACAAAATGCCATCACTCTGGATGGACAATTTTCAGACCCACTTCTTTAGAAGGGAAAGCTGCACAATTCCCAAGGTAGCCTGAAATTACTGGCTTCTCCCAACACCAACTACTGGAGGCTTTCCCTGGCAGTGCTGGCTGTCTTCCTTCTCTGAGAAGTCTTGGCAATGGCATAACAAGAAGTTTCAGATTTTGATCAACATTTTGACCACTACAGTCAGACAGCGTGGTTTCTGGTAACAATTAGTAGTGATGATCCACATTGTATAGCAGGGAAAGGATACCGAAGGAGGAAATAAAAATGCGGGATTCTAAATGTCTTGGTAACACAGACTGAAATCTGAGTGTAGTTCTACAACATGCTTTAGTTTACCATGGAAATCTGTTTGCATTTATTCTCTGAATGGACAAAAAGTTTCCACTTCTCTTCTACTCCCCAGAAAAATAATTTCTACTTCAAACAAAAGTCACAGTTGATCTGGTTCTTTCATACCTGCTTTTTGAACTTGAAGTTGAATTCCCACATTGCTTCTTGTCTGTTCCCTACAATCTTTTTGCACCAGAAAAGCAGACACTGAGGTGGAAAAAAGAAACACATAATTATGAAACCCTTAGAAACACCACTTTAAGTAAGTTTTAACAGATAATAAAGGCTTCCAATTGAAAACACAATTACATAGGAGCAATTAGGAGCCACTTACTCAAATTGATTATGTTCAAAGAACCCTCTCAGCAGTGTAGGTCTCCCAGTTTCAAGCTGGCCAACTCCTCATGCAACATGTAGTCACTGATGTGCCAAACAGCAAAATCCTGATGTGCCATTTGTCCCTTTCCTAGGGCAGGTGTGAGTGGTGCAGATTCACCCATTCCCTCTACCCACCAGCAACTCCCATTAAACTGGGTTCCAAACAAGGTTAAAGCGAGGAACAACAGAGAACAGAATAAGGATTGAGAAGGAAAGGATCCAGAGGGAAATACAAAGACCACCACATGAGCTATGAGGTGATGGATGAAGAAGTTCCTAAGCCATTGTGGTGTCAAATGGAGACCCTGACCTTGCCATTACCAGCACTGACTGTCATCATTCCGAGTCCAAAACCACTGCCAGGACAGCACAGTCTGACCAACCTTCTGTCTCTTTTCAAAAGAAAATGAGAAACCAGCCTCAACCAGCCTCAGAAGTCACCAGCATTGCCCTCTCATGCATACATACATCAGGACTGCTCCAATTTCACTTGGTTATCACTGCGTGGGCCACAGACTCCAGCCCAGGAGCTTCTTCTAGAGCAGGAGGCTCAGAAAAACTCCTGTAGGAGGGAAATCCCTGCCTACCAGTCACAGTACAAGCAATCAGCCTTCAACAGCCAAGGAAAGAACCTGGCAAATCAGTCCAGCCATCCCACAAAGCTTTTCCACACCACAGATGCCAGCCCACCACAGCTGGTCTTATCTTTCATCAGTGTCAGCAGGTAAAGGAGGAATACTGTGGGTAAAGAGAACTCCCTGTGATCCATACACAGTCTCTCCTGAAGAGAGAAGGCCTGACTGGGTTGCAGGGCAAAGCACACATTTAACTTCATTCCAGGATGGAGTGATCCTAATAAAACGAAGCCAGAGCCAGCCTCTACCACAGGGGCTCTGAAGAGACCAAGGGGGATACAAGACCCTCTACTTCAACTCTGAGTCACATTCATAAACAAGTCCTTAAAAGACCTTTTTTCTCCACAATCCTCATGAGGTGAACAACAAAGCTCTGTGGAGTAAAGCTCAGAAACATGCACGGAATAACCTCCACCTGGGAGGAAGCAGCCCTCAAGTTTTTTTCCAAAAAAAACATTCTCCAGATCTTTTAACTCAGATGAGCACCACATGCTGCTGAGTTTAACTCCACCAGTGGCATTTGTAGTTCACCTGCAGAGGCAGCCTGGTCTAGCAACCTGTTTGGTCATGGCAAGTAGTGAAGCACAAAAGGTCAGTACCTCCTAAGGGGCAGAGGATGTCGTCCTCGGGTCAGCCGTCCTGCCCTTCAGACGCGCCGTGCGGGGCCGCTCCGCCCAAAATAATGGGGTGTCTTTAAAGGGCAAACACCTCTGCTGACACCATAACGGCTCCAGTGTCCCACACAAGCTAGGCTAGGGAAAGAAAAAAGGAAATTAAAGAGGAAAAGCTAGGTTGGATCACACCCCGGGCTGGGCTCTCCTCTAGCCACATGCAGTTTAGGTAGGCATTGCCGTTAGTGTCAGCAACCCACAAAGGTACAACCAAAGCCCGGGAAAGCCAGAACATGGGGAGGCAGTGCCAGGTCCTCCTCCAAACCCTCTGTGCTGAGGGATTTGTGTGCACAATCACACAAGTGGAGCTCAGAGTCCTGCAGTGCAGTAGTACAGCAAGACCAGACTCAGGGTGGCTCTTTCATGCTGCAAGGGGTTAGGTCAGACCTCTACTGCTCTGACAAAGTCTCGTCCCCATTTAATTTCCTTTTTTAAAAGCTGAGCAATGAAAGACTGCACTTAAAGGATGCTCCTCCAACTGTTAGTACAGAAGAAGCACTAGCAGTGGGCACCAAAGCCGTTATGATGTCACCAGGAATCCTCCTGAAATGTCGACCCTGCCAGTACCACCTCGGGGTTCCAGCTCCTACAGCCATGTGCAGCGGGAGCTTGGGCTCAGGATTACTGGAATTTCCTCAAAGTGTCTTGCTTTTTCAGTTGGCAATGAAGATCCCCAGCCTGGGGATTCAGGAAGAGAACAAGGAGCTCTGGATGCAGAGATAAGATCGCACACAGAGCCATGTGCTTTTCCCTGTCTTGCAGCACCACCTCCTGTGTGCTGCTGGATGCTCCCCGAGCCTAGGACAGCCTGTGACAGGGAGAGGAAGGAAGAAAGGTGGGATGTCATGTACAGATAGATGAGGTTCCTCTATTTTGAATACAAAAGAAAGAACAACTCCTAAATGAAATCCACTTCAGTTTGGCTCCAGAAACCTCTTTCAACAGGTTTTTGACCTAGGATTTGGAGGGTGGAGAATTCACATCATTGCTTACGCTGCTCAGAGATTATTGGCCAGTTGCAAGTTAAAACCAAACAAGAGACACAAAGGCATTTCAGAGTTAATGGTCAACAGCAATTAAAGAGGAATAATATGCAAGTGCTCCAAGCTGGGATAGGACAGGGAATTACCTGCCCACACCACAGACAAGCCCTTCACAGCCCAACACAAGTGCAGCCCAGTCCCAAAGCAGACACTGGCTCTCCATATTTGCCATGCTCACCCCAGCATCACCACCCTACCTCACCCACACACCAGACCATGAATGACCTGCAGGAAAGCAGGGTGACACAACTCCTGGCATCAGTGTCACTCCTGAGCTCTCCAGAGGCCTGTTACAGAGAGAAGATGTACTCTGGCACACAGTGTCAGAATAAAGCAAAACATATAAAAGCTGATCCTATGGAGCCTTGATCAGAGGAAGGGAAGCTGCAAACATCCCTGGCAGTTCTGATATCCAGTGATACCAGGGCACTTTTGCTGGTTAAAATGGTGTAGTATAGGACTTAAGCAGAAGTTACTCCAAGGAGTAACTCTACATGCACAAGTAATCAGCCCACTTTTACAAATCCCACTGAGAATACCCAGTTAGTGACCATCCTACACCAGCTTCACTGGTGACCATCTCCATATCATCTGTTTTTCTTCTAGAAAGAAAAAACCAAACCAAACAGAAAACAGCTCCTCAGTGATGCCACTTACTCTGGAATTCTTTAAAGTGCTGGGAGTACTGTCTGGGATGGCGGGGTTCCTGGAGAGGCGGGCGGCGAAGGGCTCGTACATGTGGAACAGGGAGCGGATGACGCAGGCGCGCAGGCAGTGCAGCTTCTCCATGGACTCGGGCCGCAGGCGCAGGGGCAGGTACGCGTCCAGGCTGTAGTGCCTGCACAACCCAGAGCAACGTGTCAGCGCCAGGGCACGGCAGGGCAGGGACACAGCCGTGCCAGGGAACACTCCACACACACACACACACACACACATCTACTGACCACAGGACCTGGTCAACCCTGAGGGCTGTGAGGGGGTTGTGCAGCTGACAGGACACCACATGGCAGCCTCAAAGCCCTGACCCACACCAGGCAGACTTCCAGCCCAGACATCCTACTACAATTCCCAATCATTTCTAGTTTGCCCAGAGACCAGCCAGGGATGCAGCTGCAGGCTGCACAAAGGGCTGCAGGTTGCTGCAGGTTCCCAGGGACTTCCAGCTGAGCTGACTGCAGCTCTCAGCACTGCCTGAGCAGCCTGAACACCTGCACTCAATGGCTGTTACTTGATCACATTCCAAAGGAGCCTTTGCTTGGGAATGTCACACTAAAAACCAGGGGTGGGGCGAGGGTGATCAGAGCCACTCTGTGCCCCTGCTGCTTATGCCTCCTGGGCAACAGGTAGAGCTGCGTAAAGAAAATGTTCTCTCCTGAAAGAATACCCCAGTGGCATGTACTGGGACAGAAGCATTTGTATCAAGTGTTGACCACCTGTTTGCCCTCCTTGCTTTCACTTACTCCTGTCACTGTACAGCTCCAAAATTCCCAAATTACAGGGAGGTGGCTGTGATTAGAGCTTGAGGCAGGGCAAGTTGTCCATCAATGATGTTTGCTTTTCAGCACCGACCCTGCCCTACACACTTGGGACAGGTTGATATATACAAGTGTTGGGCCATGGCAAGCAGAAAAGGACACAAAGCTCTGAGATTTTACAGGGAACATACAGGAATACACCACAAAGATCCATTTCCATAACCAAAGCAGATGTGATATTAGAATCTTATAATGGTTTGGGTTGGAAGGGACCTTAAAACTCAGCTCATTCCAGCCCCTGCCATGGGCAGGGGCACCTTCCACTATCCCAGGGTGCTCCAACCTGGCCTTGGACACTACAGGGATGGGACAGCCACAGTTTCTCTGGGCAGTCTGTGCCAGGACCTTACTGCCTTCACAGTTAAGAATTTTTTCCTAACATCCAATCTAACCCTGCCCTCTGCCCTCAGTTTAAAATCATTATTCCTTGTTCTGTCACCACCCACCAATATAAAAAGTCCCTCTGCTCCCCTTTTTAAGCCCCCTTAAGGTACTGGAAGGTCACAGGGATGTTTTCCCCAAGCCGTCTCTTCTCCAGGCTGAACAACCCCAGCTCTCCCAGCTTGTCCTTGAGGGATAAGAATATTCCACAGGAGAGGCCCACATCACTATGTCAATGTGCAAACACAGGGCCCAGGCCTACAAGGAATTATTCCCTTAGTTCCAGCTCTGCAGAGAACTGCTCTCTACTGAAACCTCCCACAACCAGTTTTAAAACCCTCTAGAGTCTCACCTTCTGTAGAGCCTGGTCCAAAAGGCAGCAGTGCAAGTGACAGTCCAGGCTTTCTTGCAGATCAGAGAGAACCGGACGATGTCCTCAGGGCGGATGTAGGAAGCCAGGAGCAGCCAGATATCGATGGGATATTCCTCTCCTCCTCCCCCTTCGGCATCTTCTAAAGGCAACGTGGGTGGATTAGTGCAGAACATCCCATCTGCACCAACTCCCACCCAGAGACACCTGCTGCACACCTGGCAGCACACGTGGGCCCCTGACTCACACCCAGGGAAAGCCCAAGCCCCAGTGTGCACTGCCACAGCGGCCCTGCTCCCATTCCTATCCGTGTCCACACAGCCAGACACCTCCCCTGGGCTGGACACCTGCCACTGCTATCCCTGCTGCACAAGTGGGCAAAGTGGCAGATTCATAAAGGAATTCAGGCTGAAAGGGTTCTCTGGAGGTTTCTAATCCAGCAGCTCAGCTGAAAGCATACAGAATTAGGTCATTTTGTTCAGCATCTTGTCCAAGTGAGTGCTGTGTGCAAGGATGGAAACCACAAAGCCTTTCTGGACCCCGTTTTGAGGCCTGACCCTGGCACAGCTGAAATACCACCCTGAAGCTGAGAAATAAAAATTGGATGTCAAATAAAGAGGCAACTTCACGTAAAGGAGGGCCAAGTTCCTGCATTTTTAATGAAAAGGCCACATTCAACAGGTCACTAAAATAGCTTCACACATGAAGACCCTGATCACTGGTACTGCCAGGCTTGTCAGGTCTTTGTTCTAGTGGTCACAATATTTTAGTAGGAGCTCTGTCAGGGAGGAAAATTCTGTTCTGCATCTGGCAATCACCTTCTTTTTAAAAATCTCCTTATTTCATTAAAACTGCTTGGATAGAACTGTTAATGCAATTCAGATGGAGAGAATGGCCTGCTCCTCTTAGAGGTGTCAGAACTGCTCAGCCAGAACTGAGGGCTCACACTCCTTTCATTCCTGGAGTGCTTTGTAGTTTACACCACATTTTTTTCCAGACATTGCTCCAACTTTAGGAGTAAAAACTAGTTTTAAAGTAGGTGAACAATACTGAGCATTAGGAAGGTTAAGAACAGAGAAGGAAAACACAACTTGTGCACAGTGCTAATAGGAAAAGCTGATGTGAGGTCTCTGGCATAGAAGAGGTGTTTGGGAACTTGAGGGTGCCAGATCTAACCCTGAGACAGCAGGTTAATACAAAGGGCAGTTCTTTATCCTCATGTGATACTTGCCAAAGAAAGCTCTGGATGGGATCATTTCTCCACAGCACTTCAGATTTTTGGCAGGCACACCCACAATGAGCTGCTACACCCATTTTGCTGGGTCAGCTCTGGCTCAAGAAGCCATCAAACTCCACACTGCTGAACTCAGAGGGCAGCCAGAAGCATCACTGTTCTATCATCATTTTTTCCTCCCTAAATGTGTAGCAGAAACAAGACAAGGCTGTGGTAGAACAGAATATTGTCTTCCCAGACTCATAGCTCCAGCCACTCTGATTTTATTTTGTCAAGATTCTGAAGGATGCCTTAATAAAAGAGATTAACCTCTTTTAACTCCCTTCCCAGAGGAAGTGCTGTCCACCCTCAGTCTGTGGTGGATGGATGATCACGTGCTACATAAATTGCTATTAAGCTCAAGAAAAATGGTCAAAATTTGCTTCTCAACCTGATACTAGAAACTTCTGCAGAGTTCCCCAGTCCAGTAGAGCTGTTTGATGCTTACACTGCATTGTCAATGGATTTCTATGGAGTTGCACAAAGTGCAAATGCGGAAGGATACATCTCCCTTGAAAATTAATGTATTAAGGTGCCAGTAGGATCAAATGCACTTCCTTGCTGGAAAAAGAACCCTTTAAACCCATTTGTAACAAACCACAGCCTTGGAAACACTGAAAACAGAGCTTGTGTTTTGCCAACAAATGCATCATGGACAGCAGCACTTCAACCCCAAAGCAAACCTGCTGCCACCACCCCATGTTCAGTGAAGCAATATATCCAGGGGCAAAGTTGCACAACTCTGGAATAGCAGTGTTTGTTTTCCAAGACTGAGGGATATTTGTTAGAAGCAAGGAGCTCTTGGGCTCTGATTTCATGCCCCAGGCTCTGCCTTTGTGCAAATACAGTTCCTGTGACCAAGTGCCAGCAGATTTACAAGTGACTAAACCCCAGGCATTTCTTTGTGCACACACAAATTCCAGAAAGCTCCAAGAGCCCCATGACCATCCTGTAAATCCCCAGCATGAGCATCGCTGGACACGTAGCAGGAGCCCAAAGAGCCCCAGGACCACAGGTGACCACACCTTTGTGCCTTTTGCTCTTCTTTTTTCTTGCAGCCCTCCCATTGATGCTCTCCTTGGTATCCATCTCATCACTGCTGTCACAGGACTCTCCTGACACGGAGAGAACTTCTTCCGTAGGGACACAGGAAGCTTCCAAACCACACAGGGATTTTACTGGAATTAAAAACAACAGTAAATACAACAGCAGAGAGGAAAAGGTGATCCAAGTCCAGGAGATGCTTCAGTGGAAGCACTGCCTTAAAGCTTTCTGGTGAGTGACACAAGCAAGTAAATCCTGAGCTCAAGGATTACCTTGTCAGAGAAAGATTAGCAGGGGTGAGTGAATGGGAAACATAATTATTCAGCTGCTTGTTTTAAGTAATGAACAATGAGGATGATTACCAGCACATTATGCAGATCCCACTGGTTTAGCTGAAGCTATTTACAACTCCAAATAAAACAACAGCCTCTTTATAAAGGGTAACTGGTTTCCCTAAACAGCAGAGTTGCCTTGCATGGCCATGTTCAGCCTGGAGCCAGCACCTGCTCTGGAACTGTTTTATGAACATGGAGAAGATTCACTCCCTTTGCAGCAGGACAACCTTCCTGTGGCTGATGAACAATCCACTGGGGCTGGAACTCAGTGTCAAGTGCACAGGAGTTCCACTTACCCTGGAATTTAGTGAAGGGGAAGGCCCTGGCCTAGTGAGGAAAACGGCCAGTTGAGTCAGCTGGAGCTTGGGGCTGGCTTTTCCCCGTATCTGGGGACATGTTTAGACATATCTCTGTTCAGAAATATTATTTTCAAAACTTGATCTGTAAACTGAGGGCTCATTAGGGCAGAAAAATCCACGAGAGTCAGTAATGACAGTCTTGGAAAAAGAAAGGTGTGGTCCTGCATTACAGCTGTGTGAGGCGCTGCCACAGAGACCAGCACTGCCACAGCAGCACAAAGGCAAGTAAATAGGCTGTGAAATTCATTTGAGAGCTGAATTTCAACCCAACAAACTGGGTGAAGAATAGAACATGACCAGTGAGGTCAGAGGAGGCTTATAGTGTTCAAGCTTTTCTACTCAGCACAAACTGAGGCCCAGGAAGGTTTTATACATCCCAGTTCCAGTCACTGCAGTCACCAGAGCCACTGAAGAGGAAAATGTGCTTTTTAATCACAGAGACAGGTAGCAGAAAAACAAACAACAACAACAAGAAACCAAACATAAACTCAGGTGGAAAATATTCTCATTTCTAACCACTAAAAAAGGTTTTAAAATGAAAAGACAGCAGATGGAAAGACAGTCTTTAGACAGGGCTTGATTGTACCCACTGACTAGACACACCTCAGTGCTTTGCTAAACCAGTTCTACCTCACTTTGCAGAGTTTGTTCTGTAAACTGGAGGCTTTCCTGGCACCTGGATGCATTCATGGCAGTTGTTTCCCCCCTGCCCTTTCTAGATGACCTTTCATAGGTAAAAAGAGAGTGGAATAGGTGGCAACACAAATGACAGTGAGTTAGGACATCAAATACAGCAAGAGAGGACAAAACTGACAGGGACTCAGAGTGGGGTTTAGAAGAAGAGTCCACCCCACTCTGCTAAGGAAAACTCAACCTCTGAGTCAACAGCACGAGTCCACCGAGCAGTGAATGGCTGCACTGTAACCCTGCAGAGGCACCCTCTTTTCACCTCACTGTTGCAATCCTCCCATCCTAGGCATTAAGAAAGAAGCCCGGAAAAATTCCTCCGGGCCGCTGCTCCCCGGTGGGTGAACCTCCCATGGGACGCTCGCTGTGGGAGGTGCCCCGCCCACTACAGCCACACCCAGCACGGGCTTTACTCGCAGCCCAGTTTCTGGAGAGCAGCAAGGCCAAAGGTTGGAGCTCCTGTCCCCACGCGTGGCACCCTGAGACGCACAGATAAGGCTGGGCCAGATAAGGCTGCAGCACGGTCATGGCTGGGCCAGATAAGGCTGGAGCACAGCCCCCGGGGTGGGGGAGGAGAGATCCCGAGAATCCCTGAATCCGGAGGGGAAATCCCTGAGACTGCACTGCAAAGACCTGGGAAAGGGGTGGGCACGGAACTGCTGTGACCCGGAGGCAACGGGATGAGGTGGAGGTGAGCCAGAAACACAGCAGGGAAGGGGATACACTGGATGAAGCAGATGATGCTGGGTGCAGGGAGAAACACCAGCAGCTTGCTGGTGTGATGCTGAAGTGCTGGACTTTGCCTCAAGGAGACTGCAAAAGAGGGAGGTGCCCTGATCTTGAAAGCTTGAGAAGTAGCAGCTGAAGAGGATGTTCAGGAGCACCACTGCCCCTGACAGGCACTCATGCCAAGTGCATACTGCCTCCAACAGTGCAAGATTTCAGCAGCAAACCAAGAGCTTCCCTTTATGAAAAGTTCAGTCATCACTGTCAACACAACATCCACCTCCAACACGTGTGACAGCTACATTTAAAAGGCCAAAACCTCACCATTTCTCAAGCAAATGGGGTGTGTTAGCTCAGAAAGCTCCCAGACAAGGAGGAAGCAGATAACAAAATACTGCACTACCTTTCCAGGAAAACTTCTTCTTTGCAAAGTTTACCAAAAAACCAACAACACCCTCCCAAGCCCTCCTTGCAGCACATGTTTGACAGACCTATCACAGAACTTTACCTGCTAATAAAGTTATCTACAGTTTTATATGTGGTAATAAAGTAATAAAGACTTTTATAATGTTATTTTCTGCTTCAAGCAGGAGATGACATCCAAGCCTTGCCATTTCAGGCACTAACAAAGACTCAGCAATTCTTGCAGCAGGTTTTCTGCAAAACCTCCTGTCAAAGTCCTTAACATTTGGTTGTCTACAGAGTAGCACACGCTCATTTTCAGCACTAAAGGACAACAAATTTTCTCAGTTTAAGGAAGAGGAGCTTCCCATGTCATGCGGAGCAAAATCTGAAGGCAGTGTGGGGAAGGCTGGGGCTCCAGGGCAGACTCACCTTCCTGCTGCACTGCATTGGCCACAGCCTTCTTCACCCGCCCAGACTTCACGACAGCTGGGTCTGAGTTGGCATAATCTGCCACTGTCACTGCAGAAAGGGGGAAACAAGGGTCAGAGCGATTAGGGATTATGGGGAGGGGACAAAAGGGCTAAGAGTCACGATGACTAAAGGGAACAGTCCCCAGAGGAGTAGAGGCTCGAGAAGGAGATGTACAAGCAGGAAAATGAGCCTCAGCAAAGATGTGCAGGCCAGGAGTCCCCAGAAAGTCTCTACTCCAGACCATTGGTCTACCAGGCTCAGGGGACCCACACCCCCGCCCAGCCCAGCGCAATTCTCTTTCTCCCACCACCTCAGTCAGTGATAATCCCATTCTCCCTCACACAGCCCAACTCGAGCCTGGCTGATCCTCTGGTCTCAGGCTCCTCCTCCACAGGCAAAGAGGTCTTATTGCCACACATCCGTCCAGAACCCCGCTGTGGGATCCTTCCTGGACGCAGCTCTTTGCCTGCACAATCTCGAGAGGGCTCAGCTCACTCCTAGGTGAGACTGGACCGTCCTCCTTCCCCTCATCCCTCTCATCCAGGCGAAGCCCAGGCCCTTGACTACCTCCTCCCTCGGGCCCTGATGCGGGCCCAGGCCTCCTGTCCGGCGTGCACCAGCAGGGCCAAGCTCGGCCCGGCTCACCTCAGGCCCGCCTCCCCTCACAGTCCCCGCTCCCTTCATCAGGCGTCGCTACCCTCATAAGCCCCGGCCCCCTCAGCAGCGGCCCAGGCCCGGACCCGCTGCCCCGGCCCGGCCCGGCCCGGCTCTCACCCCGCTCGGAGCACACGTCGTCGGCGCGAAACTTGAGGCGTTTGCGGGCGCCCCTGCGGGGCATGGCGGCGGCGGCGGGGCGGCCGCGCGGGGCCATGTCCGGCCGGGCCCCGCGGGGACAGCGGGGACAGCGCCACAGCGCCCGCCCCGCGCCGCGTCACCGCCGCGACACCGCGCGCCGCTCCGACGTCACCGGGGCTGTGACATAACACCCCAGTCCTCTCCGTGAGGGTCCCCCCCCGCAGCGCTCCCGGGAACGGGGACCCCTGACGGGACCCTCCCACAGCGCTCCCAGGAACGGGGACCCCTGAGGGGATTCTCCCTCTCCCCGTGCTGAGGGGATCCCCCCGCGGCGCTCCCAGGAACGGGGACCCCTGAGGGGATTCTCCCTCTCCCCGTGCTGAGGGGATCCCCCCGCGGCGCTCCCAGGAACGGGGACCCCTGAGGGGATTCCCCTCTCCCAGTGCTGAGGGTCCCTGAGGGTTTCTTCCTCCCCCCACAATCTTATCAGAAACAAGAGCACTTCAGGAGATTCCTCCCTTCAAATTCAGGAGATTCCCCCCCAGTAAAGGGGATCCCTGAAGAGATCCCCCCTAGCAATGAAGATCTATGAAGTAATTGCCCCTCTTGTAATGGAGGTGTTTGAGGGATTGCCCCCTCCCAGTTCTCCGTTAGCAGGGGCCCTGAGGGGCTTCCAGCCTGCCCCAGTCCTCCCAGTAATGGGGGTCCTAAGGGGATTCCGTCCAGCTGCGGGTCTGTGAGGCAACTGCTCCCTCCCAGTAACAAGGGCGCTTGAGGGGATCCCCCGCACACCAGTCGTCCCAGCACTGAGGGTCGCTGAGATGAACGGCACCCCCGTCCTCCCAGTCACAAAGGCCTTTAAGGATGCTGGCTCCCCAGTGCTCCCAGTAACAAGGGCCTCTGAGCAAGTGGGTCCCCAGTTCTCCCAGAACATGGATGTCCGAGGGAATTGCCCCCACATCCTCCCTGTAACGACAGCCCCTGAGGTAACTTCGCTCTCCAGTCATCCCAGTAACGACGGGCTCTGAGATGATTGCCTTTCCCAGTCACCCCAGTAAGAGGGGGCTCTGAGGGGATTCCCCCCATCCTCCCAGCGGGGAGGGTCTCTGAGGCAACTGACCCGCCAATAAAAGAGTTCTGTGGTGATTGCAGGCTCCCCCCAGCACTCCCAGTAAGGAGGAACTCTGAGGTGATTGCCCTGATGCAACCCCTGTTGGAAACAATGGAACTTTTAAATAATAATTTTAGTTAATGGTTTTAATTAACTTTGAAATTAATTGTTTTAATTAATCATAGCCTATATATAAATTATAAATAGTGTGTTATTCTTAAATTACTCTTTTCCAGCATTTAGCAAAGTTGCCATGAGCCACTTCTGTAGGAGCACAGATTGGGAAAAGTACTGAAATTGAAGTTTTGATAAACTAAGTCTGATATGATTCAATGAACAAAACCGGGGAGAGCAGAACATATTGGTGAGGTTGGACATCTGGAATGTTGAATTTATGAGCTACAAGGACATTTTGCAGAAAACTGAAAATAAAGAAGACATGAACAAGAATCTATGTGTTAAAAGTTCCTACTTTCCGAAGATACTAAAAAGACTAAAAAAGATGGACTAATTAACATAAGAAGTGAGAAATCAGTAACTGGTACAGCATAAAATAGTATTAAATGGAAGAGAATTATGGAATTTAGACTAAATGAAGTTGTTTTGTTTGTTTGGGGTTTTTTTGTTTGTTTGGGGTTTTTTTTCTTCTAAAAATGTATAAACACATGACAAACTTTTGTATTTTTGTCTGTGTGGAGTCTGGAACCCTGTTGGCCACACGAACTCTGGCCAAGGATAAGGTAATGCCACTGACACTAAAAAGACAGTGTTGGCGGGGTTTATCCTGATGATTTCAGATTTGGAACACTCCCAAGAGACACCCACTGAGCAGTGCCCAAGCACAGCCCACACCACGGGCTCCCAGTGCCACCCACACCTCTGTGGTAGGAGCAGTGATGGGTGGCCACCAGCTGTAAACTGCATTTGCTATTTTTTAGGGCTGGAATGAGTGCTCAGAGCTTGCTGAAGGAGTGGTGCCACCCCATGGGGGAGGAATTGGTTCCGGGGGATCTGCAAAGGGAAATCGTGACTGGCAGTCCAGGGGCTGATGGTGATTTTGGGGCCTGTGTCCCCCTGAGGGCTTGTGCCCTGCTCACAGGGGGATTTGGGCACTGCCAGGAGCTGGCTGGGAGTCCTGCCCAGTGCTGGGGTAAACTGGGCAGGCTGGTGGAATCCTGCTCCCCTCCTTTGGGCTTTACACAGTGACCAAAGAGCCCAGCCCTGCCCCATTCTCCCTCAATGACTCTGAACACTCCAGAGTGCTGCATTCCCACTTGTGCCCCTTTCCTACAAAACTTCAGGGGACGATTGGAATGACAGCGAGATGTTTTCACAGCTGTGGTGTGTGACCGTGTTCACAGGGGTCTGAGGATGAGGGAAGAGACGAGGATCTGACTCCATGTTTCACAAGGCTTGATTTATTATTTTGTCATATATATTATATTAAAACTATACTAAAAGAATAGAAGAAAGGATTTAATCAGAAGGGTAGCTAAGAACAGAGAAAGAAGGAATGATAACAAAGGCTTGTGTCTCGGACAGAGAGTCTGAGATAGCCGGACTGTGATTGGCCATTAATTAGAAACAACCACATGAGACCAATCACAGATGCACCTGTTGCATTCCACAGCAGCAGATAATCATTGTTTACATTTTGTTCCTGAGGCCTCTCAGCTTCTCAGGAGAAAAAATCCTAAGGAAAGGATTTTTCATAAAAGATGTCTGTGACAGTGGTGTCAGCTCTTGGGCCTCTCCAGAGCAGAATAAAGCATGGAATATGGACAAATCCAGGAAATCCACATTCCTTCTGCTTCCCAGGCATGGCCAGGAGCTGGTATGTCCATAACCTCCCTGCCCGACCCTATTTCTCTCAGCATTTCTTAAATAAACAAAGAGCATTTTATCAGCAAGGAACATATTTGATTGAGAAAACTTCTGATCATCGCAGGCAGGAAAGGCCATTCCTTGACAGAAAGGCTACTCTGAATCCATCTGTTCTTTAGGCAATGGATACAAATTAATGTGGATGGCAGTCAATAAACCAGATCCTGGTGCTCCTGGCTGCACCCACCTCTTTACTTGAAAATGTTTTCCTTGGATTGTCCTATTCATCATAGTTATTTGAGAACTGTATCACAGTATTATTTTTAAAAAGTGAAGTTTGTCTTGGCTTAGAAAACTCTGGCACGTGGAAAAGAGATGAAATGTTCTCAGGACTGAAGGCAGTTGTTCCTGAGTCCTACTGGCGGCGGGTGGATCCAGCACACTCCCTTCCCTGGTGGGTTGGAGGCATTTATGTGAGACCTCCTCAGGGTCCTCCAGCAAAAATCCTGAGGATGAGCTCCATATCCTTCCTGGAGAGAGGAAGGTGCTGCTCTGTGATGATGCTACTGATCCCAGTTGTTCCCAGTGGTGCTGCAGAAAGGAGCTCCTCATGGGTAGGCTGCGTGAGGACTGCTGAGGGATCCCAAAGGCTGTGCCAGGGACTCTGCTTCCAAGGCCCCCAAATGAATTGTTTGTGAAGGATGCCCCTGTGCAGGGCAGGATGATGAAGCAGGGTGGGCTTTTGTCTGCTTCCACTGAAGTTCACGGGCCCCCTCTGTCCCAAATCCCATTGATGATGCCGAAGACATCCTTGAGGGGAGCCCGGGGTGACACATCTCATCCCCCAGGGCTCAGAACTGAGCCTGGCAGGGTGAAGAGGGGGCTGGGGCAGTCCGGGGGTCACTATCTGGCTCCATCGCTGCTCCCCACATGGTGGGAGGGGACGGGGCACCCAGGGCTTCGGACACCCCAGAGCCCAGGCCTGCTCCTGTCTCCCTCCCTCCCTGCGGGGTTGGAGAAGACCCCTGGGGAGTCTGCCCCTGTGGGGACCTACAAACCCCGAAGAGGTTCCTGCCCCCAGGAGAGTTCTATGCCCATTCCAAGGGGATTGCTGTGCCTCCCCCAGGGAGGAACCTCCCCCACAAGAGAGTTTCCTACTCCCACGGGGGCATTTCTGCCCCACCTCAGAGTCTTCTGTCCTCCCGGGGGAATTCCTGCCCCCAAGGGGGTTTCTGCCCTCAAGAAGAGTTTCCCTGGGGGGATTCCTGTCGCTCCTGAAAGTCTTGTGACGCCCAAAGGAGGGGCTCCTCCCCTTTCCAGGGGTATCCTGTCCCCAGGGAGGTTCCTGTCCCCGGGAGCACCCCCGGCCCCCGACCCCCGGCCCCCTCCCCTGGGGGCGTGCCCGCTCGGGGGCGTGCCCGCTCGGGGGCGTGTCCAGGCGGGGACGGTGACGCAGTGGGCGGGGCAGGGCGGGGCGGCAGCGGCGGCAGCGGCGGCTTCCAGCGACTTCGGCGGGCGGTGAGTGCGGGCGGGGCCGCGCTGCCCACGGGGGATGCTCAACCCCGCGCGGGGCCGCCCGGGGGGAGCTCTGCCCCCGTGACCCCCGTGGGGCCGCCCGGGGGTGCTCAGCCCCCCGGTGGGGCCGGACCCGGAGGGCACTGCCCGTATTGCCTCCCCCGGGGATGCTCTGCTGCCCCCCGAGAAGATGCTCGGCCCTCCCCGTGGGTATGCTCAGCCCCAGTGGGGCTGGACTCGGCGGGCTCTGCCCTTTTTGCGACCCTCCGGGGATGGTCTGCCCTCCTTCCCCCACCCCCCCTACTGGGGATGCTCCCATTGCCCCCCGGGCGGGGCCGCAGTAGGGATGCTCAGCCTGCCGTGCCCCAGGGGATGCTCTGCCCCCCCCCCGGAAGGGGCTGACTCGCTCCGGGGGTTCTTCATCTCCACCCCGTTACCCCTTGGAGGGGGTGTCTGAGTCAGGGTGTGCTCAGCTCCTTCATTTCCCTTGGGTTGAGTCTGAGCTGGGGAGTGTCATACTCACCCCGAGCTGGGTTGGAGGGGGGACTTGCTCTGCCCCAGCTTTACCCGCAGACCGAGCATTTGAGCTAGGATTGCTCCCCTCGGTGCACTGGCCCCGTACCGAGAGCCGGGGAGATGTGTGCTGCCCCATCCCCACTGGGTGTGCAGGCAGGAGGGTGAAGGGCCGGCACATCCCCCGAGGCTGCATGGTATGGGGGGCAGGGAGGAGGCAGTGATTCCTTAACCCGGTAGAAGGGGTCTCGATTTTCGGCTGGTCTCTGCCTCTGGCAGACCCCTATATGCTCCCAAGCTGTCCCTTTGCATCCCCTCCCCAGATTCTTCTACCTTACACCGAGGGGAGGGCAGGAATGCGGGTGAGCCTGGTCCTCCCATGGCCTTCTCCTCGTCCTCTCATTTCCCAGCGCTGTCTCCTCCTGCCTTCCTCGGTGCTGCCTCCAGCCCTGGAGCATCCACCCAATGCTGAGCTCTGTGTCAGCCCCACTGAGCATCTGCCTGGCTCTGAGCTCTGGGCTCTGGGCTGGACTGGTTCGTGGGGATGCTGCCACACACACGCTCCTGGAGCTCAGCACCAGGTGAATGCCTTCCAAGCTGGGCCAGCTCAGAACTGGGAAGATGCTCATGGATCTGGTTCAGCCTAAACATTGGCCTGTGTGCTCGGGCCCGGCCAGCAGAGCATCCGGTCAGCTTGGCTAGCTCCAGCTGTGCCCACACTGCTTCCCAGCCTGTTAGCTCTGTTCACAGGGCTGCTGCAAGCTGCCTCCAGACAGCACTGTTTGCTCCTGAATAACCAGTCTTGAAGGGCTTGTTTATCCCCTCAATTGCATCATTAGAGCAGCAATTGGCTTAGGGAGCTGGGTTTTGTTAAAGCTGTGCAAACCCTTCTGGGGAGGCCCTGGTTTTGGCCAAATCAGGATTGGCAAAGTGTTCATTTTAGCTCATTTGCCACCATCTGCTGGATGCTGGAATGAGATTCTCCTGGTGGGTTTAATACCACCAAGCCACTGTGTGAGCAGGAGCTGGTCCAGAGGCAAGCGTGAGCTACAGTTTGGGACTTGGATGAATGTGCCTGTGTGGTTTGGGAGTTTCTTGGTTGTGGTGCTACCCACACAGCAGGAGGTGGAAAGTTGGGTGTCTTTGTGTCTCTGATGATCAGTCTGAGAGTCTCAGGTACCTGTGCTCTTGGGGCCATCTCGGTGTGCTGCTTCCTGCATGTGCTCGTTGGGGAACAGCACTGATCACTAGGGACTTCCCTGGAGATTTGTCAGGGAGCCATCAGCACAGGTCCCTGCTGCCATCTCCCTGGCACCCTGTGGTGCTCAGGTGCCTTCCCAGCTTCAGTGCTTGCTCCTCCTGCAGCTCTTTCCCAGGAGTCAGACCAGGGGCTGGGACCAGTGTCACCAGCAGGAGGGCAGGGGTGCCTCTGAACTGGCTGGTTCCTAAGGCACCAGTGGTGGGACTGATGGACACATCCAGCTTTCTGGAATGGCCAGCTTGGCAGGTGTGGGATTAAACATCTCATCCCTGTGCAGCTTTGTGTCTTTGTGGTGAGTGGCTCTTGTTCTGTCCCAGTCCAGCTGAGCTTGGCAGCAGCTCCAGTGCAGATGCAGGGGGACTGGACAGCTGGAGATTTGGGTTCCTGCCTGTCTCAGCTGTCTCAGAAGACACCAGGGCTAAACCCCCCCCCAAAAACCCTTCTCATCTGCATCTCTGGAGGGACGCTTTTGCAAGTCTTGTCCTCTGGGGCAGCTCCCACTGGGGCCTGGGAATGAGGACAGGGATGAGGAGGAGGCTGAGTGAGGCTGAGTTGGTGGGTCCTGCTGTGCTGGGTGAGGATGTGGAGGTCCTGAATCAGTGCTGGGAAAGAGCCTGACACTGTGCTGGAGCTGGAACTTCACACTGGAGCTGAGACAGACATTCTTGGAGCCTCAGAGGGAGCTGAACTCAAATTGGGGCCCAACTAGGAATACCTCTGGAGGGCTCCACTCTGGGCAAATGGAGAGACGTTGACATGAGTGTCCATCCTCTGCCTGGGGAGTGCCATTTCAAGGTTTCCAGCAAACCAGAAAGATACTGTATTCTTTATCTAACCTTGAAACCTTAATTCACAATTAATTTCCTCCTAAAGAATGCTTTGGTGAGCCAGAGGTTTCCCAGATGGTTCCCAAAACTGAGCTGTGGGGTCTCTGAGTATTAACTGGAGGAGAAGGTTGTTGGATCCCTTGCCCAGCTGCCCTCCCAGAGAGGTGTGAATGACAGAATGACAGCACTTTCCTTGCAGATGATTTCTGGGACGTTCCAAGCACCAGGTGTGGGATGACAGACCTGACCCAGGCTGAGGGCTCTGCCGTGGGCCCTGCAGGTGGGTCCAAGCCTTGGCCAGGCTCCTGGGGGATGTGGTTGGGAGTTTTCAGTGCTTAAAGGCCTCCTCTCTGAGCAGACGAAAGGCTTGGAGGTGGGTGCCCGTGTGGGTGTGCTCACACAGGCTGGCATTTAGTAGGGAGGAGGGAAAATATCACATGGAACAACTGCAGTGCTGGGGGACAGGTCTGTGCTTGGGCCCATCTGGAGCAGAAGTTGTGGGAAATGATTCTAGGCTCTTTGCTAAAAAAAGTTGTGCAGATATAATTGGATTTTATTTCTGTTTGCTGTGTGGTCAAGCAGGTTGAAACCCTTGTGGGGACAGGGTAAAAGCCTTGAGTTCATTTGTAGGCTGAGGATGTCCTGAGGAATCAGGCTGAGAAAGCTGGGGCAGTTCAGCCTGGAGAGGAGGAGGTTGTGTGGAGACCCCAGAGCCCTATCCATGGTGTGAAGGGGCTGCAAGGAAGCTGGAGAGAGACTGTGCAAAAGGAAATGGAGTGACAGGACAAGAGGGTTCACACTGAAAGAAGAGAGGTTTAGATTAGCTATTGGGAAGGAATTCCTCCCCGTGAGGGTGAGGAGGCCCTGGCACACCACCTGGTTCCCCAGAGAAGCTGTGGCTGCCCCTGAATCCCTGGAAGTGTCCATGTCCAGACTGGACAGGGCTTGGTTTGTAGGGGTTAGTAGGAGGTGTCCCTGCCCATGGCAGGGGGTTGGAATGAGCTGAGCTTTAAGGTCCCTTCCAGCCCAAGCCATGCTGTGATTCTGTGGTTTTGTGAATGAAGTAGCTGCTCATCTCTCTCATTTTTGTGCAAAACTTGCTGCCCCTCAGCCCTGGGCAGCACTGGCAGCGCAGTGATTCCCATCCCACAGGAGGGTCTGGGAGCTGGGTGTCAAACCTCCAAAAGCCACTGGCCAGGAGGGGACTGACCCTGTGTCCTCCACATTGCCCTTTCTTAGCTGAATCTTCACCCTGATGTTTTAAGCAGCTCGTGGGTCGCTGTCTCCAGCTCTGTAATCCTGCAGGACTGACAAGCCTGGAATTTATCTGAAATGCAGATTTTTTTTTTCTGCTCCTGGTTTTCAGTTCCTGCCGTGCTTCTCTTAGCAAGCACGAGGAGGTGCCGGCTGGGTGCCTGCCTTTAATTGCATCCAAACATGAAAAAAGGAAGAAAACAAGTGGCAGATGAGAGCTCGTTTCCCCATCCTCCTGTCCGTGCCGAGCGGTTTCCAGGAGGGCAGTTCCCGGGGATTTTTGCTGCTCGGTGCCTCTCCCTGCAGCTCCTGCCGTGTCCAGCCCCTGGTGTGGCTGGTCCCGGGGGCAGAGCCGTGCGGGGAACTTGGGCAGCTCCTCCGTGGGGCGCTGAGGCGTTGGCAGCGGGGCCGAGAGCTTTAAATAGCGGGAGCAGGGATGTGCGGCAGGGAGGGAAGGAAGGAAGGAGGCTCCTCCTGCCTGGACTCCACATCCCGCCTTCCAGAGAGGGCAGCATCCCTCGCCAGGGCAGGATGACACGGCAGGGAAAGAGCCCCCTCCCGGAATTGCTGCCCATACGGCAGGGGCATGCATTTAAACTTCTCATTTCCATCCTTTCCTGGTGGAATTTTCTCTGCAATTCCAAATTCCCTCCTGGCCACATCATGATGTGATGTGCTGGTACAGGGCAAACACTCTGCAGCTGTGGGGTGCCCGGAGGGTCCATAGGCCAGAGGAGGGAGTTGGGCTGAACATGGGATATCTGGAGCCTGGGAGAAGGGGATGTCTGCCCCCAGCCCAACTCTCACCTTTTCAGAGTCTCATTAGTGCAGAACATCCTCACATGCATTTTCCTCTGCCAAAGCCTGGCCTTTCTGGTTCCAGAGTTGGGAAGGTGTTTATAGGCTCGCTGTGGCATTAACAGAGGTGATGGCTCTGGATCATGAGTTAAATAGGCTTGGTGGTGGTGCCTAGAACTGCTCCCCATGCAGACATTCCCAGTGCCAGGGGCTGTGGTCACAGAGGGGAAAGATGGGCTTGTACAAAATCCATAATCCACTTAATCTGCCCTGTAATTCAGTGTCTGGCAGCTGTAACTAAGTAGATCTGGGCTTCTTTCAAGCAGCAGCCCCAAACAGTTTTCCAGGAAGGAGTCAAAAAATGTCCAGAGGTTATTTTTGGCTGTGGCTGATTTATTCACACACTGATCAGCCAGGAGAGGAGTTATTCTGGTCCCACACTGCCCCACATAACACCAAGTGCTGTGTGTAGGTGTGGTTTCCCTGGGAGACATTGGGGGATGACACTCCTGTTTGTGGATGGAGCTCTCAGGAACCACCTTGGACCTTCCGTGTCCTGTGACACTCAGGGTCCTCAGATAAGGCCAGAGCCAGGGGACATGGGCTCTGTGCCCTCTCACCCTCTGTCCCTGGGGATGGACCTGAGCCCTGTGTCCTGGGGTGGTGGAAGGCTCTGTGCCTTACAACTCCTGCTCCATCCTGAGCAGTACCCAGCTCAGCTGGGGTCTCCCTGGCTGACACCTGGATTTGGGGAGTGCAGGGAGTTGTTTCAGGGCTCTTTTGGGCATGGTGTTGTTTCAAGGCTCAGGAAGGGCCGTGGTGTCTGGGATGGTTTCTCTGCAGGATGTAGTGGCTCTGGTGCTCCTGGATTTTTCCCTCCTGTGTTTGCTTTCCCTGGCATGCTGTGAAGCTGAGCTCCTACTCTTGAGAAGGGGTGGTGGGAGTGAAGTGTGAGGGTGGCACAGCCAAATCCTGCTTTTCTCCTGTATCTGCAGAAGAGAATGTTTCTCTGGGGCGTTCTGGTGTGGCCACAGCTGGTTTCTGGTCATGGACTGGGATCTGCCAGGGTGGGAATCACTGGGATGTAGCACTGCTGGAGCCTTTGCCATCTCAGCTTGCTGGTGGCGTGTCTCCCACCTGGCTGAGGATGGAATCCCTCTTGGCTGTGGCCCTGTGCAGAGATGCTGGCAGCAGCAGAGGTCCTGTCTCTCCAGGTTGCTGTGGGACTGGAGCATCAGCGAAGGCAATGTCCAGCCTGGATGCACTGCCGGGTGGGCAAAGGGGACCCAGTCCCCACACCTCCTGCAGCCAGGGTTGTATCTGCCAGCAGTTTGGGCTAAGGCAGGCTGGGGAGGGTTGAGGAGGCCATGTGGGGGTAGAGGAGCAGAAAATCAAAGCCTCTGAAGGATCCATGGGGGTGTTGACCAACCCAAATTTTCAAGCTCTGCTTCTTGCAAAACCTGGCTGTGCTAGAGAGTGGATGGGTGGAAGTTCTGGAGATTCCCATGTGCCTGTGGAGAGCTGCTGTCCCTGTTCCTCCCCAGCATCACAGCACCTGGAAGCAGATGTGCCTTTACTGGGACATGGGGTGGAGTCTCGGGTCACTGCCAGTGTCCCTGGAAGAGCTTCCTCCCAGAACCCTTCCAGGGGCTTGGGCTCTCCATGTGCTCAATAACATGGCTTTACTCATTTTAACCCATCAGGTTTTAATTAGAGCCAGAAGGCTCATCTCTCCTGACCTGAGCTGTCTTTCCTTTGATCCCAAATCCAGAAAGGGTTTGCTTTGCTGCTATCTATCTGACATCCAGATGTGCCACCCAGAGAGCAGCTTGTGTTTGATGGAGAGAGAATCTTCTCCCCAGCATCAAAACCTGGGTGATAATCACTTGATTACAGCCAGCACTTTGGGCTGCCATATTAAAAAAAGAGCATTTTTCCTGCTTTTGATCATCTGCTTCTAGTTAGTTTAGTTAGCAGACTTTCACAGTGGCCATTTTTGGAGTTGGCAGCCAGAGCATCCCTGCAAGCAGAAATGGCTTTTGTTACATGTGTCCTTCATGTTTACACATTTACAGAGAAATTTTGTCTCCCAAACTGAGGCTGCCATGAGCCCCAGCACTGCTGAGCAGTGCCTGGCTTCTGGGAGCACCAGTGTCGCTTTCAAATCCCACGTTGTCAATAAATCTTGTTCTGAGTGCCCTGCAGCAAATGGCATCAGCCTGCACGGGGAGAGCTCTCCCACACGTCCTCCTGCTGCCTAAAAATACCAGGAGGTATTGAATACCAGGCTTGAATTCTCCAATGCCTTGGCTACTGCACAGCCTCCATTCCTGCCTGAGATGCTGCTCAGGGCTCGGTGCAGGACATCTGCTGCGCTCCCAAGGGTCACACCCTGCCCTCCAGATGTGGCCTTTAGGTAATGCAGCAGCTGCATTTACCCCCAGATCAATTTGGGGGTAAATGAACATTTATTACCTTTACCTCCATGCTGTGAGGTGTGCTCCTGATTAGGGATGTGGGGTCCAGGAGGGAAATGATGGCACCTTCCCTGGTGGCCACTGAGGGCTCATCTTATTGAGGAAAGGATGAGTTTTGGGGACTTCATATAGCATCAAGCAAAATACCCTCAAAACCTTCTGTTAACTCTGTGTGTGTGTCCTGGGAATCTGTTCCATCCTCTTTGTAAATAAACAATTTACCTTTTCACATCTGGCTTTGAGATGTGGGATACAGAAAAGGTGGCCAACTGGTGGTGTTTTGCTTTGAGAGCCAAGTCTGTGTTCAGTAGGTGAATGCAGAGGGCTTGCTGGTGTTTCCAGTTCACACAGAGCACTGGGCAGACTGGTGTGCAGGCAGCAGGCTCTTGTCTCCAGCAGCTTTCAGCCTCCTGACCCCAATGGCTTGTGGTAGAGCAGGGAGAGCTCATCACTTGAACTAAGAATGAAGCCAAGGGCTGATCACGTGCTGTGATCTTGGGGGGAAGTGACAAACTGGCTTTGTGGCACTGACAGGGATTTGGGAGCAGAGCTGGGTGTGATGGATGTGCAAACTGAAGTTCAGCACAGCTGGGAGGTGCTGAGCTGTAAAACAGGAGTGATGCTCTAAAGGGATGTGTTTCTTTAGGAGACCTTGGATTGAAGGTATTTGGATTTTCCTGTCTCCGGCTCCATGTGATTGCCCTGTTTGCTGCTGGGAAGTTCATGAGGGAGCTGGAATCCAGCAGTGTAGGAGCAGGGGATCCAGGAACACATTCTCAGGGCTGGCTGCTCCCTGGGAGCCCTACACCCTGCTGCAACGTGGTCAGGCCATGGATACAGGCATTGATAGCTCCCCCAGTCTTGCAAAGAAAATAATGTTTATTTTTGAGGCTGGAAAGGTGAGGAAACCAGTCACCAGCCCCACCAGCTAGCAGACACTGGCTGCGTGATTTCCTCCTTTCTCTACTGCAACTCAAAGAAAATCCAACCACTGGAGATACCAGGGAGGGGCTGTCACTGCCCTGGCCTGGGGAAAAATGTAGTGACCCATCAGGAAGAGCTGTCAGCCCAAGGTGTGTCAGGTCCTCCATCACTCAGTGCCTGGACTTTCTCCTTCCAAGGCCTCTTGACTCCTCATGAACTGCCCTGGGGTG
The DNA here is from genome assembly GCF_901933205.1 of Camarhynchus parvulus. NCBI lineage: Eukaryota > Metazoa > Chordata > Aves > Passeriformes > Thraupidae > Camarhynchus > Camarhynchus parvulus. The sequence continues at coordinate 420,947 of NC_044596.1, read as the reverse complement.
CCTCAAACTGCCAAAACCCTGGTGTGGGGAGGGAAGCAGAAGAATCTTCCCATGCTGCTGCTTGCCTCCTGGGGCTTTCTCTCTTTTCTCTTGGTGCAGGTGGAGAGGAGAGTGACGTTGGTCAGCTCCTGTGTGGTCACTCTTGAGCTGGACATTTGTCTGAATGTGTTCTCCCAAAAGTGTGAGAATTTGCAGGATTTATCCCCAAACCACAGAATCAAAGACTTATAGAATCATTAAGGTTGGAAAATACTTTCAAGATCATCAAGTCCAATTTTTGACGTAATACCACTGTGGCCACTAAACCATGATCAGAAGCTGCTTGTGAGCACCCAGTTTAACCAGTCCCTGAGGCAGCTGGGACCTTACTGGTTTCCTTTTGCCCCTGTCTGTTCCCCTGGCGTGAACTGAGGCTTATCACTCTGATGCAGCTGCTGAGTGCACTTGGTGGTCCCCAAAGCGTCTGTAAATATGAGAGGACTTCCAGGCCCAGGGCAGGTGCTGATGACACCAGTAACCAGAGCAGGCTGGCAGGGGAGAGCTGGTCCAGACTGGTGGTGGGAGGAGAATGCTGAAGGTGATGGTGGCAACTGGGATGGCTTTACTGCCTCTGTATTTTCCTCTGAAGGTGACAAGTATGGGTTTGGAAAAGTCCAACCTCTGTGCAGGCACAGCTCCCAACTCCCTGCTGCCCTCGACCTTACTCTGGCAGGAAATGTGTGAGGTTTGACTCTCACTTCTTGCTTCCCAAAAAGTGACTCTTGTCAGCTTCGGAGGGCCCTGGGCACACCGTGCTGTGAATGTGGGGCAGAGCAAGGCTGGGCTGGGGTTCTGCGGGGGGGATGGAGCCGTGTCCGCATACGCAGCTCTGGGGAGGCGCTGGAGGCAGACGCCAGGAGAGGAGGATGCGAGCGGCTCCTGCTCCAGAATTCCCGGCACGGCTGCGGCAATGCCGGAGGAATCGGCGGGGTGGGAGCAGGACGGGCTTTGTGTCCGCGCCGGGGGAGCGGGGACAGCGCGGCCCCGGCCCGAGCTGCGGCGCGGATGGAGCCGCCGCGGCTGCAGCGGGCGGTCTCGCTGTGCTGCGTGACGGTGACAATGACAGTGACACAGCCCCGACACTGCCCTCCCTCCCTCCCAGCAGCGCCGGGGCCGTGCGAGGCCGCGGCCGCCCCGGCTCAGGGTGGTCCCGGGGCTCACAGGGACGGGTGTCCCCTCCTGGCTGATGCCAGCTGCTGTTCCACTCGGGATGCTGGCCGTGCATTCCCAGCCGTGCTGGGAATTATATTGTTATTATAGTGCAAAGGCTCCACATCGCTGGAATTTCGTACCTCCTTGGTGTTTCTCATAGGCAGCTCCTCTAGGCACTGACTTGTCCTTATCCTCACAGTAGCCAACTAACTCCAATTCCCCTCAACCAACCAATCCACTCTTTTATAACACTCTTCTTATCATCGGCTACAGCTGTGGCCTGTTAAAATCAGGCCTGCTCCTAATCTTTAATAATTAACCCAGCTGCAACTCTTTAGGGGGTAAGATTACTTTCTATACTACCTTTATTTACTTACATTCTATCCCCCTACACTGTGGCACCGCAGGAGTGTCCCTGTTCCTATCCTCGGGCAGGCACAGCAGAGAAGAGGTGACAGGAGGGCGGGATCAGCGCCTCTGGGAGGATGTTTCAAAATCTGGGGGGATTTCACTGTGTCTCTTTGGGACTCGCTCGTCGGGGGTGGGGGACATCCCGGGGCTGCTGTCACCTGCAGTGCTGCCACCCTCCTGACAGGCACGGCCTCTCAGGACCCCAAACTCCTCACAGGTCACCCCAGGCACAGCTCTGGAGGTCAGCCCAGCCCTGTAGTCACCAGCGTGGCTTTCAGAGCCATTCTCAGGTGGTTGCTCCCCCACTTGTTCTCTGTCTGTTCAGCTTCCCCCATCATATCGCTGTTCTCATCACTCATTATTTCTCTCCAGGTGAAGGCTTTTTAATAACAGCTGACATTTCAGCCATTTTTGAGTCATTTCCTTTCTTCTACTCCAATTTTCTTCATCTTCTTCATAGCTAGGAAGCCTTTCTTTGTCCTTGGCCAGAGGGGAGGTGTCTGTTATTGCCTCTGTTATCATATTCCAGGAGGTTTGATTGGGTTAATGAAAATCTCTGGGTTTTTTTATGTGTCACTTCCACTCCCATCTTCTTTAGCCTGGTTTCTTAAGGAAATTAAACCAAAAGCCTTGTTCCGTTGTGACCTTTACTCTCGCCCTGCTTGCTCTTGAGTGTGTTGGTCTCTGATGGGGTGGAGAGCTCGGAATGCTCAAAGGTTTGTGGTGGTTGTTGGAGAGGACAGAGCCAGGGAACAGCCCGGAGGGATGCGGGGCACGAGGCCAGTGGTGCAGGACTGGGGCTCATTGCCCAGAGAACAGGGCTATGAATCCAGCCAGGAATGTGAGGGACAGCAGGGCTGTATCCCCCAGCCCATGAGCTGGGATAACAGGCCACAGCACCGGGCTCTTTGTGCTGCACAGCAGCTTTTCTGAGCTCAGGAAGGGATTCAGAGGAGGATCCAGCCTCACAAATGCAGGGTTAGCCTGGGATTTGGGAGGCCTAGGCTGTGTTTGCAGGTGCAGACTCACACGTGGCTGTGCTTGAGGGCTTTTCCTGCAGCAGCAGGAGCTGCAGCTGCTTTAAGCTGGTCTTCTGGAGTGTAAACTGCAGTGACAGGGGTGCCAGAGGAGATTTTGTGCTTCTGCCCATGCTACAGCAGGGAGAGGCAGTAGAGCTTTCCCAGTGGCTGCTACAAATCTGGTTCCTTTGGTAGTAATGTGGGTGTTGTAGCAGTGCTGGTGAGGAAAATCTTGGGGGTCCTGGGAGAAGCATGGTGTGGAGTCAGGAGCTCAGGTGTGTCGGTGGAAAAGGACCAAGGTGCTTGTTGGGGTGTGGAGCTTGTTGCCCTTTGCAGCAAGGGATGGGGCACCTCTTGTGTGTGTCCCCTCCTGTCCCAGCCCAGCCTGGGGATAGGGATCACCCCTTCCAGCTCAGAATATTCTGTGAGTCTGTGCCAGGCTGGGGAGCAGAGTTTGCTGGGAATTCATGCAGCCTGGAGAAGCTCTGCCCACACCTCACTGTGAGGGAGCAAGATGTCTGCCTGGCAGTTCAGCTAGGGACTCCTCTCCTGTGCAGGTGAGCCCCTGCTCCTGGGCACCAAATCTGCTGGGGAGCTGCACTCTGAAGGTTTCCCCCTTCCTTCACTTTGCATTTACTTCTGGTGTTTATTTTGGCAGCCTGTTCTGCTGATTTGTTTTCAACTAGGCCTGGCTTAGCCCCAGGCCCTTGCCCAGTCCCACTGCTGGAGGAGATTGGACTTGCCATTCCCACCTCCTGGTCCCTGCTCCCTGTTCCCTGCCTGGTCTCACCTCCCTTGTGGTCCTTCCCAAGGTGAGGAGCCTACTGGGTGACCCCCAGCACAAGGGCATTTGTAGTCTGGCAGTGGGTCCCTACCACGTCCCCACAGGGTCCCTTCTGCTGGGGGATCCCCAAACTTGTGATCTCAGTAGAGGGGCATGCACAGAGGTGGCTCCACGTCCCAGCTCATCCCATGTCCTTTTCACCTTGCTTGTGCTCTGCTGAGCACAAAGGCCTGGTGGGAAGACAGAACACACATGATGCAGCTCTTTGGGTGTGGTTTGGAGCGAGGTTTCCTGTCCAGCTGTGACAGAGACCTGGATAAACAGAAAAGGGCTTGGCAGTGACCCCTGCTTGTACAGGTGCTTCATGGTTCCTCTTTCCAGGAAGCATTTTGGGCTTCCTTTGTTCTCTCCAGCCTCTCTTGTGATGGTGGTGAGCTGGGCTCTGTAATTGAGGAGGTCTGAATAATCCACTGAGGAAGCTGCTAATTTGAAGACATGTCTGTAATAATTAAATCATTATCTGGAGGGAAGAGAGAGCAGATACCAAAACGGGGCTAATTAAAATCCAAACCCAGGATGACTTGGGCTCTGGGCCAGAGCAGAGCAGAGTCTGTTGGGGATGTCTTCATGTGTAATTGCTTTTCAGCATCAGTCCCCACCAGAAAACCCATCTGTTTCCCCTCAGGAGAGTCAGACTGACCCAGAAACCCTCTTGCCTTGCCCTGTCCCATGTTCCCCAGACCAGACACAGCTGGAGGAGGCCACATACTTCGCAAAGGGCAGAGGACATGGTGAGATCCATGTTTGGGAGAGTGTTTGGTTCTTGAGCTTCAGGAACTAGATTCCACCTTATCTCATTTCAGCCCTCAGAACTGGCTGATGCTCTTCAAAAATCCCTGAGAGCAAGGAGCAAGGTGGGCTTGGATCCATCCCTGCTCTATGGAAGGATTTGGACATGCAAAGGTGCCAAAGGGACCCAGTGCCTGGGAGGAAGGTGGCTTTGGCTGTAGGGAGAGATGAATCCCGTTGAGGTTCACTCCCCATCTGGGGTGGGAGCACCCTGGAGAGGCTGTATGGCCTGTAAGGATGCAGAGCACTGCTGGATGTGAGCCCAGCCCTGGAGCTCCCTGTCAGCTCTCAGCAGGTGCAGGCAGGTGAAGGTGGCTCTGCTGAGCTGAAGGATGGTGACCAACAACTGTGGTTGTGATGTTGGAGGGGAGAAAGGGCCTTTGGACAGCCCCTTATGCTGTGCCACGGGGGTGGGAGACCTGCAGGGTGGGTGTTAATGTCCATTCCCAGAGCTTCTGGGAGTGGTTTTGCCTGTCAAGCCCAGAGTCCACCACGTTTGCAGAGTCCACCATGTTCTTCAGCAGGGCCAAGCACTTTGCAAAGGGCAAGGCACAAAAATCCCACCTCCAGTTACATACCAGTTGGATGCAGGGTAAATTCCATCCTTCTGAGTGCCTGGGTGCATTTCCAGGGAGCTGCTGCTGCTGCGTGTGCATGGGCTGAAGGTCCTCTTGTGGTGGTGGCAAGGTCTGGAATTGCTGTATTTTGGCAGGGAAGTGATTGTAGCTGTCCAAACCAGGCACCTTCCAGAGCTGGTGAAGATAAGTTGGTGCGTTTACCCGGGGAGAGAAGGTCAGGGGCTCTGTCTATCAGGTGTTCACATGTGAGCATCACTCAGTGAATGTCCCTGGATCAGCGCGACAGGTGAAGGTCACCTCAGGTGGGCTGGTGCCTGCAGGCAGCTCTGAACTTGGGGAGGTGGGAGGAGGGCACAGGAGGCTGGGCAGGGAGCCACTTCTGCTTGGGTGAGCATCCCACCAGTCCTGACACATGCTGGTTTTTCTGCCTGTGCTGCCCTGGGGGGCTGCAGCTCTGCAGCAGCACAGCCTGGCCCTGCTGAGTGCTGGGGCTCAGGGAGGGCCTGACCCCCCCAGCCAGTGCTGCTGGAGCTGGGCTCTGCCTGCTGCCACATCTGCAGGAACAGGCACTGGGGGGTGTGCAAGGTCCAAAACTGTGCTGTAAAAGAGCCAGAAATTTAAAGCTGTCTGCAGAAATGGTCACTAAACCCTCTGGAAAGCACTGGCTCAGCTGCTGTTCTTGGGTTGTGTGTGGAGAGAGATTCCCAGCCCCACACGTGCCCTTTTGCCTTGTGAGCTTTGATATGCTCTTGGCTTTTAGCAGAGAGCACACAACATCCTCAGCTCAGGCAGCAGATGTTTTCCAAGGCATTGGGATGTCCCCTTTCCTTCATTCCTCCCCCAAGGGAGTTTAAGGCCCCCATGTTTTTGAGTGTCCACAGGAGCAAAGAGGGGGACCAGGTAGGAAACCACCCCCCCTGCAACTCTTCCCACCAGTGGTGCACCAGTGTAATCAACCACATGTCATTCCTTTGAAAGCCTGCTGAGCTGCAGATGTGTCCCTCCTCTCCTGGTGATGTCTCATGAATTGGCCAAATCCTGCTCTGACCTGAGGTGGTTCAGGGGATTGTTCCTGGGGCTGGGCTGGACAGGGATTGGAGCCACCTGGGATAGTGGAAGGTGTCCCTTGGCAGGGGGTGGAACAGGATGAGTTTAAAGGTCCCTTCCACCCCAAACCAGTCTGGGATCCAGTGAATTCAGTATGCAGGAGCCCCCAAAGTACTGGGGGTGGCAGAGTGCTGTTCCCAGGGGCTTTGGGCCAAAGGGTGAAATGGGTTCAGTGTTTTTTGGGTTCCCTTTGCAGGTGATGGGTGGAAGCAGGGGTCAGGCTCGATGATGCCATAGTTGGGGCTCCCCTTTGGGTGAGCTGAGGTGGCCATGGGAGCCTGTGGGTGGCACAGGGAGCACAAGGGCAGAGCTCCTGGGGCTCCTGTGCCAGGCAGGGCAGTCCCTGGGGACACCAAGGACACTGCACTAGCTGGGCTCCATGGAGCTGACATTTTGAGAGGGAGCAAGTTAGAAATTGAGTTGAACTAGTGCCTGGTGCTGGATTTTGAGATGATATGTGCCCAGATGAGAGCTCTGCTGCCTTGGGGGAGGGCTGCCACCCCTCTGCAAATCACCACATTCCCCACACTTTCTGGAGCAATTTGGTGGCGCTTCCCTTTCTCTGTTTTCTCCAATCCCCAAAGGAGGGGAGCAGTGGTGGGACATGGTGACTCCTCTGGTCCCTCCCTCTGCTTATTCCATGCCCTCAGGGGCTCTGCTTAGAGCACCCTGCTGGATCACACAGCTCTTCACATTCATGCAAACCTTGATTTATTCTTCCTGATCTTTTCCAGTACTTGGGATTTCTGGAGGGAACTGAACTTTTATATCCCTTATATCTTCCTTGTGGCCTATATCCAGGAGGAATGAGCTCCAGATGGAGTTTTTCCTTGGCAGGCTATTTTTGAGGTGCTTTTTGTGGTTCCTCTGATGCTTAATCAGGGCTGAGCTAATCCTACAATTCTCCTAAAGAGGAACAACTTGAATTTTCCTTCTAAAGCACAGCATCTCCAGGCCCTCCGCCTCGCTGGTGCCATGAGTGGGCACATCCTCCCCTGTGTCAGGAGTTGGGATGTGCAGGGCACAGACACTCCCAGGAAGTCCTTCTTGCATGAAACAAGGCTTTAAAATGCCAGACCAGGGGTAGGATGAGTCCTTCCTGCAGCACTGTGGCTTTGGCTGTGCCAGGTGGGCTTTGGCTGGGGCTCATTTGGGGGCTCACTTTGCCCCTGAAGGGTGTGGGTTGAAGATGTGACCCTGCTCAATGTGGATTTAGGCAGAGCAGACAGGGCTCCAGTGCCTGAACCTTGCCCCAGCCACCCTGTAATGTCCCTGTCCCCCCTGGCTGCTCCTGCCAGGCCCTGTGGCTGTCAGGGCTGAGGCATTGGGAGCTGACACTGCCCTGGGCCCTCCCTGCATGGGCACTGGAACAGCACCAGGGCCATTCCAGCCTGGACTGGGGGCTGGTTATCTCCATCTCTGCCTGCTCCTTGCTGGGATTCACCCACCATTCCAAACCAGCCAAAGGAGCCTGGCTTGGCGAGGGAGGGCTGTGGTTATCTGTGGTGTGAGGGTGCTTGGGAGGAGGAGCAGGTTTCAGTCAGGCAGGGATTTAACCCCACGGTCCTGCCTTGTCCTACGTGGAGCTGAGCACCCACATGTCCCAGCAGGGGTGGAGATGCTTGTGGTAAATCCTGTGAGGTTTCATTGCCGAACATTGCAGAGCTGTCCCAGTGCTGGATCTGCTCATCCTCAAAGCCTGAGCATCCAGAAGTGAGAGTCCCACTGATGTCCCACTGCATCTGGGCAAAAGCTCTTCAGGAACTGGCTGTGCTATCAGCAAAGGGATCAAGTAATTGCTAAAGCCCCTTAGCACAGGCTAGGAGCAACAGAAAGGATGAAAACAAGGGGGAATTATCCCCACTCCCCATCACCTGAGTGACTGAAAGCATCCCGGTCACCTCTGCTTGGGGTCATCCAGTGCCCAATTCATGATGTCACCACTCCTGAGGAACAGGATGGACTAAAACCTTCTTGTGCTTCAGGAGGGTGGAGGGAAGGGGAGCCCTGCCTGGATTGTCTGCAGGTGGCATGGGGAGCACAAGGGGAGCTTAGGGCACAGTCTCGCTGCTGTTGTCTCTGTTTGTGTGCTGGGGTGGTTGGTGGGGCATTGCTGAGCTCTGGAGGCTTCCCCAGGGCCAGGGTCATGCTCCAGGACCATTGGTGTTCCCTTGCAGGCTGTGGTGCAGGAATATGTTCCTGAGCCTGCTGTGGTCCAACCTGAGGCCAGTAGCACTGGACACATCCCTGCTCTGTCCATTGTGGCTCTGAACACCCTCTAACACTTCCTAAATTTCACTGAAAGCCCCATCTGCCTCTTCCCCAACTCCAAACTCCCTCTCTGGGCTCTTCCTTAACCCTACTCATAATTTAGAGTCTGGTGAGGGATGGTTGGCCAGGGCTTGGAGCATCCTGGCCTCATGGACAGTGTCCCTGCCCGTGGCAGGTGGCAGGGGTGGTTGAGCTTTCAGGGTCCTTTCCAAAGTGAACCATTCCATGATTCTGTGGTGGCAGAATGCTGGAGACCTGCTCAAGCAGGGCAGGGAGTGGGATTTCACTGTGGGCCTCAGGGAGCTCACTGAGCCCCTTTCCCTTTCCGCCAGTCGTGGAGCTGGTGGCTGAATTTTACCCTGGGCATTGGGCAGATGTGCAGCTGATGTGCAGGACTGGTTATCAATGCTGAGGCTCCTGGCAGGGAGGCCCTGCTCAGGGTGTGGAAGAGACTCCAGTGGGATGGGTGGTGAGGGGGAAACCCTGGATCTCGGGCAGAGCAGGCAGGGCAGCTCCTCAGGTGCCCGTGGGGTTTGCCTGGGGTTTCTCTGCGAGCAGAGCCTCCCCTGTGCCCGGGCCGGGCACGGGCTGGCTGTGGGTGCCCGGGCTGGGTGAGGGGAGAGGCACCTCCACAGCATTTGGCAGGGCTCGGGTGCACCCTGGCACAGATTTCCCCAGCCCCCCTCGGAGCTGGTGACTCTTCCCTGTCGCTGAATAAATTAGCACCACAAGTGCTCACGGGGTGTGACTAAAGCAGGGCAGCGCTAGCGAGGGGGAGGCCCCGGCTCCAGCCCGCCAGGCTCCCAGATGAGATAACTCCTCAGCAAAAGTGCCATGGGGGCGGGAGGGATGTACCCGTGGCAAAACCTCTAGTGAAATCATGGAAAATCACCAGCCATGCCTCTGTGTCTCAGCAAGGATTGAAGCTGTGCCCTGCTCGTGGGGAGACTGAGGCACAAAGCCTCTCTTTGCCAGAGGTAAGGGGACTTTGCAGCAATGCTCCCTCTGTGACAAGCACAGGATTTCCTCTCAATGGTTGTGGATCACTTCCCTGTCAGAGGAGTCTAAATCCACCTTGGGCTGGAAACCAGCCTGATTGCTGGGATGGATCCCAGTGCTGTGTTCCCTGGCACAGTCAGGGGCTGCTTCACCTCCATGTGCTGCTTCTCTAGGGAATGCATTTCCTTCTGCTGCTGTTTAAAGTAACCTTCCTTGAGACAGAAATCCAAGACTCTCAACACCTCAATACAAGGAAGAACTTCCTCCAGAGAACCAGAACAGCTGCCTGGGGAGGGTGTGGAGTCTCCCTCCCTGGAGACATTCTAAACTCACCTGCATGTGTCCCTGTGGCACCTGCTTGGGGTCTGACCCTGCCTTGAGAGGGCATTGGACTAGACAGTCTTCAGAGGTCCCTTCCAACCCCAACTATTCTGGGCTTCTGGGATTCTGTGACTTCAGCCTAACAGAGCAAAGGGCAGGGGGTTTGGTTGCAGAGTTGTGGAACAGAAGGATGGATGAGCCATATGACACACAGCAGAGCAGCAACTGGAAAAGGAAATGGTTGTAACCGGAATTGTGGCTTTCTTGTGTTGGTTTGGTGGCTGCTGAAACCCCTCCTTGTCCCTGTGGATGGCTCTGAGTGCAGACCACATCCTGGAAAGCAATGTGAGCTTGGTCTCATGGATCACGTGCATCTGTCTCCTCCCTGCCAGAGCACATGGTTGTTTTCCAGCCTCTTGTGCATCAAAGGAATTGGGATCTCTCCAGGATTTCCACAGCCCTGTCTTTCAGTGATGCTGCTGGGTCCAGGTGACTGGAGTGGGGTGTGATTACAGAATTGGGAGGTTTGGTTTGTGTTTTTGCTGGTTCGGGTGAACCCCTCGTGCCAACTGGGGCAGCTGTGCCAAAGAGTGAAATCCAGCTTGTGTTCCAGTCTTGTGCTCCTCCAGAACACTCCCTGTGCTTCCACACAGCCCCTGGGACCCTCAGGGCTTCAGCAGCCTCCTCAGACCTGTGGTCCTCCTTGGGATACCCTGAGATCCCACCTTTCCCTGGGGTCAGGGCAGGACACGTGGCCCACTTTGGACACAGGGAAACTTGAGTCAGGACCCCCGACACAACCCCCACACACATCCCAAGGTGACAAAGTCCTGTGGATTCCTGTGGGTGTCTGTGTGACCGTGTTTGGGTGCCAGCCCTGGGGCTTCAGCTCCCTCCTCCCCCCCAGGGCCCGGCGCAGATTCTGGCTCCTCGTCTGACAAGGTTTTGCTGAGGAACAATTGTGTCTCTGCACAATGAGGAGCAGGTGGCTGTCTGAAAATACCCTCTGGAAGTGGTGTGTAATGCCTCCCCTCCCACTGGGAAGTATAAATACCAGTGCAGAGCTAGCATTTACTGCTCCCTGCAAAGAAACTGTCAGATCTGGACATTTTTCCTTGTGGATTCTCCTCTGGTTTAGCAACTTGAGTGAGCAAGGGTTGAGGTGGGAACTGCTTCATGGGTTTGGAGCAAGTCTTTGGGGCAGAAGTGTGTCCTTTAAGGTAAGATATTGGGAGTAGCTGCCTTTTATTTCTTGCAATGTCCCCTGTCCCCACTCTTTAGGGGCACCCAGGGCTTCCCAACACCTGAGACAGCTCCAAACCCTGGAGATGCTGCCTGAGTGTCCTGTTCTGCCACTGCTGCATTTCCAGCAAGGCTCAAGTTGGACATTGTCCCACTGGGGGCAAAGGACACACTGCTGCAGGTGTGGGGACCCCAGGAGACCTCCCTGGATGAGAGAGGAGGCACCTCTGAGTCTTTCCTCAGGTCTGCACCATGTTCCCAGCCCCAATCTCAGCAAATCCATCTCACCTTTTGGAACAGGAATCCAATCCTGTGCTGCTGAGAAATGGCGCCTTATTTCCAGCCAGAATGCCTCATTTCCCTTGTTATCCCTGGGTGTCCTGGCCACGGGCAGCCCCTGGCAGCAGCCAGGGACCATCTGTGCAGTTCCCTGCTGGTGGCAGGACTGTGTTAGGGAATTTGGGAGCGCTGTTACCATCCGGGCCCCATGGAAAACTACATCTTCCTTGTCCCTCTCAGGGGACTGCAGGTCCCAAGGGGCCACAATGTATCCTGGGAATAGATGAGGGGGCCTGGGAGAAAAGCTGGGATGAGGCTGTATCTTTTCCCAGCCTCTCCTTGCCACATCTCTCACTGAGGGTAGGAGAAATGGGCTCTGTGGCTCAGTAGGGATGGTGAGGAGGTTCCCACCCTGCCATCCCACTGCTCAGAGGGTCACTACTGACCTTCCCTCGGGTAGGCAAGGGTGGGTTGGTGTCTCCTGGCTGCTTCCAAATGGTGTCTGACTGCAGTGGGGGTGGGCAGGACTTGTGCTGGGATGTGGCTCTGTCTGCAGGGCAGTGTTTGGGATGAGCTTGCTGGGAATGCCAGGATGTCACACTTGCAGCCTGTCCTGCGGTCACAAGTTCCTGAAAGGTAGAACTAACAGCAGAGGGCATCAGACTCTGGTCCCTCCTGGATCTGGCAGAGAGGAGTCAGTGTGGGAGGTTAGTGTGGGTGCTGGACCCCGAGCTGGGCAGAGGGGAGGCTGTCCCTGTGCCAGGGAGCTGGGAGTGAGGGGTGCTGGTGTGGGCTCTGCCACCCCAACTCTGTGCTTCCAAGACCAAGCTGGGCAGCTGAGAAGGATTTTCCAGGAGCAGAAAAGATCAGAGTGACATTTTTATGGGATGATCAATCTCTGAGAGCTTGTTGCCTCCAAGGAGTGCATTAAAGCCTCTTTGCCAGCTGCCTGCTGGGTGATGGTCCTGCTGACAGAGCCACCGAGGCTTTTCTCTTCCTCTTGTCGGGGCTGGGATGGGACTGGAGCTGTTCAGAGAGGAAACACGAGGCTGTCTCTATCCTCTGTGTGTGGGTAAAGCTGTGGGTGCTTCTTGCCCTCATTGGGAAGGGAAAGCCAGGGTGCTCCCTGGGACCCAGCATCCCACAGGCAGCCTGACTCACTGCTGAGCTGGGCTGAGCAAATCATCAGCTCCAGGCCAAAAACCCCTTCTGCTCCCCATCAGCTGCTCCACATCTGGGCACCTTTGTGAGGAAGTGCCCTTTCTGAGCAGGCAACATGTGATGGTGCTGTTTTCCATCCCCAAAAGTGAGGAAAGCATCATTTTGGGGTGGAGGGGGGAGGGATAGTAAAGCAAGCACGTTTTCCCTGGCAAGAAACCTGCTCCCAGCAAGCCTGTGCCTGGCAGCCCCACGGGGCTAAAAATACCCAGCAAGGGCTGGAGCTGTGCACTGTGTGTTTGCTCAGCTCCCAGCTGTCTCCTTGCAGCCTCTACCCGATGATTATCCCAGCACTTAAGGCCCTCTAAAGCCAGGCAGGAGCATTTAGGGAGTTCTCCCAGGACCTGTGCAAGGTTGAGATTTACAGGCACTAATTGGGAGCAAGCTCAGGCCCCTCTGACCTCCAGCAGCACAGAGCTGCTCTGGGTGTGCCCTCGCTGCTGCTGCAGTCACAGCAGAGTGTGGGGGGTGTCTGTGCTGTCACCCACACTGATGTCCCCAAGGTCCTTCAAAGTGACCGCTGGCATGTGTGGGTTTGCCTGGGAGCTGCTGAGCTTTGCTGGCTAGGGACAGAGCCTGGGTGTGCCCCCTCAGCTGGGCTGAATGGCAGAGGCACCTGGGAATGGGTGAGGTGGAGCATGGAGAAAAGCCCAAGGTTTGAGGTGGGACAGCAGTGAGGGGAGTTGACCCTGGAAAGGAACATCCTGCACATTCCTGCTCGTGTGCACATCCCTGGCTGCATGGATGTTGCTGTATCCCTGTCCCTGTGTGCACATCCCTGCACACTCACCTGTACCTGTTGCTTACTGAACTCACTTCCTGCTCCACAGGCCTTGAATACAGCAGGGATCAAACGCAGCCTGGTCCTGGCTCCTTCATGTGCCATCCCAAATAAACCCTTTGCATCTGCCCTGACTCTGGGTGTTGGCCCTTCCCAGAGCCTGGGCCACTCCTGGGACTCGTGGTGTTGCTCTGAAAGCTGCAGTGGTTGAATCCAGAAATGATCACTCACAAATCCGTGGGGTTGGAGAGTTCCTGTGGTTGTTAGAGGAATGGATCCATGATGGGGATGCTGGAGGCAGCTCAGTGTCTGTCCATGGATGTGGACGGTCTCACTGCAGTGCAGGGAATTTCCCACTCTTGGATTTTGCCATGGTTCCAGCCAGGATGGGCACACGGGACTGGATTGTGTCCAGAGCCACACTCAGAGGTGGCAGAGCATCCCCCTGGATTTCCCTGCCAGGGACCCTCTGGCAGAAGGATTCTCAGAGTGCCACAGCATCCTGGGGGGCACAGAGAGCCCTGGGCTGGCTGTCCCCACCTGTCAGGGCTCTCAGGCCAGGCCAGGGGGGCTTTGGCCGCTCTCTGGGGTGGTGGGAGGTCTCACCCTGCTCATAGGGCTGCTCCAGCTGCAGGGGTTTATAGCAGCTGCCTTACACCTTTGTTGGTGTCCTTGGTGGTCCAGGACGAGTCAGTGCAGACACCCCCAGGCCCTGGGCACAGAGGAGCTCAGGGTCACCAACGTTGCCTTGGCCAGGAGAGTTTGATGCTTCACTGAGCCTCCTCAGGGACAGGGCACAGAGGCTTTTGGGGACCAGTGGAATGGGATGAGGCCACCCTGGACCACAGGGTGTAAGATCTCTGTGATTCTGTGATCACCCTCCCCAGGCTGAGGGACTGGCTGTGCTCATCTCCCCATCTCCCTGCACAAGCACACAGGAATAACAGGATGCGACTGTGGGCAGGAGCAGGTTTGCAGTGAAACAAAACCCCCCCAGAACAACTCGTGCATGAGCTCAGCCATGAGGGAAGCAGAAGGAAAATCAGCTCTTGGATGTAAATCTGTGCCTCTTGCTGCACTGTGTGGGTCCAGCCCCATGGGGGTGTGGGAGGCTGCCATGGCCCTGCTGGAATTGGCATCTGCAGAGTCTCCTCATGGAAAGGGTGTCTCTCCTTTGCAGCTGGGATAAATTTCCATCCCATCATCGCTCAGGTCAGATTTATGTCTTGGTCATTCCCTGCAGCATTTCCCTTCCCTGAGGGCTTGCAGGGCTCTTCCCTTCCTGCCTTGATTAACATCTCTTAATTCATCTGCTAATTTCTCCCAGTTCCCCATCAGCAGCTGGCTGGGGCCATGCCCATGGGGCTCATTTTGCCATTCAAGTCGTGCTCAGGAGCTGCCAGACTTTGCCCAGCCTGGGTGTTCCCTCTTCGTGCTCGTCCCTCAGGCAGAGGCACAGCAGAGGAGGGGGCATGCAAGTCACCTCCTTTAGGCTTTGTGCCCAAATTAACAGGGCTTAGCCCTGGGGTAGGACTGATTTCTGCTCTTCTGGATCTCCCTGGAGTCTGGGACCTCTTAACCCCAGGAAAGCTGACAGGGAGCTACATGCCTGTGGGTACCCCTGGGGCTGTTCGTTAGGGGCCATAGAACTGGAGAGCATTTTCCCTGCTTAATTACAGGGATGAGGCTCATGTCCAACTCAACCCAAGGAGAGCAGGGGCTGGAATGGTCCCTCACTCTGTGCCTTTTGCTCCACCAGCCTTTTTTTTGTTTTATCCTGCTGGGATAGTGTCCTGGTTTAGGGCAAATTGGGGAGAAAACCTCAAAAGGCCCCCCCCCAGGTAAGCACACCCACACCCACAGCCCCTCCCCACACCTGGTTCAGGAAAATTGCCTTGCAGAGAAGTGGAAAGAACCTGTTTCTTTAACAGGCAAAGCACTCCCCAGCACAAAAACTGAGCAGTACCAGATGACAAAACTCAATCGCTGCTCTGAAGAGACGACAAATTCTGAAAGTCTCTCTTGTGGATGCTCGCTCTCCTATCAATCCCTCGAGCACTGGGAAAGGCTGCGGCCCAGACTAGGCCCCCATAGGCCACAAAGTACAAGCTCTCAGTTCTCCCCAAGTCCCAGTGCACAGCAACTTTGAACAGTTCCAAGATAAGGGAAAGAAACAAACGCAGTCCAGGCAAAACTCTGCCTCAGCCAGCTGAACCAACTGAAAAGCAAAGGAAGGCTCTGTTCTGCCCTGTCCGTGCCCAGACACCACAGTGGAGTTCTGAGTTCCAGCAGCCTGTGGAGGAGTGAGTGCAGCCTCTGATAACACTCCATGCTTCTTCTCCCCACCTTGGCTCTCAGAGCCAGTCTTGAAGGCAGACAATAGAATATCCAGCATTAACAGAACAGATGACTGGGGATACAAGCATCATAACCTCACCCTAGGACAGCTGGGATGTCCTCAGTGCAGTTATCCCATGAATCCACAGTTACCCTGGTCATTCACATCCCAACAGCCAGGGCAGAGCGTGAACAACCCTCAAAGCTTCAGGACAGTGGCCCATGTCCACAACAGGTTTTATCCCACTTGAGGATCCAACCTGTGAAGTGAGGGGAGGACACCACCTGTGGGACAGCCCTGTCCTCTGTCCCCTGAAGCTGGCTCTCAGCATCACACAGGGGGCACAGTGAGGGGCTGCTGCTTTTGCCAGAGCCTCTCTATTTTTAGAGAGCTTTTTGTGTCAAACTTCCCCTCAGCTGATGAGCCAATGTCATCCAAAGAGCAGAGTTCTGATTCCCCTGCCCTGGCAGTGTCTGGTGTGACAAAGGCACCTCCTCACAAGTGTCACCTTTCATCAGGGCAGGTCCCTGCTGTGCCTCTGAGCTGTTGGGCACAAGAGCTTTCATCCCAGCCCAAAGGGCCAGAACAGGCTGCTCTGGGCCAGGCCTGTGTGCAGGTCCTTTTTATCCATGTGTGTGGGGGAGAGTTTGAAGGGGAAGTGACACAGAATCCCAGCTGGTTTGGGCTGGAAGGGACCTTAAAGCTCATCCAGTCCCATCCCATGCCATGGGCAGGGACACCTCCCACTACCCCAGGTTGCTCCAAGCCCTGTCCTACCTGGCCTTGAACACTTCCAGGATGGGGCAGCCACAGCTTCAGATGCATCCACAGACTCAGAATATTCAGACCTACCCTTGAGCATTTCATCTGCAAAGTTTCACACTGGAGTGGGGCCTGTCCTGGAAGCAGCTCTAGACCAGCACTGCTCACCCTGGGCCTGCCATTGTTGTGTTTTGGTGCTCAGCTTGAGCCCTGCTCATGGTTTGTCCCCTGGCACAGATGGTGACTGCAGTGGGCAGGTCCCCACGGTGGCTGGGGTGGCAGTGTCACTCTCACCCTTGCTGCTGGGGACCCTCACGGAGCTGCAGAGGGCTGAAGTTCCCCCACAGGACTGTGAATCCCCAGCTGGCACCTTGTCTGGGATGGTTTAGGGAAGGTGGGGCTGTGGGCTCCAGCATCAGCCCTGGGCTGGGTTCTCAGGTCCAGCCATGCTTTAATCCAGCCTATATATTGCCAAATGCCAGCTCTGCCTCTTCCCCCCAGCCTCTCATCTGTGGTGCTTGTGCTTGGGCAGGAATTTGGGGATGCTGCTGCCTTCATCCCCTGGGAGAGGTTTGACCAAGGGAGGATGTGCTGGAGTTCAGTTGTCACTGAACAGCTGGGCCCAGCACATCTGTCTATTAATCCAATCATTCAACTCATTTGTTGCTGTGACTTCCTGCCAGGTTTGGGCTAAACTCAGCTGGAGCCTGATTTTCTGCAAATTCCCTGGGGCTGGGGAACAGTGGGGCCCTGGGCAGCCAGGAGTTCCACAGAGGGCATGGGATCCTGGCCCAGGATATGTGAATGCCAGAGACAGTTGCAGGATTTTGGGTGCCAGGGTTGCTGTTTCCTGCAGCTTGGTGCCATCCTGGATTTGGGGTAGTGGGTGCAGGAGGTACAACCTGCCACAGCCCATTCCTGTGGGTGCTGAGCCCACCTGGTGCAGCTCTCAAGGGTTTGATGGGGGGCAGAGGGGGCTGGGCAGGTCTCTGGGCATTCTGGGGCCAGCAGGAGGGATCTGATCTCTGTCCCCTCTGCCACAGGTCACTGCTGGGTGTTTGAAGAACTGTGATGCTCAACAGAGACACGCTTCCACGTCAGCAGTGACACCTCATCCAGCTTTAGGGCAAACAGCCCATCCTCACCAGAGCCCCCCTCAGCATGGACAGGCAGCCCAAACATTCCCTGGACCCTCCCTATGCTGGCTTGGGCTCTCCACTGGGACAAATCCTCAAGGATTGTTTTGTCCCCCTCTGAACAGCCCGGACTCTGCAGCCCCTGGAAAGGCACCAGGGAGGTGACCCACAGGACCCAGGAGAAGTGACACACGGGACCCAGGAGAAGTGACACACGGGACCCAGGAGAGGTGACACACAGAACCCCCGAGAGGTGACACACAGAACCCAGGAGAGGTGACCCACAGGACCCAGGAGAGGTGACACACAGGACCCAGCAGAGGTGGCAGTGGGAGCCGGCAGTGACGAGCAGCGAGCGGGGCACTGGTGACTGTGAGGACCCTGCTGGTGCCCAGGACATCCCTGCACCCTGCTGGAGTGATGCCAGCTGCTGCTTAGCCCACAGGAGGAAGGGATGGGGAGTCCCCCTCCTTGAACAGGCCAGTGTCCCCTCCCGTGCTGGCTCCCCTGGCCCGCGGGAGCCCGCAGTGATGTGACTGTGCTGAGCACACCCCCAGCCCCGTCGGGAGCCTCCCCCAGCCAGCCCAACCATGATGTGCGAGGTGATGCCCACCATCAGCGAGGGGGACCCGCTGGGCCCCCCCCAGGGCTCGGAGGCGGACGCTGACTTCGAGCAGCTGATGGTGAACATGCTGGACGAGAGGGACAAGCTGCTGGACACCCTGCGGGAGACGCGCGAGACGCTCGCGGTCACGCAGAGCCGCCTGCAGGAGACGCTCCGGGAGCGGGACCAGCTCCAGAGGCAGCTGAACTCGGCGCTCCCGCAGGTGAGGACCTGCCCTGGCACCTGCCCTGAGGCACACGAGGGGGATTGCATGTGGGGTTCAGCTCATGGCCCTGGGTGGGTTGGCTTGGTGTGACAGTGGTGACGCTGCAGGTGTTGCACCTCATGTCAGCAGTAAATCCTGTAGGTTCTCTCAGGCCAAGCCACGACCAACTGGGACATCTTCCCTTCTCTGTACCCTTGCTGGTCTTTGAGGAGGGGTAGGAATGCAATGCCCCTGTCCACAGGGGAATGGATTTGGAGAAGGGTCAAAACCTCCCCAAGGACACCCCAGGGTGAGGGCAAGGCAGAGTCTTTGCTTCCTATGGGGACAGTCAGTCTGCTGGGGGACAGCACCTGGGGAGCAGATAGCTCATTTTGGGCAGCAGATCTGGCTTTCTGCCTCCAGTTAACTTCTTGGGATGTCAGAAAGTGCTGAGCCCACCGTGGCGCTTCAGATGGGGACATTAACCATTCATCAATCACTCTCCTTCCCCACTGTGCAGAGCAGCCCCACTGCTGCCCCTTCCCTCGCCAGAAGGGCTCCTTTCCATCAGCCCCCTTTCCCAGTGGGGCAATGGGACTTCTGTGTCTCAGTCTTGGTTCTGAGAGGGGACACTGGAGTCAGAGCTGGTGCAGGGTGGGGACTGGGACATCTCAGCAGAGGACAGTGAGGCTGCCAGGGGCCTGTGCTCAGTGAGCAGCCTAGGGCTTGGGGAGTCAGGGCTTGCCTTGGGACTTCTGCTGGTGCTGTGCTCCTGGTTCCTCCACCTGCAGGACCCTCTCCAGGTACTCCAGAGGCCTGGTCTTGATTTCCACAAAGATATTCAGGCTAGAAGAGGATGAGGTGGATGAATCCAGTGTCACAGGGCTGTGCAGGATGAGTCTGAGCTGCCCACCATCTCTGTGGGGTCTTTTGAAATAGCACGGTGTCCCAGGGCTCAGACTTGGGGTAACAGGGATTTTGGGGGGCTGTTGCTCTGCTCTGTTGTGGGTATGGTGTGGGAGGAGCCCAACAGCCCAGGGAAGCAGGAGGCTTCAAATGTTTGCATCTGTTCTAACTCTGCAGTGCTGAAACCTGAGATCCTCCTTGCCTGGGTGTTGGGGTTTGGAGCACCTCAGAGAGATGGAAAATGGGTCAAAAATAGTGGCATGAGCTAGGACAGAGCTCTGGCTGTTGGCTGGCCAGCTCTCTGCATCCCTGCCTTGTCTGGATGGAGGAAAGCAGCTTGGGAACAGCTGTTCCATATGCAGAGCTCAGCTGGTCCTGGCTCTGCCCAAGATGCTGAGAGCAAAACACCCAACAGTGCTTCCCAGGAGCTCCTGGGGTCCCTATGGATGAGATGGTGAGGAGGTTCCTGAGACTTGCTGAGATGTCCCCAGTTGTTGAGTGCATCCATTCTCACCACCACCTCCCAGTGCCGAGGGCTGGGTCCCTCTGCTCCCCGCTCTGGAGAGAGCAAGCCGGGTCACCCTGCCGCTCTGCCCGCCCCACCGCAGCATCCCGGATTAAGGGATGCGCGGATTTAGCCTCGGCTCCCGCTCCGGGGACGGGCCCTGGGAGCCTCGGGGTGTGCTCGGAGCAATCTGGGTCAGCACTCAGGGCCGCCGGCAGCGCTGTGCCCCCTGCGTGCCCGGCCGGGGCCGCCCTGGCCCCTCGGCCCCGGGATGTGACTGGAGCGGCTCCCATGGGGAATCCCCCGGAGCTCCCGCTGCCTCCCGGTCCCTGCGGGCAGGGGGCTCCGGTGCCTCCCGTGCTCTCCCCCGGACATGAGGGCTCGGCATGAACACGGGAAGCAAATCCAGAGGCGCTCACCTGCCCAATGGGATTAATGCCAGCATGTGCATGTACCAGGTAAGTGGGACCAGGATGCGCGGGTCTCTCCCCAGGGCACTGGGGAGCATCCCATAGGTCTGTCCCATCCTCTTCCTCCTTCTCTGTGAGCTCTTTTAGCCAGGAGTGGTAAAAGTGTCTCAGACCCATTGGGAATGGGATGCAAGCTGGATTTCTGGGAGAACCCCTTCTTTGGGGGCAGGAGTGGGCACCGAGGCTCATCAGTAGTGTCCCCTGGGTGCAGCCAGGCTGGGGATGCACTGCCTGCTGAGGCTGGGGTGGGTGGCATCTGGGGACGTGGCACTCTGCACCCTCTCAGGGCACAGTGGCAGCTGGATGCTGCTGTGTCCGCATGGGATCCAAAGGGACAGGCTGGGAATGTGCATGTGGTGCAGATCCAGGCATGGGGCAGGCAGGGGATGTTCCTCTCCAGGGCAAACCCCTTTTCAGGGGTGCTCCAGGCATGCTCCTGCCTGTAGCTCCCATTCCCCCTTGCCTGTGCTGCATGGCTGAACCATCCCCACTCCCAATCCATGGGGGCATCCCTCAGCCCCCAAAAGGCAGAACTCCAGGGCGATTTCCTGGGGAGACTAAGCTGCCTTAATGCTTCTTACATGATTTATTTATTCATGTGGCAGTGCTGAATGTGACTTAATCGGGCTGAAAGCTCCAGCTCCAGCCCCCCTGTTCTGCAGGGAATTCGTGGCCAAGGACCGAGCCCTGAGCAGGTTCTGGGTGCTCTCAGCAGTCCCCCAAGGCCCTGGCTTTGCTCCCAGCTGCCTCCTGCCCAGCCCGCAGCTCAGTTTCTCCTGGGGGCAGGCGCCACCAGGGGATGTTACACTCAGGGGTCCCGGTGCATCCAGATGTGCTCCCAGTTCAGGGTCCTGTGTGGGATGGAGCTCCTCCCTGTCCTGCCATGGCTTGGGGCTTTGGCAGGAGTCCCTGTCCCACCTGTGTCAGTGGGAGAACACACTCCCAGATTTCAGCAGGGCTGAGGGCTGTGGGCTGCCCATGGCCATGCAGACCTCCTGCAGTTTCTCCATCCATGGAGCTCTGCTGCACCTTTGCTGCTTCTTGGGCTGCCTGTAGAGCTGAGTTCTGGTCTTTTTGGGGTGAGCAGACCCTCTAAGACTGCCCAAACTACCTGGGGCAGATCCTGACATCAAACAATCACATATAACTTCAAAGTATACCTCAAGTTAACTTGCAAAGACCAGCAGGTAAATGGGAGCCTCAGGAGCCCCAGGTGGGGGAAGACACCCACTGGGTAAGACCCTTAAAGCATCTGCAGATTTTGGGAAGGAGGGGGGGATCTGGCAGCTGTGTTGGAGCTGGTTGTGCTCCTACAAGACTGGGATGCTGAGATGTTGGATTCCTGCTTGCCTGGCTGCACAGTGCTCCTCCCTGAGCAATCTCAGGTGGAAATACACAACGTGCTGAAGGGAGGACACTGATTCCCCATGGATGCTCTTGCAGAGCCCTGGTGTTGTATCCTGGAGGTCAGGGAGGTGCCGCTGTCCAGCGCTGGGGGTGGGTGATGGTCGAAGCCCTGGGTTTACCCAGCAGGATTTAATCTGTGTAATCCCATGCTATAACTGCTGGGGTTGTGTTTATCCCCTCATCTCTGATTTGGGGCTTCCTCTTCATTCTGCTCCACTCCTGGGAGAGAAGTGGGGTGGTGGGGCTGCCACATGGGCAGACAATGGATGGGACTGTCTCACTCGTGCCGAGTCAGCAGCGCTGGTTTCCCAGCATGGGCATCCTTCCCACCCATCCCCTGCCACTCCCTCAGGAGCAATCTCTCCAATTAGGGGCTTTAAAATGCCATTAATCCTACAGCTGGCTCGGGTGCCTTGGAGCCGCAACCGTGCTCCTGCCACAAACAGGGAATTTTGCTGCCTGTGGTGTGATCCTGCTGCATCCCTGTCTGTGCTGCAGACGGCACTGGGAGAGACACGAGGGGGCCCTGGGCTGAGGACTTTGGCATTCCAGCTTTTCCGTGCTACAGGCCTTGGAGCCTTCTCCCCCCGAGCTTCCTAAACCTCTCTGTGCTTTTCCAGCCATCTCCATCCTGCTGGTTCCTGGCCCGCCTCCAGCTCTTCCCTGTGCCTTCCCCCCTGATGCAGCCAAGGAAGAAAACCCCAGACCCCCAACATGCCTGGTGCTGACTAAAGATCTGAGTCCCAGTCCACAGCGTCCCACTTCAACACCTTGTGTGGTGCTCCAGGTCTCCCTCCCTGCTCTGAAAACAGCATCTCTATATCCTGCTCCATCCCTCCATCCTGCTCCATCCCTCCATCCTGTTCCATCCCTCCATCCTGCTCCATCCCTCTATTCTGCTCCTTCCCTCCATCCTGCTCCATCCCTCTATTCTGCTCCATCTGTCCATCCTGCTCCATCTGTCCATCCTGCTCCATCCCTCCATCCCTCCTTCCCTCCATCCTGCTCCTTCCCTCCATCCTGCTCCCTCTCACCCCACGACTTGGGGCCAAGCCCAATCAGTCACTTGGTGGAGGTTTGGTTTTAATCCAAACTAGCCCCTTCCCAAACTGCTGGGCTTGCAGGGCTCCTGGGGACTCCCAGGCTGTGTTTGTTCACCCTTGGACTGGAGATCAGGCACTCTCCTTCACTTTCTAATCTGTTTATAGGTGTCCCTGCTTAGTCCCAGAACTTATCAGAGCTGGGCAGGCACCTCTGCCTTGCCTGGGAGACTCCTGGCCATGGCCAGGGCAGAGGAAAATCATCTGGATCCTCTTTATCTCCACTTTTCTGGGATGGAGGGTCATGGCACACCTGTGGATGGGGGTGGAGGCTGCACTCCACAGTGCAACACTGCAGCTGTGAGCTGGGACAGCCTGTCATGGTCCCCAGCTTGCCTGGTGCCCACCAGTGACCCAGAGCAAGGCGGCAACATCAGCATCTGGCACAGCCGGGGCTCTCGGAGGTGGCTGCAAGCAGGAGCTGCAGTGGTTTATTCCTATTTTTTATTCCCAAGGCATCATACTCAGGCCCTGTGTACTTGGCTGACCTCACTGCTGGCCTGGCTCGCCGCAGGGCTGTTGCTATTTTTGATGTAAATGTTCATTTTTGCAGCTTTCCCTGAGGGGGGACAGTGACCGAGGGCTCTTTGATTTGCCATGGGGTGCTCCAGGCCTGGCACAGGATGTGGGACACAGAGCACAGGATGCAGGCAGCATTCCTGTCGGGATGAAGGGCTGGGAGAGGAGCACCCTTGGGGGAGGGCTGGTGGCAGCTCTGTGCTGTGCCACCCTGGCTGTGACCCGCTGACCGCCTGTGCACCGGGCTGGCCGCAGCAGGGGCTGCCTCTCTCTCCAGAGGATTTGCTCCCTTTTAATCCACTCTTTCAGGATGAAATCCTGATTGCAGGAGCATCTGTACAGCCTGGCCACCACAGCGAGGGAATGCAGGGAGAGGATGCCACTGGGTGCTGGTGATCTCTGTCCCCAGCACTGGCCATCCCTCCCTGGGTGCTGGTGATCTCTGTCCCCAGCACTGGCCATCCCTGTCCTCTTGCTGCCTCCAATGCCTTGTCCCACCCATCCTGTGCTGCCCTGCTCTGTTCACTCCCGTGGGAAGAGCATCTGTGTCCACAGCCAGTGTGCCCTTCCAGCCACAGGGCTGAAGAGGTGCTTTGGATCCACAGGGTCCTGGCCTGGTGCTGGAAAAGCACAGAGCTGATGCGTCCCCCACGTTTTCAGCTCGGGCTGCTGGGAGCCATTCCCGGGGCCATCCCG
The DNA here is from genome assembly GCF_901933205.1 of Camarhynchus parvulus. Taxonomy (NCBI): domain Eukaryota; kingdom Metazoa; phylum Chordata; class Aves; order Passeriformes; family Thraupidae; genus Camarhynchus; species Camarhynchus parvulus. The sequence continues at coordinate 397,249 of NC_044596.1, read as the reverse complement.
GTGCCAGGATGCTTTTCCCAAGCTCCTGGAGCCCTGCCGCCTGTCTCTCGGCGCGTTGAGGGACTGGGGGAGTGACAGATCCCTGAGTGTGTGGCGATGCACAGGCACCTCTCTGGCACATCTCCCTGCTGCTTTCTGCTCGCCGGCATTCCCAGCCCGGCTCTAATCCGCAGGGATGCTCGGGAGCTGCTGGCAGCGCTTGCATAACGCACGGAACGTGCACATGTGCCTGCGGCCGGGCCTGATCCCTGAGCCTGCGCCGGGATCGGGGTCGGGATTGGGATTGGGATTGGGTTGGGATTGCACTCGGATCGGGATCGGGATCGGGATCAGGATCGCACTGGGATCGGGATCAGGATTGGGATCACACTAGGATTGCACCGGGATTGGGATCAGGATTGCACTGGGGTTGGGATTGGGATTGGGATTGGGATCGGGATCGCACCAGAATCACACTGGGATCAGGATTGGGATCAGGATCGCACTGGGATTGGGATCAGGATCGGGATCGGGATCAGGATTGGGATTGGGATTGGGTTTGCACCGGGATAGGATCAGGATGGGGATCGGGATCAGGATCGGGATTGGGATTGGGTTTGCACCGGGATAGGATCAGGATGGGGATTGGGATCAGCATCGGGGTCCCAGCATCGGGATTGGGCGGGCGCACGGTCCCCGGCAGGGCGGGGAGGGAGCTGGGCTGGCACAGTGGGATCCCACTGGAGCTGGGTCTGCCGAGGGTTCCCTGTGCTCTGGGGGCTCTGGGATGGTCCCAGAGCAAGGATGGGATGGGGCATGGCAGAGGTTAGTGACAAGGTTTGGGGTGTTGTGACAGATTTGGGGGAGAACTGGTGGGGAGAAGGGTGATCCCAGGGCTGGAGGGATCCCTGGGGAAGGGATGGGGCCAGGGGTGATCCCAGATTGGAGTGGTCCCTAAGAAGGGATGGGAAGAGGGAAAACTGCAGGGCTGGAGTGGTCCCTGGGGAATGGATGGGGCAGGAAGGGGTCTGGGAAGGACCTCAGGCCCTGGGGCAATGCCAGAGCAGGGGCGTGGAGCAGGGATGTGGGGTGGCAGCTGCCTGAGGCAGATGACAGGCTGGAAAGGAGCTGTTTATGGGATCAGTGATTCTTTCCCTTTCCCTTCACTGCAACCTGCTCAGGTCCTGTCCCACTGTGGGGGTCTCAACTGCACCAGTGGCACCACAATCCCCACCAATCCCAGGCTACAAACCCCAGCAGTGGGACAGGTTTGGGGAGGGCAAGGGAGGGAGAGGGAAAACCTTGCTGGGGCAAGCAGATGTAAGAGCTCTGGATTTCTCAGAGCTTCAGCTGTCACAGGAGGTTTCACTTGGAGCTGAGCAGAGCATTTGGTTCAGCCTAAGCCTCAATGCTTTGCTTCGGTTTGAAGGGGTTTTATTTGGTAAACCTGAAAATAAAAGTGAAAAAGAATTTCATGCTGTAAAGCAGCTCTCAACCCCCTCTTGAAATTTGGTTTGTTAATGCTCCATCAAATCCTCCTTGGCTTCTTCTGAAATCCTTTGCCTTTTAAAATTCTTTCCAACACTGAACATGGTGTGAATTTGTGGCGTGTTCCTGCATTTGCATTTCTCACCCTAAGAAATCCCAGCTGCAAAACCTCACTTAGGCCTGGCACCACTGAAGAGACACTGGGAGTGATGGCTCACCCAGGTGCCTGGGTTTCATTTTTTATGGGAAAGGGAACCCTCCTGCATCCAAGGGACTTCAAAGTGAATTTCCCTTCCCCTCCAACACAGCCACAAGTGTGATTGTGGCTTTCATCCTATCTTGAGGGATGTGCTGGGTGTGCAGCATTCCTTTGGCATTGCTCTGGGCTTGGCTCTTCCTTGCTGGCTGTCACATCCCTGGAGGAAGCAGTGGCAGCAGCAAGAGCTGGTGGCACCTGGCTGTCTCCTGCTGTGCCCCATCCCTCTCAGCTGGGACTTGGCACCTGAAGGTGCCCCATGTGCAGCTCACTGGGGCTCCACATGCTAGACTGAGGCAGCAACCTCTTTTTTGCAAGGAAGTTTTGGATGATTGCAGGTCCTGAGGCCATGGCAGAGGCTGGCTGAGGGCCAGGGGACTCATCCTGACTGGCTGGGGTTTTTTGGTGAGTTTTAGCCTGATGGGATGCTCCAAGGTGGGATCTGCATCCAGGGGACAGTGGGAATGGGAACATGCTGGTGGTCTTGACTGGGATGCTTTCAATGCCATCGACCACCTCTGCAGCTGTAGATCAGTTTCTTGTGCCATTGGACATCAAACCAAGTGGGATAAATCTTGAGCTGTTCTGTTCTCCTAGTCCAGAGCATGAGGGAAGCCAGGAATAAATCCCCTCCTGGCCTGGCTGTGCCTCTCCACTGGTTTCTCCACATTCCCTCAGTGCTGCCCTGGTTGGGTTTGGATGGGAAATGCTGTGCTGGAGGTCCAGCAGTGGGGCTGGAGTGCTGACTCCACCACCCTCTGTCGCTGCTCTCCGCAGGAGTTTGCGACGCTGACGCGGGAGCTCAGCGCCTGCCGGGAGCAGCTCCTGGAGAGGGAGGAGGAGATCTCAGAGCTGAAAGCCGAGCGCAACAACACCCGGGTAAGCCTGGAGACCCTGCTGGGAGGCCCTCAGCCCTGGGACTGTGGGAGCCCCGGGGCCGCTGGGCCCATCCTGGCCGTGACAGCCCCTCTGTCGTCCCCCTGCAGCTCCTGCTGGAGCACCTGGAGTGCCTGGTGTCACGGCATGAGCGCTCCCTCAGGATGACCGTGGTCAAGCGGCAGGCCCAGTCGCCATCTGGGGTGTCCAGTGAGGTCGAGGTGCTCAAGGCACTCAAGTCGCTCTTTGAGCATCACAAGGCGCTGGATGAAAAGGTGGGAAAGCTGCTGGGACCTCTCCTGCTCAGAGTTCCTTCTCCCGCCCCTCCACTCCCTCCCTGCTACTTTGTGTTGTTAAGGTAACATGGGGGCACTCAGCAGGAAAGTCTTGGATATCCCAAAGCTGCAGTGAGGAGCTGCTAGGGCTGCCCAGTGTATCCTCTGGATTTGAGGCTGTTGGGCACAGGGAACTCCCCCAGGTCACTCTCGAGGTGGTGGCATTTGACACCCTGGGTCAGTCTTTGTTGTTCCTCCTCATTCATTCACCTCAAGCATCTCCTTCCTCTGCTAGGAGACCTCTCCAGGCTGTTCTGGCTGTAGAGCTCCAAGAATTGTCCCAGCCTGTTTTCTCCAACACAATTTAACCCCCTGTGATGGCCTGGATGATCCTGAACCTGTGAATCCACCTGAGCCTGGCTGTCAGCCTAACAAACAAGCCTGGGAGCATGTCTAAATCCTGGATACCCTCATCCTGGAAAAATAACAGCCTTTCCCGTTGTTTCACTCACCTGCAGGTGAGGGAACGCCTGCGAGCAGCCTTGGAGCGTGTGGCCACCCTGGAGGAGCAGCTCGTGGATGCCCATCGGCAGGTAAGGGGTACCTGGGCACCTGCTGGGCTGGGAATGCTCCCCATTACCTTGGGCAGTTCATGTGATATTTGCATTTGGTCAGGTTCTTTGTAAGGCTTTTGTTCTAAAATTGCTGTTTACTTGAAGGTTTGTCTGTGTTGAAGGAAACCTTGTAAAGATTCTGAGAACGTTTGTCTCACAGGTGACATTTCCCTGTTGTTTGCTGTTTGGAATTCATGTCACTGACAAAAACAGTCTGAATGTGAATCATTCCAGGGGGCTGAGGGTGATGTGAGATTTGCCCTGATTTGGCAGAGACCCAAACCACACTGCTTCAAGCACCTCATCTTGCATCCCCCATCTTCTTCCCTGCTGGAGTCCTGGGGTTTGGATTTCGCTGTCCCCAACCTCCAGCCGTGGTCATCTCAGAATCCCAGACTCATTTGGGTGGGAAGGAACCTTAAAGCTCATCTCATTCCATCCCCTGCCATGGGCAGGTAGGCCTTCCACTATCCCAGGTTACCCCAAGCTCTGTCCAACCTGGCCTTGGACACTTCCAGGGATAATGTTCTTGAAGAGACATGAACTCTGTTTTCCTTCCTGGAGTTTGTGACCAGCCACTAGTCCCAAAAGGAAGGAGCCATTCTACAGCCTCTGCTGGCCAAATTTTGCTCCTCTTTCCAGTTCCCAGGATAAGTCTCATGGTATTTCCCGTACTTCCAGGCCTCTCTCAGGGACCATTCCCCACCCTCCTCTATCAGAGCAGGACACAGTGCCAGTGTTTATCCCCTTCTCCAGCTGCACTGGGTTCAGAATCTGTCTGGCTGTAAACCAGTGAAATGAGCTGGGAAGGAGCCCTGGCCTCACCAGGAAAATCTCTCTCAGTACTGAGCCTTCCCAGCACGTCTGACTTCCTCTCTCTTAGAATCATGGAATCATTAAAGCTGGAAAAGCCTCCAAACTTTGACCAAACACCCCCATGCCCACTGAACAATATTGTGAAGTTCCACGTCCACTTGTTTTTTGAACACTTTCAGTGATGGTGACTCCATCACTGCCCTCAGTAGTTGTGCCAGGGCCTGACTACCCTTTCAGGGAAAAAATTTTTCCTGATGTCCCACCTGACCCTCCCTATTACCGGATGGAACATGCCTGGGCTCGTCTGGCCCTTGCTGCTTGACCAAAGGCGGCAGCTGTGGTGTTTCACCTCAGAGACACCTTTGGCTAGCTGGAAATTGCAGCTGGCACTTGGGACAAGTCCAGGCAAGCAGGAACTCAGGTTTTACCTCTGATGGAAAGGCTTTAGGTGAGGTGAAGGAAAAAAGGAGACGGATCCTGTTGGAGGGCCTTGATCCAGACTTTTATTCCTGGGCACGCAGACCTCTGAATGTTGCGACAGCTCCAACAGAACAACGAGCATGTGGTCTCAGTGTCCTTTTAAACCCCGAGGACAGGGGGAGGGAAGGGGTAGGGATCCCACCAACCAGGTAGGAGGGGGAAGTCTCACGGGACAATGACACCTAGACAGGCCAATGACCCCAGGGCTGAGAAGCATCTTTTGAACTTTAGCCAATCACACGACGCCCTTGCTGTAATGTCAAGCTTGACGGACAGCACTTAGCAGGAGGCAAGGGGAGGGGAAGGGAGAAGGTATTGCCACACCTGGGAAACGACTGGGATAGCTAAAACAGGAAATTGCATCACACTGCAACACCTCCCCTGGCTTAACTTGAGGCCATTTCTTCTTGTCCTGTCCCTTTGTTCCCTGGGAGCAGAGCCTGACTGCCCCCACCCTGGCTGCCCCCTCCTGTCAGGGAGTTGTGCAGAGTCAGGAGGTCCCCCCTGAGCCTCCTTTTCTCCAGGCTGAGCCCCTCCAGCTCTCTCAACCACTCTTGGTGCTCCAGTCCCTTCCCCAGTTCTATTCCCTTCCCTAAACACACTCCAGCCCCTAAGTGTCCTTCCTGAACTGAGAGCCCAGAGCTGCCCCAGGATTCCAGCTGGGACCCCAGCAGTGCCAGCTCAGGGCTGTTCCTCACCCGCTCCCTCCGGTTCCCCCAGCCATTAGCAGGACTCTGGCAGGGAGCTGGTGCAGCCCTGGCTGCAGCAGGACTGGCCTCAGCTCCTGCTGTCCCCAGTGCTGAGTCCCTGTTCCCATCAGGTGGCAGCTCTGCAGCAAGGCTCTGCCCGGGAGCCGGCAGCGGGCGAGCGCGAGGAGAGGGAGCCCAAGGAACCAGCACCCAAACTTCCATGGAAGGTGAGAGCCCAGCAAACCCCTGCTCAGTGAGGCTGTCATTTCTCCCACCTCCCTGGTGCTGGATCCAGGGTGCTGAAAACCGTTTTCCCTCTCCTCTGGGTCCAGCCCCGTGGGAAATGCCCTTGTTGGTGGGTACAGGCCATTTCTGAGCGGGGTGCACTGAATTTGTGCTTGGGTGCTCCAAGGGGTTCTACTTACCAGAGATCACAAAATGGTTTGTATGGGAAGAGACCTTAAAGGCCATCTTGTTCCACCCTCCACCATGGGCAGGGACATCTTCCACCAGGTGCTCTGGTAAGCCCTCAGCCTCTCCTATTCCATCATTCCTGTAAGAAGCCCCATCCCTGACTTGTGGAGGCTGTTGATGGAGGTCCCAGAGCCCCCTGTCTCCACTTCCACCTCTTCACTGAGTCCCTGCAGGGCACATTCCCACTTTGAGTAGCTGCAGGCAATGCCACAGCCTGGGAGCTTTGGAGCATTCAATATCCACCTCCCTCTGCCTTGCAGCGTCTCTCCAATGGCTCCGTCCACCCGGACGACGAGGCTGGGCGGGTGGTGGAGCTGCAGGAGCTCCTGGAGAAGCAGAATTTTGAAGTGGTCCAGGCCAAGGAACGAATCTCTGCCTTGGCTGCCAGCGTGGCCGAGCTGGAGGAGGATCTGGGCACTGCCAGGAAGGATCTGATCAAATCTGAGGAGATGAGCAGCAAGTACCAGAGAGACCTCCGAGAGGTGAGTCCCTGACCCCTTGCACTACCCAGCCTAGGGCAGAGACCTCACAGCTGCTTCCACTGGGCTGGGAGGGGATTGGAACTCCTGTTGTGTGCAGGATGTTCTCCAAAAGAGGCCACTGCCTTTGGGAAATTGTCCCCAAGTCCATCAGCAGGACTTCCCTGAGGTTACAGACAGGCTCTCAGGTGTGCAGCACGCCTGGGGCAGTGACCTGTGTCCTCTCTAGAAGGTTTTCCTGCGATTGTTTGACTCTCCCTTCATCACTGTCCCATTCTGCTGTCCCTCATCCCCGTGTCAAGGGGGGTTTTCCCACCCCTTAGACTCGGAGTGTCCCAGGCTTGAAGGAACTAGATGGCCTTGCTATTCCCAAAATGCTGTCACAGAGCAGGATGTGATAGCCCCATCGCTTCCCAGGCCCTGGCACAGAAGGAGGACATGGAGGAGAGGATCACCACGCTGGAGAAACGGTACCTGGCAGCCCAGCGAGAGGCCACCTCCATCCATGACCTCAACGACAAACTGGAGAATGAGTTGGCCAACAAGGAGTCCCTGCACCGCCAGGTACTGACCCTGGGCCCTGAGTGTCCCCTTGCCCCGGGGCTGGGGCAGGAGGGGTGCTGGGGGTGGGCCATGCCGGGGTGGCAGACACCCTGCTGTCCCACAGTGCGAGGAGAAGGCGCGGCACCTGCAGGAGCTGCTGGAGCTGGCCGAGCAGAAGCTGCAGCAGACAATGAGAAAAGCAGAGACGCTGCCCGAGGTGGAAGCGGAGCTGGCCCAGCGCATTGCTGCGCTCACCAAGGCAAGTGGCAGGGCTGGGGCCGGGCTGGAGGGGCCGGGATTGGAGAGGGAGGGTCAGGGAATGGAGAGGGAGGGCAGGGGTCGGAGAGGGAGGGCAGGGATTGGAGAGGGAGGGCAGGGAATGGAGAGGGAGGGCAGGGGTCGGAGAGGGAGGGCAGGGGTTGGAGAGGGAGGGCAGGGAATGGAGAGGGAGGGCAGGGGTTGGAGAGGGAGGGCAGGGGTTGGAGAGGGAGGGCAGTGCTGGGAGCAGGGGAGGAGCTGGGCCTGGCCGCCCCCTGCAGCGATGGAGCCCCTGGCAGCCCAAGGCGTCCCATTCTCCTTCCCAGCTGTGGCCTCCCTGTCCCCTGCCGTCCCCACTGCTGCAGGGACAAGGCGCTGCCTTTAAAGGACACCTCAATTTATCCTGCACATGAGGGGTTTGCTCCCTTCCCTCGGCCCCTTTCTCCAAGGCAGGGATGGCCCTGTTGGTGTGGATGCCCTTTGGTTTGGGTGAGACCACTCTAAGATGAGGAGAAAGAGGAAGCACCAGGCTGGATTTTGGCAGGTGCAGGCCTGAAGGGAGGAAGGGATGCAGCCATCCCTGCCCTTCCTGGGTTCTGGAATGGTGTTTAGGCTCTCACAGAGCACCTCCAGCTCCTGTCACCATGCCAGCAGGGCTGGTTTGGGCTCACAGGGAGCCCTGGCAGGGATGCAGGCAGTGGGAGAGAGCCCTGCATCCCAGGAAGGACTCAGATGCAGAGATGGACACCAGGATGCAGCAGGGCCTTCATGGCTTTGGGGAGCATCATCCAAGAAGGCTGCTCTGCTTTTCCCAGGCAGAAGAGAGGCATGGGAGCATCGAGGAGCACCTCCGGCAGCTGGAGACTCAGCTGGAGGAGAAGAACCAGGAGCTGGCTAGGGTAAGTCCTGATCCTTGGTGCCTGGGTACCTGGGCACACCTGGATTGCAGTTTGGGAGCAGCCTGGGAGGACAGCTTGGTTAATCCTTTCCCATCTGGGATCACTTAAACTTGAGCCACACAGGAGCTCATGGCACTCTCTTCTGTGATTTCCCATCTCCCAGGCATCCAAGACTTGCTGTTAATATTCCACACCCACTCCTCTCTCAGCATCACTCCCTGGGGAAAGCTGGAACCCCAAAGGGTGGAAGGGGAGGCTTCAGCAGCTCTTCCCCCGAGCCTGGATCAGCAGAATGAAAAGGGCAGGGAAGCTGAGCTGCTGTGCCCTGGGCTGCACAGTCCATTCTTCAGCTTCTGTGCTTCTCAGCTGGGGCTGGGCTGTCCATGCAGGAGGCTGTGATGCCCATTTCTCAGGTCACCCAGGTGACATTACAGATGTGGCCCTGGGGAAGCCTCCAGATGTTTAGCCTTAAGACAGATATTTGAAAATCCAGTTTCCTTATCCAGTGGGGTCTGGAGGGTGCCCCCAGTGTGGGTATTCCTGGCAGACACACAGGAGAAGCTTTCTTGAGGGGCAGACAGGCATGGTCTCCTTAAATCCTTTTCTCTCCCGTTCATCCCTGGCTGGGAGGTGGCAGAGAGCAGCAGGGCCAGCACAGAGGGTCCAACCAGTGCTGTCAGAGGTGGACTTGTGCCCAAACGCTGGGCCTGGTGGGCCAGCTCTGACACTGCAGCAGGCACAGGGAGGCAGGAGGGCACTGAGCCCCTGTGGGTGTGACACAGGTGTCTCTGTGTCTGTCCCAGGCGCGGCAGAGGGAGAAGATGAACGAGGAGCACAACAAGCGGCTCTCGGACACTGTGGATCGGCTGCTGAGCGAGAGCAACGAGCGGCTGCAGCTGCACCTCAAGGAGAGGATGGCAGCCTTGGAGGAGAAGGTACTGCATGGGGCAGGGCTCCTCTGGCGCTTGAGGGGTCTGCAGTCCCTCTGTGCCTCATCCAGCCATGGCCCAGGGCTGGAAGTGCCTGTGCAGGGCTGGAGAAATGGTAACATGCAAGACATGGCTGTGCTGGGGCTGGTGGAGCACAGGGAACTGCTCTGGTCACCTCACTCAGGGAGACCCCCTCCCCACCACCTCCCACCTCCCACAGCAGCAGGATTTGCCCTGCTTCTTTCCCTCACCTCCCTGTCTCTGCTGGTGCAGCCCTGATGCCACCTGTGCCCAGCTGTCAGAGCAAATCCCGACTGCATTTTGCAGGAAAAATTGCAGTGTTCATCCTGTCCCAGTGCCCATCCCTCCCCATGCTGCCTTAAAAGTTTCCTGCCCCCAGGTGCAGACTGATTTCCCTTCTCCAAGCCAGGGCAGTGTCCATGAATATCTCCCACCTGACTCCCGGGGAACTGGGTTTCCTGGGAGGAACTGGCTGGAGCTGTGGCTGCCTCAGTGTGAATGGAATTAACTGGGAGCTGCTGGCTCCAAGCAAGCATCCATCCAGAGTGCCAGTGGGAGGTCAGGCCTTGGTGATTCAGCTCTCTCAGGGTTCCTGCCCTCAGCACACCCGTGCATCCCCCAGCTGATGCCCCCAGGGCTGGCTCTGTCCCCCCACCCCATTGCTCTGCTCCTCCTGTCCTCAACCAAATGTGGCTATGCCGGCATGTCCAGTTATTCAGCAGATTTCTCTGGATAAAGAGCAGGACCCAACCTGCAGGGATGAGTCCAAACCCCACCCCAGCAAGCAACAGGGACCAGAGTACTGACATGTTTTGGAGGGCATTGCCTGCTCCCCAGTCTGGTGCCAGCACTTGGCCACCCTGAGAGTTCATCCAGGTCCTTCATGCACAAAAATGATTCTGTTTGGCTGCCAGCACTTACCAAAAATGAGCACTGGTTCAGGCAGTTACAAACTCTCCAGGGGAGGTTTAGACAGATATTAGGAAAAAAAATCAAGGAAATAATTATAGCATTGGAATAGACTGCCCAGGACAGTGGTGGAGTCACCATCCCTGGAAGTGTTCCAAAAACATGGATGTGACACTTGGGGTCATGGTTTAGCTATGAACACAGCACTGCTGAGGGGAACGGTTCGGCTCAATCTTAGAGGGCTTTTCCAATCTTAATAATCCCATGATTCTGTGACTCTATAAGCACATCTCCTTTCCCCCCTGCCTACTCCCTAGCTTAGATGTAAGGGATATTTTTCCCTTTGATCTAGCTGCTCGAGGAGTTGTTCTTCTCTCAGACATATTTCCTAATCTTCAAGCCCTGTCCACCAAGTCCCTCATCGCCCTCCATGGCCTTGCTCAGCCCCAGAGTGGGGCAGGAGTTGAGCTGTGGCCACCCTGCTTGAGAGGCAGGAGATTTGCAGAGGAGACCTGTGCACAGGCAGGTGAGGAATAGCCCAGGGAGCCTTTTCCAGGTGTTCACTACACAGGAATTCCACACTGGCCATTCTGGGGAGGCCACGTGGCCATTTCCTAAATGGTCTCTCTTTTTCTTTCCTGTTTTTGTTCCCTTTTATTTTATTTTTGGTTTTTCTTAAAGAATACATTGTTACAAGAGCTGGAAAATACCCAAAAGCAGATAGAGGAACACCAGCATGACAAGGTAAATGCGGCTGCAGGGACCTGACCCAGTGATGGCATTGCCTCACTCCCAACCCTCAGCTAGGGGCACTTGCTTCTCCTAAAATGCCCCAGGTTGGGGCCAGCAGAGCACCCAGCAGCAGGAGGCCACACACTCACCCACGCAGTGGCTGGATGGAAGCTGCCAGCCCCTCCCCAGAGGGCCCCGGGTCAGTTCCCTGCCATGCATGTTCCTGTCCCACTCATCCATCCCTGAGCCCACTGGGGCAGTGCCGAGGCCAGGCTGGCTTCACCCGTGCCTGGAGGAGGGCTCAGGCAGCCACATCCCCTGGCCCCTGAGGCTTCCCCAGGCTGGGGGTGCTCTGCCCCGTGCCCAGCTTGCAGGGACCCCGCAGTGTTCACACCCTGCTCTCAGATGAGGCACTTCAGTAGCATCTGCATGAACCCCCAGTGGCCGTGCTAGAAAGCTGCAGGGACGTGGCTTTTTGGAGCAATGGGAGCTTTTGGGATGTGCTGCATGTCTCATGCATGGTTTGGGGGATCAGGGGGCTACTTTTCCCCTTGCCTGCAGGGAGCTTGTGTGCTTATTCCTTGTGCTTCCCCTTGCCTGCAGGGAGCTTGTGTGCTTATTCCTTGTGCTTCCCAGCCGTGGCTGCTCAGGTCTGGGCAGGGCAGAGCTCGGGGACTCACATGACACTGCGGGCACTTTGCCCACCCTGGCTCAGCCTGTTTGTCCCCCAGACTGGATCCTGCTGTGCCTGGGAGATCCCTTCTTCCCTCTCTCCCTGTCCATCTGCAGCCTCCGCCTGGCATCTCCCAGCACTGGGTGTGGGCACAGCTTCCCCATGGGGATGGGACTGGGAGCAGGAGGGACAGGGCCAGCAGCAAGTTTGGCTGGGGGGTCCCTCACTGCCAGTCTCTTGCCAAGGGAGCACACACGTGCAGTCTGGAGAAGAACCAGAGCATCCAAGTGGGACCTGTTTTCCTTCATCTCCCAAAGCAGCATTCCTTGAGCACCTGTGCCTGTCTGTCCTGATCCCCCCTCCCCAGCACCCTCATTCCCTCTGCCTGCGTGAGCTGTTTCTCTGCTGATGTGTCCAAGATGCTTTAAACCTGGGGTAGGGATCTGTAAAGGGAATGTCAGCATGGCAATAGCCAAGGATGTGGATTGCCCCAAACCTGGCAGCTCTGCAGAGCAAAGCCAAGCCCTGCCTGTCTCATCCCCCCAAACAGCGGCGTTTGTCTGACGAGATCGACAAGCTGAGGCTGGAGGTGGATCAGCTCAAGACCAGGAGTGGGACATTTGTGGAGAGTGTGCACACCAGGTAAGTGCCAGGGCAAACCCCTGCACCCCTGCCTTTGGGGGCAGTTTTCTTCGGGGGCCCCAGAGTGGCGCTGGCACCGGGTGTTTCTGGTGCCCCCAAGCTTCAGCACTGGGCTGCAGAGTCCTCACAGCAGGGTCAGCTCCAGCTGTGCTGTCCCATCATGGATCTGTCCTGGGGTGGGACATTCACTCTTGAGGATAGCCCAGCCCAACTGAATGGCCCCAAATTTGCTCTTGTTTTTCTGCACAAGTGGCTTAAGACTTATTTTGCTCTGAAAGCTGGATATTCACCAGAGGACTTTTCCCCTGGGGAGTACAGGGGATGGGCTGGGGCAGAAGGAGGAATTGCTTTGGAGCTGTTGCAGACAAAGGAGAATGAAGCCTCTCTTTCTCCAATGCTATGGTCCTCCCACACCCTTTCATTTAAAGTCAGCTGGGATATGGGGACATCCCAGCCCAGGGCACCAGGAGCAGAGGTGAGTCCATCAGGTCTCAGCCTCCAGCACTGACCAGGATACCCAGAGCTGCTCCAGGAAAATGGAGGTGGTAAAGGAGGGTGACAGCACAACAGCCTCACCTGGGACACCACACGCTGCCCTGAGCACTTTCAGTGTGGGTTCAAGGCAGCAAGGGGTCAGTGGGAGCAACCAGTGAAGAAAATTTCCCTCTTAGCAAGGCTGGAAACGATGGGGAAGAGCTGATATAACCAGCCTTGGGCCTGTCAGCAGAAAGGAGAAGAAGGCCTGGAGACCCTGTGTCTGTCATGGAGAGAAAAAATGGGGAGGGTGAGGAAGAGCCTGTGAGGATGGATGAAGGAGAGCTGGGTGCTGGAGCAGAGTCTGGAGCGTGTGTGGGACCTCTTTGCATGGGTCTGTAAGAGCAGGATGGACAATTTGGTGATTTTTTATATTTCTCAGGTGAAAAATCAGCAGAAATTGTGAGTTGCAGAATGATCCCCCAGCTGAAATGTCAGCTTTGGTCTGAGGTGTTTTTATCTGGTTTTAGCTGGGCAGCAGCTTGTCAGCAGCTCTGAAATCCCTGGAACTTGGCTTGTGCCTTTGTCTGACACACCAGGCTCCAGCCATGCTGCTCAAGGTGCTGATTTTCTCCAGGCCTGTATCTGCCTGACCTCCAGGCCTGACCTGATTCTGTATCTAGGCCTGCAAACCAGGCCCACCATGATGGAAAACCACCATCTGCCTGGGGCTGCTGCTTTTGTCATCTTAAATTCACCTTAAATTAAACAAACCTCGAGTCTCCAGTGGCACTGTATGTGGGGAGTAATCACCCTGTGCCCAGGAATGTGCCTGGCTCAGCTCCATGGTTGGGTCTTCAGGGCCAAGAAGAACAACTGGGCAAAGTGGAGGCATGGAATGAGCATCACGAGTGGCTCAAAGTGCCCCCCTGGCAAGCTGCTGCCTTGCCCTGCCTGGTATGGGACTCACCAGGGCCTGGCCCCAAGCACCAGCCCTGGCAAGGAAGAGGAGGGTGAAGAAGTCCCAGCTGGTTCTTGCTGGGAGGTCCCAACAATGCTCATGCCCTCACTCCTGGCAGATGTTTCGGGTGGAATTTTATTCACTGTAATCACAGAATCATTGAGGTTGGAAGAGTCCTCCAAGGTCATGAAGTCCAACCTTCACCCAAATACCAGCATATCCACTAAATCACATCACAAAGTGCCTCATCTACCATTTTTTGAACACTTCCAGGGGTGGGAACTCCACCACTGCCCTGGGCAGCCTGTGCTGGGGCCTGACCACTCTTTCCATTAAGAAATTTTTCCCAATATCCAACCGGAACCTTCCCTTGAGGCCATTTCCCCTCATCCTGTCACTCACTGCCTGGGAGAAGAGACTGACCCCCATCAGGGTATTTCTCATGAAAATGTTGGAATAAACACGAAAAGGACAAGAGCTCCCTGGCTGGCTCCTGCTGGGTACGTGGAGATTGAGAGGACACAAGCTGTGTTGGGACATTGCAGCTGCTCTGGAGAGGGAGGGGCAGGAGGGGCCTGTTCAGCCCTGGCTCCACAGCAGCCCCCAGTGCAGGGGCTTTGGGGCAGAACTGGCTGGATGCCCTGATGGGTGCACAGAAAAAGGTGGGAGAGAGCAGCAGGGGAGGGCCCAGGGCTGAACTTCTGACAGTCTGGGAAAGTTGGGAGTCTCCAGAGGTCACAGATCATCAGAGGCTGCAGATTCCTCAGAAGGGACAGCTCCAATCTCTGCTCTCTGTGAGCAGGGACAGGACCCAGGGAGCAGCTGGAGCTGGGCCAGGGCAGGGTCAGTCTGGATCTCAGGAAAGGCTCTTCCCCCAGAGGGTGCTGGCACTGCCCAGGCTCCCCAGGGAATGGGCACAGCCCCGAGGCTGCCAGAGCTCCAGAGGTGTTTGGGCAGCGCTGCCAGGGATGCCCAGGGTGGGATTGTTGGGGAGTCTGTGCAGGGCAGGGATTGGGCTGGATTGTTGTAGGTCCCTTCCAGCTCAGGATATTCTGTGATTCAATGATTCTGTGACAGATTCTGTGAGTGCATTTCCAGGTCCCCTGTGGGGGAATGGGCCACCTTTTTCCAGAGACTGGTTTCGCATCCTTTCATGTCAAGCAGGCAAACATTGCTGGGATGGGCATCCTGCAGTGGTCTCCTCCTCCTCCTGCTCCTCCTCCTGCTCCTCTGTCCCAAGAAGCCTGGGCTGCAAGGGGAGCAGCCTGAGGGTGAGGGTGTCCTGCACAGAGCAATGTCCCCCACAGGACTCTTTCTTCCCAGGTCCCACATGGGCAGTGCCACTGACCTGCGCTTCCCGCTGGGAGCTGTGGTCCACGGCCCGGCCGAGCCCTTCGGAGCAGCTCCGGGGCTGCCCCGGGCACAGAAGGGACGATTCAGTGCCCGGAGAGAGGAGCCAGCCAAGGTAAAGCCTGTGCACCCCAGAGTTAGGGTCTGCTCCTGCCCTGCATCCTGGGATTAGGGTCACATCTGGAGACTTGGGGCAGTTTCCTTCTCCTGGTGCATTGATGGGGGAACATCGGAAGGGTTTCTCGTTCGGGTCACATTGAGATAGAACTCCTGCATGGAGATCACCAGTCTGGCTTTTGGAGACGTGGGAATGCTGTGTAGGACAGTGGCCCTTGTTCCCCCAGGACTGGGAGCAGGCCCAGGCAGGGGGAGTCCTGGCCGCGGGGCCTCACGCCTTCGACAGTGACCCCGACATCTCTGACGTGGACGAGGATGACCGTGAGACGCTGTTCAGCTCCATGGATGTGCTGTCTCCTGGTGGGCACTCAGACGCCCAGACATTGGCCATGATGCTTCAGGAGCAACTGGATGCCATCAACGAAGAGATCAGGTATGACTGTGGCCAAAACCCCACCACTGCCTTGTGCAGAAATGGCTCCAGGGGGACAACAATAGCCAGGGGGCTCTGCTGGCCTAAAATTGGGGCTTTGATGTGTCTTCAGCCAGGGAAGTGGCTCCAGGGCATCCAGCCACAGGGCTTGGTCCTTCCTGCCAAGTCTCTCTGTCTCTCAGCTGCACCAGTGCTGGCTCAGAGGGTCATTATTTCAAACAATCATATTTCATATCTTCCATGTATATTAAAAGGAATCAGGGTGTGTCTCAGCTCTGGTTTTTATGGATCCTGATGGATCTTGTTGCCATTCTTGGAGACTGGGGCTTGAGGCACAGGACCTAGGTGCATTTCCCCAGGACAGAGGTCCTGTGTTCCTGGGAAGGTGGGGAGCCAGGAGCCCTGAGCCCTGCTGCTCCCCCAGGATGATCCAGGAGGAGAAAGAGTCCACGGAGCTCCGTGCAGAGGAGCTGGAGACGCGGGTCACGAGCGGCAGCATGGAGGGCCTGAACCTCACCCAGCTGTGCAAGAGGGCCTCCATCCCCACCTCACTGACGGCCCTGTCCCTGGCCAGCTCGTCCCCCCCACTCAGCGGCCGCTCCACGCCCAAGCTCAGCTCCCGCAGCGTGGCGCAGGACCTGGACCGCATGGGGATCATGACGTTGGTGAGGAGCCGGGAGGGGCTGTGAGGTGGGAGCGATGCCCGGTGTCCACACGGGCCTGGGGGGGTGTGGGACGAGGGGGTGCCCGTGTTTGCTGTCTCCAGGATGGCAGCCTGGCCCCGGGACTGCTCTGGGGGGGTGCTCCATTAACTGCCCCCCTTTCTGTGTCTCTCTCGCTTTCCCCCTTGCAATCAGCCCAGCGACTTGAGGAAGCACCGGAGGAAACTGCTAGTGAGTGGCTCCCATCCCGTTGGTTTTTGTCCAAGCCCTTTTTCCAGCCTGCTCCTGGCTTTGTCCACACCAGGTCAGGGTGCAGCAGGCGCGGGATGGAGCTGGGGACCCCAGGGATTCAGCAGGAGGATCATGGGGATCCCAAAAGGTGCTTGGACATGTTCCCACTGGCAGCCTGGGGGGTCTGGCAGGACATGGGGAGGTTCAGAAAGCCACTGGGTCCTCAAACGTTGTGTCCCCTCTGGCAACAGGGTGTCCTTGGGACATTCCCATCTGTGCTCCTCAGAGCCCTCTGATGAGGGCCAGCAGCTTCTGTCCCCACACCCTGACCTGGACCATGGGGCTGCATCCTCTCACCCCCCATTCCCAGGATCTCAGCCATACTGCCACATCCTCCCCATCCGCTTGGGCATCTGGAACCATTGCCAGAGCTCTCATTCAGGCCATTCCTGGAGCGTGGCAAAGCCCCAGCAGGGCTCTGGTGGCTCTTTTGGCCATGCCTCCATGGAGCAAGAGAGAGGCAGGCAGCAGGGCAAGGATGGAGCTGGGGTCTGGCCTCCCACCCTCACGGCCTCTCCGCTTGTTCAGTCACCCGCAGCTCGGGACGAGAGCCGGGAGGACAAAACCACCATCAAGTGTGAGACGTCCCCGCCCTCCTCGCCCAGGACACTGCGGCTGGAGAAGCTGGGCCACCCTGCTCTGAGTCAGGAGGATGGCAGGAGGTATGTGGAGACCCTTGGCATCTCTGTTGGTTTGAGTATACACCTGGGGCACACGTGGTGGGATGGGTGGGCTGGGTTTTGCCATGTGCCCTTCTCAAGAATAACCTAAAGGCTTTGCTCTTCCTCTCCCTCTTCCATCCCCAGCTCACTGGAGGACCAGGCTAGCAACCCCAGCAGCAGCCAGGACTCCTTGCACAAGGGCTCCAAGAGGAAGGGGATCAAATCCTCCATCGGGCGCCTGTTTGGGAAGAAGGAGAAGGGTCGTTTCAACCAGCTGAGCAGAGAAGGGTCCACGGGGCAGGGTCCGTGAGCAGCCCTGTCCCTGTCTGTGCCATCCTCTGGCTCTGTCTGCCATTGGGGTGCTGTTGGGTGACAGGGAGGGGCAGGGACACCCCTACTGGTGTGGGATGCTGGGACCATGGCAGCTTCAGGGAAGTTGGAGCTTGGTGTTTTCTCCCTTGGCCTTTCTGGCCTAAGCATGGTGTCTCCTTAATGCTCTGTCAGAGCTGGGATGTGGACAGTGACCTCCTGTCCTTGTATCTCATCTTTAATGTCCCCAGATCTACTTCCCTCCCATGGATTTTGCAGAGCCCTTTGCTAGGAGCTGCTTTTCCACTCTCAAATCCTTTACTACTTCCATGTTGAGCATTGTTGGACTCACTGATCTTTCTGGGTCCCTTCCAGAAGGGACAGTTCTGTGATTTGGGGATTCTGGGATTTGGAAATAGGAGGGATGGCTGGAGGGGGTCTGCTTGGGCTTTCCCAGGGATGCTGGGGGGCCATGGGGGTGGTTTGCAAAGGGACACTGTCACCTTCTGTGCTGTCACTGTGTCCCCCTGGCACAGGGACGGTGACAATGCCCACACCGTCCCTGTGGGAGATCACACTGACCCGGGGACATCACACTGACCTGAGGGTGTCTTGCTTGCCCAACAGTGCTGCTGACTGATGTGGAGGGGGGCATCCAGGACCCCCTGGGACTGGGCAAGCTGGGGGCTCAGGCTGAGAAGGATCGGCGCCTACGGAAGAAGTGAGTAAACTTCCTTCCCTACCCCAGCAAGAAACTGATTTGCTGGGAATCCATGGCACAGGACTAGGAATTGCTGGGAAATCTCATCTTCACCCTTCCTTGGGCTTGTTACTTCCTTCACAGCTTTGTATTCCTGCTGCTCGGGGTGTATTCCCTTCAAGGAACTCTCCCTTCCACACAAGTCCCCCATAAATCACTCTTGTGCTTCTGTTCCTGCCAGGCATGAGCTCCTGGAGGAGGCTCGGAGGAAAGGATTGCCCTTTGCCCACTGGGACGGCCCCACTGTTGTGTCCTGGCTGGAGGTGCGTGCCCATGGATTGTCCCCATGCTGTCCCCACGGGTCTGTGTGTGCCACCATGTCCCTCCATCCTCAGTCCATGTGCACATCTGGGGCCTGCAAATCCTGGGAGAGCGGAGGAGATCCCTGCATCCCTCACAGGGCCTGTGGAATTGTGGTTTGAGTAGAGCTTTGGGTTTGAGCATAAATCTGAGGTGGAGTGGCTGAGGAGCAGGGGGCTCAGCCTGGAGAAAAGGAGGCTCAGGGAGGACCTTGTGGCTCTGCACAACTCCTGACAGGAGGCGACAGCCAGGGGGTCGGGCTGTGCTCCCAGGAACAGGGACAGGAGGAGAGGGAACGGCCTCAGGCTGTGCCAGGGGAAGTTCAGGTTGGATATTGGGAAAAAGGTCTTCAGTGAAAGGATGGTCGGGCCCTGGCACAACTGCCCAGGGCAGTGGTGGGGTCACCATCCCTGGATGTGTTTGAAAGATGTGTGGATGTGGCACGTGGGACATGGGTAAGTGGTGAATGTAGCAATGTTGGGGGAATGGTTGGAACTGATCTTAGGGGGCTTTTCTAACCTTAATGATTTTATGAAAAGCTCCGTGGGTGCTCTCTCCCTGTGCTGTGCCCATCAGGCACAGGGATGCTGGGCCTCCCACAGGCCACCTCTGCAAGGTACAACCAAGCCAGGAATCCCCACATGGACGTTCAGCTTTGATCCTGGGCTCTAGAGAGGGTGGCCTTGCCCCTGGCACGAGGGCCAGGGTGGCAGTGCCAGGCAGTCATTGCTGTCGCTGTCCCCAGCTCTGGGTGGGGATGCCAGCCTGGTACGTGGCTGCATGCCGGGCCAACGTCAAGAGCGGGGCCATCATGTCAGCCCTGTCGGACACCGAGATCCAGCGCGAGATCGGCATCAGCAACGCCCTGCACCGCCTCAAGCTGCGCCTGGCCATCCAGGAGATGGTGTCCCTGACCAGCCCCTCCGCGCCGCCCACGTCCCGCACGGTGAGTGCTCCCTGCCCTCCCTGCCCTCCATGGGCCCCACAGCGTGCTCCCTGCCCTTCATGGGCCCCACAGCGTGCTCCCTGCCCTCCATAGGCCCCACAGCGTGCTCCCTGCCCTCCATGGGCCCCACAGCGTGCTCCCTGCCCTCCCACACCTCCATGGGCCCCACAGTGTGCTCCCTGCCCTTCATGGGCGGCACAGCGTGCTCCCTGCCCTCCCTGCCCTCCATGGGCCCCACAGCGTGCTCCCTGCCCTCCCTGCCCTCCTTGCCTGTTGCTGTTTGTTTGTGGGTCCCTGGGGAGTCCCCGGGCCCCTAAGCTGTGTGTGTTCCCTGGTAGCAGCAGGCAGGCAAGGAGACTCCACATGGCTTCTAAGGGTGCTCATTAGATGAGGGTTTATTGGGGGTCACAGCCCTGGGAGCAGCATCCGGGTCTGCCTCCCACAGCTTAACAGGGAGATTCAAAGTGGGCACGGAATAAGCCTTGGGCCAATGGGATTACAGATCCATGATACTGCAGGGGAGGATCACAGGCTTGGAATAAACCCTACATTTTCCAGGGGTGAGACAGAGCAAACCATTTAAATAAAATGTAGCACACTTGCCCTCCTTTCCCTTGGGATCAGTGTGGCAAACGTGGCCATGGAGGGGTGATGTCCCCTTGTGGACTGGTCAAACCACTGAACACTCATCTCCCAGCACAATTGGGGGATCCCAAACTGGAAGCATGAAGCTCTTTCCAGTTTCAAGGCTCCTGCCACTCACATGGGGTTCTCAGCAGGAGGCCAGTCCTGCAAATAGTAGAGCTCAAGGCCTGGCTGCCCTGGAGAGGATAAAACTCCATCCAAAGAGCAGAAATCCAAACACTCCTGATGTTCAGGGCCAGCTTGGTTGCACAAGCCTCTTTCCCAATCATTTCAACACAAGAATTTTACATCTGAAATTCCTGGGGCAACTCAGAGCAACTGCAGATCCCTGCCCTTGATAGGATGGAGGGATTTTGTCTTTTGCTGGTCCCCAAAGGCCTTGAGGGGTTAATGGTGGCCAAGTAATGCCAAGACACATCTGTAGACTTGCAGCTGGCAGAAGGAAGGCTGCTATGTCCCCCTCAGATGGCTGTGTCTGGGGTCACAGCTGATGGCCTGCAGACTCCCTGAGCATCACACTAAAGTGGAAAGGGAGATGAATGAAGGTCCTTGATCTGCTCTCTGTGTCTGCATGAACAGCCCAGGGTCCCTTTGGGCATTGGGGTGTCACCAGGTAGAGCTGCAAGGATGTGGGGTGTCCCAAGGACACAGCACATGGTGGTCTGATCCTCCACCAGCCTGAGCCAGGCTTGGTTCCAGCACAGCTGGTGCTGACAGAGGCTGGACATGAGCCCAGGTGTGCTCAGGTGGGCAGAAAGGCCAAGGGCACCTGGGTTGTGCCAGCACTGTGGTGGCAGGAGGCCCAAGGCAGTCCCCATCCCCTGTGCTGGCACTGCTGGGGACACACCTGGAATCCTGGGGGACTTCTGGGCACTTGATGACAACAGAGACCTGGAGGGGCTGCAACGTGTCCAGGGAAGGGAACAGAGCTGGGGAAGGGTCTGGAGCACCAGGAGAGGCTGAGGGAGCTGGGAAAGGGGCTCAGCCTGGAGAGAAGGAGGCTCAGGGGGGGCCCTTGTGGCTCTGCACAACTCCTGACAGGAGGGGACAGCCGGGGGGACCTGGGCTCTGCTCCCAGGGAACAGGGACAGGAGGAGAGGGAATGGCCTCAGGCTGTGCCAGGGGAGGTTCAGGTTGGATACTGGGGAAAGTTCTTCAGTGAAAGGGTGATCAGGCCCTGGCACAACTGCCCATGGCAATGGTGGGGTCACCATCCCTGGGAGTGTTCAAAAAATGAGTGGATGTGGCACTTGAGGACGTGGTTTAGTGCCGAACACGGTGGTGGTGGTGCTGGCTTGGGGGTTGGACTTGATGATATTTCAGCCTTAATAATTCTGTGATTCCATGGCTCCATGGTGGTTGTGAGCTGAGGCCATGTTTCTGTGGTGGTTTGCTCTGACCCCTCTGCTCTCTTCCCTGCAGTCCTCTGGAAATGTCTGGGTCACCCATGAGGAGATGGAGAACATGGCAACTTCCACCAAGACGGTGAGGCTGGGCAGCCCCCAGGGTGCTGGGGGAAGCCCCCGGGGTGTCAGGGTCCGAGCAGCTCCAGGTGTGTTAACCCACAGGGGAGGGGATCCCTCACATGTCAGCTCTTGGACAGCACCCTGCAGCTCTTTAGAAACCTTGTTTCAACCTTTTATGTCCCAGCAATTTCTAAACCCCATACGATTTGTTTTCCCTTGTGGATATCACTGGGTTTCCAGAGCAGCCTGGCTGCTTGGGACTTAAAGACAAAACCCAGGAATGATCTCAAGACACATGAGATCCCCGAGCCATTCTGCACCCAAGTCATGGTCTAATCCCCCACTGACCCCAGCATACCCAAATATTGTCCCCACCCTGTGTCCCTGCCACTGGCTGACAGCCTGGGGTCCCTTGCAGGCATGTGTCCATGCTCCCAAAAGCTCTGGCTCCTTGGAGAGGTGGAGCCACACTCCCTTCCCTGCAACCTGATCATGCCCTGTCTGTGTCAGAGCAGGGCAGCATTTCAGATTTGGGTGGGAATTGTGTGTCCAAGGCCAGGCTGGCACACCCTGGGATAGTGGAAGGTGTCCCTGCCCATGGCAGGGGTGGAATAGGATGAGCCCTTCCAATCCAAAGAAGTTTGGGGTTCTCTGAAATAAACATTTTCTTGAAGCTTTTGTTGGGAAGCAGGGATGTGCCACTGTCCCTTGGCAGGTTTTGTGAGCTCTTTTCTGGGGAAAACCAGCATGAGTTGGCAATGGAGGAAATTGCTACAAAATCAGCAAATTGGCTTGGGCAGCCCCCTGTGGGTCATGACAGATGTACTGAAGCCTAATTGGCTTTCATCCATCTGACCTGGGGGGACTGAAGAACTCTCTGTGTTTCCCAGGAAAGATGAACAAGCCCCAGGGTTGGTGCTATCTCCAGCCCAAGCCTCATCCTATCTTCTTTCTCTCTTTCTTTCTCTTTCTTTCTCTTTCTCTTCTCTTTCTCTTTCTCTTTCTCTTTCTTCTTTCTCTTTCTCTTTCTCTTTCTCTTTCTCTTTCTCTTTCTCTTTCTCTTTCTCTTTCTCTTTCTCTTTCTCTTTCTCTTTCTCTTTCTCTTTCTCTTTCTCTTTCTCTTTCTCTTTCTCTTTCTCTTTCTCTTTCTCTTTCTCTTTCTCTTTCTCTTTCTTCTCCTTCTCCTTCTCCTTCTCCATCCTGTATTCTTGGTTAGAGAAGGGGTGGGAACCAGGCCCAGCAGGGCTGGGGTGTCCCCAGCAGCCTGGGGACAAGGCTGAGGTCCCCCAGCCATAAGAGTGAGCCCTGTCCCCATGTCCCTCTGTGCTGAGGTGTCTCAGTGTGCATGGCAGGCCCTGTGCCTGTGCAGGGCCAGCAGGTACTGACTGCACTGTCCTTTCTGTTGTCATGCTGCGTGTGTCACACTTAGGACACAGAGGAAGGCAGCTGGGCACAGGTGAGGTCCCCGGGTCACTCCTGTCCGTGGGCGGTGCATGGGGTGCTCGGGGGGGAGCTGGACATCCCAGGGGATGTGTGGGGCGTTGATGTTCACCAAGGCCTTGGAGGCTTTACCTACACCCCCTGGCTGCTCCTCTGGGCCGTCTCTCAGTTACAGGATGTCCTCTTGGGCCCTTCTCTGCTCCAGGCAGTGGCTTTTCCTGGGACCTCTGTGAGATCCAGAGCCTGTGTTAAGAACACCCACCTGTGTGACCACCCTGCATGCAAGCAGGATTTGAGCTGCACACTTGTTTTTCACCTATTTTGTAGCCCCAAGTCCATACAGATGATTTTTATGAACCAAAAAGGTGGGAGGAAAGAGTCCTACTTGGATCCATCTCTTCTGGTTTTATCCCTCTCAAATTTATTATAATTTATTTTTGGGCCCAAAATCAGTTTGCAGTAGAAGTGAATGGGTAGTTTTTTTCCCCAAAACTGACCTTTTTTTTTTTAGCCATAAAATAGAGATTCTTAAAGTAGAGATTCTTAAAAATGAGTTGGGAATGTACTGTCACCTGTTTCTCAGTTTTTTTGTCTTTCAATGAGTGTGCTTTTTCCAGAGGCAGCTGCTCATAAAGTCCAGTTATCCCTTGCCATTGCTTTTGGCTATGCTTTGCCTCCTGGAGGGACATGACTAGGTCACAGACCATGGCCAACAGGACTGTTCCCTCCAGCTCCTTCAGTATCAGCCAGGGCTGACTTCTCTGGCCTGGCTTTGGCCTCAGGACAGTGACCCTCCTGGGCTGTCACTGATCTGGGATTGTGCAGCTCCACCAAGCCCTGGGTTCTCCCCAGCTTCTCCATGTGCTTCTGTGCAGACCTTGGCCTATGGGGACATGAACCACGAGTGGATTGGGAACGAGTGGCTGCCCAGCCTGGGTCTGCCCCAGTACCGCAGCTACTTCATGGAATGCCTGGTGGATGCGCGCATGCTGGACCACCTCACCAAGAAGGACCTGAGGGTGCACCTGAAGATGGTGGACAGCTTCCACCGGTGAGTGCTGGCCCTCGGAGCTCCCCAGCGTGCACATGGAGCAGAGGAGAGGGGGATTTGAGGGATTCTCCCCTGTCTTGGGCAGCCCTGGATGGCTCTTCCAGGCTGGACTCACCACCCTGAGCTGAGGCAGCTCTTGAGGGCAGAAGTTCTCCTTCACCTCACTCCCTGCTGCAGAATTGCAGAGGACCAGGCCTTCCCCTGGCTGTGAAGCAAACCATGGGCAAAACTTCAGGTCCATCCCACCTGGTGCTCCACTGCTGTCTGCCAGCAACCCAGTGGGAGAAAGCTTGTGCCATCCAAGCCATGGCTCCAGCACCAGGATCCAACCCTGCCATGGGGTTCCCACTGCCCACCCTGACCCATGGGCCTGCCAGGGTCACCTCCAGGGGTGACCCCTTCAGCCTGGTGCAGCCCTCGTGGGCTGGTTCCCCCTTCCCTCTCCAGCAACCACGTGTGAGCATTGTTTGGATCTGAACGCTCTCAGGCAGCTGGAACAGGCTCAAACTGATGGAGTGAGGAATTGCCATGGAAGGGAGGGACATTCCCCATTGTCCAGCTTTGGGTTCTGTCTGTCCTGACCCATCCCTGGCCTGAAGCATCCTTTGGGCATGTGGGAGCACACGGAGAGGGGGGTTCCTACCCAGGTCCCTCCCAGCCAGGTATCCTGGAGGTCTGGGTGACCCCTTGTGTCCCTTGTGTCCCCTTGTGTGTTGCAGCACCAGCCTCCAGTACGGCATCATGTGCCTCAAGAGGCTCAACTACGACCGCAAAGAGCTCGAGAGGAGGCGAGAGGAGACCCAGCATGAAATCAAAGGTCAGCACCCCCTGTCCAGCTCCAGAACAGGACAGAAACCTCCCAGGAGATATCCAGGGCCGGTCTCTCTTCTATCTCTTATTTTTAACCCATTATTTCTGAGCCCCCAGTGCTGTTCTCCTGAGGCACCTTCCTGCTGCTCCAAGTGCCTTTATCAGCTGGCCCCAGGCAGGCATGAGGAGGGGAAAACAAAGATGCAGCCTGAGCATCCCATGATCTTCTCTGCCCATTTCACTACTCAGGACATCCCCAGCTTGCTCAGCCTCCCCTTCCTCATCACTGTTGTGAGATTCCCTGTGCATCTGGCTGCTGCTTGGATTACATCTCATTATTGATAATGCCCCTAATTACATCAGCAGCCGTGGGTTCTTAGGATTAATTTTCACAGTTGTTTTCTGCCTGTTATTTCAGCTTTGAGCTTGGTAAATTGAACTGAGCTGGTTTTGGCACTTGCGCTCCCAGTTTTGCTGCTGGCTTGGGAAGGAGAGTCCCAGGATCATCCTGGAGCAAAGAGAAAGGGCCTCAGGACATCCCAGAGCTCCTCAGAGCCACGAGTGTGTTGTGAGGTGGCCCTGAGCCGTGCCCTTGCTGTCCTGCAGATGTGTTGGTGTGGACCAATGACCAGGTCATTCACTGGATCCAGTCCATCGGGCTGCTCGAGTACGGGAACAACCTGGTGGAGAGTGGTGTGCACGGGGCCCTGCTGGCCCTCGATGAAAACTTTGACCACAACAGCCTGGCCCTTGTGCTGCAGATCCCCACTCAGAACACACAGGTAGGAGCAGCATCCTTGGGGGATTTTGGAGGAGAGTGGCCAGTGTGGGACATGGCTGTGGTGTGACCACACCTGTGTCACCAACCCAGCTCTGCCTGCTAAAGCAGAGCTCTCCTATGGCATGGGGGCTCTTTCTGTCACACTCAGACTTTCCTAGAATGGAAGTTTGGACTGGAAGCACATTCCCCATTGATAAGGGATCATCGTTTTTTGGTTAATTGCAGGCTCGACAAGTGCTGGAGAGGGAGTTCAACAACCTGCTTGCCTTGGGCACGGACCGGAGGCTGGATGATGTGAGTGCCAAACCTCTCCATGTCCTGTGTGACTGGGGAAGGACTTGGGGGTGTTGGTGGATGAGAAGCTCAATGTGCCCCTGCCACGTGCTCTGGCAGCCCAGAACCCCCCTTGGGCTGCCTGTGCTGGGCTGATCCCCCAGCGTGGGCAGCAGGGCAGGGGCAGATTCTGCCCCTGGACCCCTCTGAGGTGAGACCCCCACCTGCAGAGCTGCCTCCAGCCCCAGGTTCCAATATAGAAGGACATGGAGCTGCTGGGGCAAGTCCAGAGGAAGAACTCTGAGGGCTGGAGCTCCTCTGCCATGAGTCCAGCATCCCTTGGAGTCTTCACTGGGACTTCAGTGTTGATGTCTCCAAGGCATCTTTGCGGGCAGGCTGCAAAGATGATCTGTCCCTTCTCTACAGGCTTCTGTAGAGAAGAGACAGATGAGCTGGAAAGGATAAAGCCAATGCCATGGGATCCCAGCAAGATGTCCTATGTCCTTTGATCCCACACTTTTCTAGAGCTGATCACCAAGGACAGTCCTGCCCTTGTTAACTCACAGGGCCAGGAGGTGCTGCTGGCACTGACCCCGGCCTGTCACTGCTGTTCCCTGCAGGGCGATGACAAAACCTTCCGTCGGACGCCGTCCTGGCGCAAGCGCTTCCGCCCACGGGACGTGCACAGCATCAACCTCCTGAGCGGCTCTGCCGAGACCCTCCCCGCCGGCTTCCGTGTCACCAGCCTCGTGCCACTGCCCCCTCCGGCTGCTCCAGCCAAGAAAATGCCCCCGGAAGGTCGGTCAGCCTTTCTCCAGGGGGCCCTCTCCCACCCCTGCTCAGAGTCTTAGGGAATGTGGGGAAGGATGTGCCACCGGGAAAGGAAAGGGATGGGGGGGAGAGGGAGGAGAAGGAGAAGGAGGAGGAGGAGAAGGAGAAGGAGGAGGAGGAGAAGGAGAAGGAGGAGGAGGAGAAGGAGAAGGAGAAGGAGAAGGAGAAGGAGAAGGAGAAGGAGAAGGAGAAGGAGAAGGAGAAGGAGAAGGAGAAGGAGAAGGAGAAGGAGAAGGAGAAGGAGAAGGAGAAGGAGAAGGAGAAGGAGAAGGAGAAGGAGAAGGAGAAGGAGAAGGAGAAGGAGAAGGAGAAGGAGAAGGAGAAGGAGAAGGAGAAGGAGAAGGAGAAGGAGAAGGAGAAGGAGAAGGAGAAGGAGAAGGAGAAGGAGAAGGAGGAAGAGAAGGAGAATGGGGAGAGGGAGAGGGAGTGACTTGCTGGTCAACCAAGATGCTCAATCCATATGATCCTGGAGCAGTGGTCTGCTGGAAATGTTTTTCTGAAAGGATTACTTCAGACCTGTGTGTGAGTTCTTGGTTATGAACTACAAGAACCAGTTAGGGGCCAGGATTGTGGCATATAGTGGGATATGTCACCCAGGGGCTGCCAGGATGCAGGAGTCCAGTCTGGGCCAGTTTTCTCCATTCTGGTTTTGGAAACCACCCCCAAAGGGATGTATTAACTGGCTTCATTTGCCTGAGCTCTCCCAGGGCTGGCAGGACCTGCTGGGACACCCTGCCTGCTCTGCCCGTGGTGCTGGCTGTCCTGTTTTATGTCCCAGGATCTGCCCCCAACAGACAACTCCTTTCTTCAAGGTGTCTTGGTCCCTTCCAAAGCCATAGGTAGGCAGAAGCTCCAGCCAGGTCACTACAATTTGTCCCCTGGACCAGGAACCGTGGTCCCACTATCCCAAGGTAGCAGCTGCTCCCCACTGGAGCAAAGCTGGCTTCATCAGACTCAGAAATGAGGATGAGAATGAGAATTAAAAAGCTGTGTACTTACCTTCCAACTCCAAACCCCTGATTCAGCTCTTCTCCTGCCTCCAGTTTTGCTCAGATGTCCCAGCTTTCCATCCAGCAGTTTGGGTCAAGCTTCTGTTTGACCTTTTCACCCCCTCCCTGGAAGCTTCAGTTCCCCTCTGGCTGAAGACAGTGAAGCCTGGGACAGAATCCCACCCAGACAGGGAGCAGGGTGCTCACTGCCCAGGAGCGGGGATGGCAGCTGGCAATTTCCCAAATGTCCTGGAGCCTCAGGAGCATCATGAGCCAAACGTGGCTCTTCCTCTGATGCTCATCTTCATGTGGCTGCAGTGCACAGTTGCTGCTCAATGAACACAGGATTTGGGGATGTTGGGGGCTAATTGGAGCAGTCACTAATTGCTTTGCTCTTTGGTTCCCTTCCAGTCAGTGCCTCCGGGTCCCCAAGGCTGGAGACCTCCACGGTCCGGACGTACTCATGCTGAGGGTCAGCGAGATGGGAGCCAAGCCCTGGGTGAGTGCTGGGGACCAAGGGCAGAGCAGGAGCCCCAGCAGCACCCAGGCAGGGAGGGGGCTGCCCTCACCAGGGTTTGGCCATGGAGGACCAGGGAGAGCTCAGTGGTGCGGGATCTGCTGCTGCCCCAGGCTCACAGAGATGACACAGGAGGGATGCTCAGCGTCCCACCACGTGCGGTTTGTCCACTCTTGGACAGACTGCTCCTCTGGGGACCCCAGGATGCCATTCCCACTTGGGTGAGGGAAGGATAGTCAAGCACTTCAGGGAGGCTCCTGCTGTGCCCTGGGCCGTGGTTGTCCAGGAGGATCCAATGCTGATTCCATCTGGGTTTGTTGGCCGGTGGGTGCATGGGTGGAGCTGAGCCAGCATCCTCACGGGGCCTTTCCCACTTTGCTCCTCAGCAAATCCCCATGTCTGTATGCCACGTGCTGGCTGCCTTCCAGGACAAGAGCCCAGCCTGTGCCTGTTCCTCGGCCCTGACCCACAGACTGTCACTGCTGTGGACTGACAAGATCTGTCCCTCCTGCTCATGCACCCCCTGCTTCCCCCGGCTCCCGTGGCTCCCACCGTGGCCTGTCCCCCACTTCTCCTGCGCTGGCTGGGCCATGGATGTGCTCCGGATGCTGTCCTGGCATGGTGCAATGTGGGGAGCAGCACAGACACCCCCAAAGTGTCTGCAATGTTTGGAAACCTCTCCCCTGCCTGGTTCATGTTGCCAATCTGCCACGGGGCTGCACTCACTCGCCCGAGCCCTGGGCATCGGGGATGCTGCTGCCCACAGGACTTGAAGCCAAGGAAGATTCAGGCTCGTGAAAATCCTCCCTCCAGGGTGGCTGGGCAAGGAGCTGCCCTTGGAGGGGCCGGGGCAGTGCCAGGGCTGGTGCTGGGTGGGATGAAGGGGGCCCAGCATGAGGCGAGGAGGGCGGTGTCTGCCCAGGGCTGGGTGGGCAAGGTGCTGATTTTGGTGCTGTCAGATGCCCTGTTCGGGGGGGCTGTGCCTGGGACCGCCCCACACGGCTCATGGGGACGGTGTCTGGCACCCACAGGAGAGGGGACCCTCCTTGGGTGCCCAGGGAGACAACAGGAGCCCCCTCCACCCCCGGGATGTGCCCACCCTTCCCCTCTGGGTGCAGAGGAGATGCTCTCCCCTCCTGCCTCCTGGCAGGGGTCAATCCAGGAGGCTCTTAACTCTTCCCATTTCTTCCATAGGGTAGGATCTCTTTGTCTCCTCATGCCACGTTTGCCTTGTGTGGCCCCTATTTCTGATGTGATATTTATTGATGGCTGGAATGACCTTATACTTATCATGTGCTGTCTGGAAGTGCAATATCTGAGAGACTCTACAGTCACAGCGTCTTTTCGGTGTATCATTTGCCTAATACAGTACTAAATATTTTTTTAATTTGAAGAGTCAGTGAGCCCTTTATATCGATGCCCTATTTCTTTCGTCATATTACTGGTACTGCATGGACTCCAAACCCTGGATCGGGTCAGGAAAGGATGTATGTGTGTTCCAATAAACAGGATTTTAAAACAGTGCTGGCTTTGAGCCTCCTTTGTAGAGTCCAAATTAAAAATATCATTAATCTCTAGCTCCCTCAAGATTTTCAGGGTGCAAGGCTGAACCCCAGTTAAACACCAGTGAAATCACTGGTCAGTGTAGGGCTAACTGAAGTGTGGCACATCCACTTCCCAACTGAGTGAATGTGCTGAGATCCAACCGGATTTACTGATGGGAAAATCTTCAACTTGGATTTGGGAATTGTGGAACTGAGGAGACCTACACAGGGCAGGACAACAGTAAAGGAAACCCTGAGCTGTCCAAACAAGAATGCCTTTATTTAAAAAAGAATCCAAATAAGTTAGCAAAAATAATAATTAAAAAACCCCTAAATGGCAACTGCACATAGCGTTCAGTAGAAAAGACAGGTGGGCTCTGGGTCAGCCCCACCGGACAGCGGCTGGACAGAGACCTTGGTCAAGGAGCATCTGGAAAACTCAGCAAAGCGAACCCAGCACACATTGGCCCAAAACCCGCCCGTCCCTGGCTGGGCAGCGGAGCAGGGCCTGGCCCTGGGAAGCCCCTCCAGGACCACCCCACCCCTGCCTGTTGTTCTTGCAGCCCGGCAGGAGCGGTCCGAGGAGTGGGGAGGGAGCCGAGTGATGTCAGCCCTGCAGCCCACAGCAGGAGGGGTGGATGTGATTTCCAGCTGGACTCTTCTGGCATCTCATTCCCACCCCATTACCATTTCAAGGAGCCGCCGGGGTTTGCACCAGCTCAGTTCTGACCCCGCTCCTCCGGGAACGTCACAGCCACGTCCTCCACAGCAATGCTCTCCACGATGGAGGACAGCGAGTGCAGATTGCGCTCCTCGGCTGCCTCATCGGCCAGGAGGTGATCTGGGGAGACACAGGGGTGAGGACACTGCTGGGAATGAGATCTGGGGAGACACAGGGGTGGGGACACTGCTGGGAATGAGATCTGGGGAGACACAGGGGTGGGGACACTGCTGGGAATGGGATCTGGGGAAACAGAGGGGTGAGGACACTACTGGGAATGGGGACTCTGTGCTGGAGATGGCTCCTGGTTCTGCTCAAGGGGATGTAGATTAGTGGTGAACATGGCTGAGGGTTGGACTTGCTGATCTTTTGCATCCATAACAATTTGTTGATTCTTTTCTATGATTCGGACCCCATGATCCTCCACGTGGCCAGAGGGACCTAGGGACCTGCTGCCAGCCCCCACCCTGGGGAAGGATGAGAGAGCAACAGGGAGTGGGACTTTTGGATCCTTTATAGGTTTTAATCTCCACTGGAAAATGAGATTTAAGTTTCTGCCTTCTGGGGAAAATAACAGGTGGATTTGGCAGGGGCGGGGATAATGGCAAGCGTGGAAAAAAAGATCAGCAGCTGCCGAGCGGGTGTAGGGAGGGAAGGGGGGCTGGGGCAGCGCTGGCCATGCTCAGCTATGCCCAGCCATGCCCAGTGATGCCCAGCCAAGCATGCCAAGCTAAGGGATGGCGACAGATGAAAGCCTTGCTGGGGATGAAGGCACCAGGGCCCCAGGCTGCTGCAGCTCCCAGGGCTTGGTGTTTTGGTGAAATCAGGGCTCGGAGAACCCTGAATTGCTGAGAATTGAGCCAAGGAGGTTCTGTAGGATTTCTGAGCTAATCACTCTGCAGCAGCGGGACGGGGAGAGAAGGGCAAGGTTCCTTCCCACTCCCTGCAGAGCCCAGCGAGGCCGTGGGATGCCCCAGGGGGGCCAGGAGGGCGTTACCTGCAGGGTTGGTGCTGAACTCCAGCTGGCTGCTCCACTCGGGGCTGCAGGAGGAGCTGCCGGACCCGCAGTCACTGGCTGCCTGCAGGAGCCCAGAACAGCCGTGTGTCACCTCCTCTGGCACAGCAAGCCCCACCAGCATCCCCAACAACACCCGGGGGCCCATCCCACAGCGGGGGCATGTCCCTCCCCACCTGGAGGAGCCAACAGCACACAGGGTCCCTAGGACCCATCAGGGCCAGGTGCTTCCTTAACCATAAAGGCTGGAAAAACCTCCTTTTTTTGGGACACTGGCCACAGAGAAATGGGGCTCCCTGCTCACTGCACGTAAAAAGGTGTCTCTTTCCCCAATGATTATGCAAAAGGGCTGGAGACGAACAAATGTTCTTGGGCAAAACACCTTTTTACTGA
Organism: Camarhynchus parvulus; assembly: GCF_901933205.1. Lineage (NCBI taxonomy): Eukaryota > Metazoa > Chordata > Aves > Passeriformes > Thraupidae > Camarhynchus > Camarhynchus parvulus. The sequence continues at coordinate 365,476 of NC_044596.1, read as the reverse complement.
GAATCAGGTTTGTAAAAAATGATACACGGGCTGGATGCCCTCAGGCCATCCTGAGGTGGGGGGGATTGGGAAAAGCTTTTGGCAGTTTGATTTGTGGATTTGGGGCTGAGTGGTTTTGGAGAAAAGAGCTGACAGCATGAAAAATGAGAGCATTATTCAGCACAGCTCAGAATTCACTTTTTTTGGGTGTGTCTTTGTCTGGGAATGGGTGTCAGCTCAGGTAAAACCCCAAAAGTGATTCATATGAGCAACCCCACAGACCCCACTCTTTGTAGCAGACTAGAATGGCGCTTTGGTTCTACAAGCTCATGGTAACACAGGATAATTGATTAACACTTGGACTTATTTCCCATTAAAGCAGGAAATTCTTCCAGGTACGATCTTTTTCCCCCCCAAATATTGGCTTTTGCATAAATATGCATAAATATGTGAACCCCTGGCTGCACCTGCTCAGAACAGAAGTGACAAAGGGACAGCTCAGCACAGTTCTGGGCACATTTGCAAATCTAAGTGGATTCTTGGAAGTGGATATTAGATTCTGCTATCCAAGTCTATTCTGGCATTAAAATGGATACTGGGAAGTCCCACAAATACTTAGGATGAAGCCTAAATACTTTTTCATTCCTTTATTCAGCATTAAATTGGACTACCTGGATACCTACTGGCTTGGCCCTTAAATCCCTTAGTCTGGAAGGAGATGTGGGATTCCCTCTTCCAGGCCTCTGATAAAGTCCTTCCATATCTGTATCTGTATCTGTATCTGTATCTGTATCTGTATCTGTATCTGTACCTGTACCTGTACCTGTACCTCTATCTATATCTATACCTATACCTATATATATATATATATATATATCTGTATCTGTATCTATCTGCATCTATATCTATATGGATCTCTCTCTATATATATATATATATCTCCATATATCTGTGTCATATTTATATCCATATCTACATTACCTACGTCTGTATCTATATCATCCATATCTACATTATCTATATCTCCATAATCTGTATCTATAGATATACCTGTATGTCATTTATATATATCTATAGATAATCTATATAATCTTTATCACTGTCTATATTATTTATATATAATCTATCTCTATAATTTGTATCTATCTCTATAGCTATCATATCCATATCAATTTCATCTCTAATTTGTCTATATGATCTCTGGATCTATAGAACCTATGTCATCAATGCCTATACCAATACATACCCCTACATCTATCTACTCCACCTCTCCCTAGACCTGTAGCTGCAGTTTCAGCTCTCTGTGCATTCATAGATCCAAACCTCAGAGCAGAAGGGAAGCACGTAGCCAGCCATCCACAGGGATCAGGGGGCAGGTGAAAACCTCTCAAAAACTTGGTTAAATGACTAAACTCTTGTGGAGTGATAGGTCTTGGCTCTCTGGGGATGGTGGCAGGACACAATTACTGAGTGTCCTCAGCCAGTGCCCAAATGGGCCCTTTCAGTTCTAGAAACCAGAGCTGACCCTGTGCCATCCCTTTCATCCCTTCCTCTGCCTGGGTGTGAACAGAGAGTGTTAATTTTATTTTTTATTTTATGCTTTACAATTTTTGTATATTTCATATTTGTATTTCTATTTTTTGCATTTAGTATTTAATATTATTAATTGTTATGTTATGTTATGTTACATTTTCATTTAGGTTAGTTCTATGTTGTTTCCTTCATTTTCACCATTCCCACCCCTCCCCAGCCCAGGCCCACGTGTCACTCACATGCCCGGCCCCAGTGCAGCCATTCCCAGGGACAGAGTGGCAGTGGCCCCTTTCCCGCAGGGATGTGAGCACTCGGCAGGGTGGGATCATTGTCTGTGTGCCCCCGTGCAGGACACACATCCACCAGTGTCCCAAGATGGCAGTGCCTGCCCCACCCCAGAGCTGGGGTCCTGTTCCCCCCCAGCAGGACCCAGTGCCCCAGAGCTTCTGCTTGGGGTTGCCCCCACAGGGCATCACCCCATAGAGCCATGTCCCCATAGAGAATCACCCCCCTATGGCATCATCCCCATGGACCTTAACCCTGAAATGGCATCAACCCCTTAAAGCATCATCCCATAATGCATCACCCATGTAGAATGGACACCTCAAAATGACATCACCCCCACAGAATCTCATTCCCATATGGCATCAGCCCCATAGAGTGTCATCCCCATAGGGCATAACCTCCATAGGGCATTGTCCCCTCAGAGCATCTCTGCCATAGAATGGCACTCCAAAATGACCCCGCATCAGGCATCACCCCCATAGGGCATCGCCCCTAAATGGCATCCCCCTATAGAGCATTACCCCATAGAAAGTCACCTTCATAGGGCATTGTCCCCACAGAGCATCAGTCCCACATGGCCCTTCTCCCACGGAGCGTCCCCCGGAATGGCATCACCCCCACACTCATCACCCCACGGGGCACCCCCTCCCCTCCCGGGGACCCCTCGGGCACTCACGGCGGGCTGGGGCCGGTAGCGCAGCTCCCGCTGGTCCCGCTCCTGCTGGTTGAGGGAGCTGAGCAGGCTCTGCAGCCGCTCGATGTACTGGATGGCGCTGCGCAGGATCTCCACCTTGGGCAGCCGCTGGTTGGGGTTCAGGAGCGTGCTGCGCTTCAGAGCCTCGAACGCTTCGTTCACCTTCTTGAGCCGCCGCTTCTCCCGCAGCGTGGCGGCGCGGCGCCGGTCCATGGACACGGATTTCCTCTTGCACACCTTGCAGGCCCAGGGCAGGCACTGCCCGGGACAGTGCTCGGCCAGCGCCTCCTTGTCCTCCAGAGCCGCCCTGCCCTCGGCGCACAGCGCGGCCTCGGCGCGCTCGGGGAACGCCGCGGGCTCGAAGGCCTGCAAGCGGGAGCCCAGAAAGTTTTCCCCATCGTAAAACCTCTGCTCCGGGAAGAAATACGGGTTGGTCTCGAAGAGCTCCATGGGCGGTTCGGGGACGTGTGCGCGGCTCGGCGACGGCTGCTCCCTCTCCCCGCGCCAACTGCTTGGTGCCATTTAAACCCCGGCGCTGGCATTAAATCACGGAGATAAATATAGAAAACCCAAAGGAAACCTGAGCCCACCCTAAGCTGCTGCCTCACATCAAAACTTGTCTGTCTGATTCTATGTGCTCTCCCCACCGGGATTACAGTGCCCGGGCCGGCAGGGCTGGGGGGGCTGGCACGGCTCGGCTGGACCCGAACAAGGGCTTTGTGTGAGCCCCGAGGTGCCGCTGGGGACGGCGGAGCTGCCAGCTCCCCCCTGGCATTCCTGCCTCAGCTGGTCCCTTCAGTTACGGCCGGGCTGGGGGGGCCGTGGTGGCCTCATGGCCAGGCTGCCTGACCAGGGCACCCCCATCCCTTCACGCTGCCCCCTGGATCCCGCGGTATCCCAAATCTGAGCCTTCCCTGCGGTGGGACCCAACAGCAGCACAGCATCATCCCCTTCGCAGCCCTTCCCACCTCCCGATCCTGCTCTGCCCCATATTCCCCATGGTCCCATCCTGCCGGTCCATGTTACACTGATGCCACTTCTGCTGAAGCCTCGGGAAAGCCTTGGAATCAGCCTCGGGGGAGGCATCCCAATGGAGGGAGCACCCTGGGCCCCAGTCCCATCTCTATGGACACCCCTCTCCGTGCTCACCAGTCCTGGTCTCAGCTGCTGTGCCTGCTGCCTGTCCCACAGGAACAGAGCAGGCAGGAGCGGGCAGGACAGAGCCAAAGCCCAACCTTTCCTCTGCCGCAGCTGCCCAGTCAAGTTCCTTATCACATTTGTGTCACAAAATCCACTTTGTGGCTAGTCCCATGCACCAAACCCAAAGGACACCTTCTCCCACGTGTCTCCAGGTTCCAGCAGAGCCAGGCTGGGCTCAGCCCTCTCCCAGCTGGCGCTGCCTCATCCCACCTGCTCTCCTGTGCTGGCCTCTGTACCTGTGGGTAACCAAAGCCCCAAATGCCATCCTGATGCACGCCTCTCCCAGAGAGGACACATTGCTCACACATTCCTGATAGGGAAACTGAGGCTCACCCAGCAGCAGCAGCATGAGGGGGATTTTAACTTATCCCTATCCCTTCCCTGCTGACTCCAATGACTTGGCTACATCTCTCCAGCCTTGTCTTTAATTCAAAGGGGCCTTTTTTTCCATCTGGAGCATCACAAATCATCTCCCATCTCATCCTATTCCTGCTCCAGGCCAGATTCCAGCTGAGGGATTGGTCAGTGGAAAGAATGTCAGCAAAGTGCAGGGCCAACCCTGCTGGGATTCTCCTTCCCCAAATTCCCCCTCCTTGGAGAGGCCGTGCTGTGGCACATTCCCTGCGCCCACTATCAGCACTCTTGCTCACTTGGGATTGATTTCTGGCCTTGTTGGAACCTGTCATTATGCTCTTCTCTCCTTGTTGTGATTTCTTTGTGGCCAGGAGCTTTCCAACGCCTCCTCACCCCAATTCCTCCTCTCCCAGGGTCCCAGCTGTGGATTTGCTGTCCCCACGGTTTGAACATTTATGAAAGTCTGCACTAAGGAAAGCAGGACCTGCAGCCTTGAGGTTCACCCTCAGCACAGCCCCTGTGCTTCCCACAGTCAGTCAAACTTCAAAATACTCAAGAAGGAAAGAAATCAGAGCATCAGCTTGGCCCTTGCCTAAAGAAAAAGCACTAAAAGGGTTGGAAGATGCAGGATTCATCCCTCATGTGTGCACAGGTGCCCGTGGCAGGAGTGAAGGCTTTAGGAGTGGATAACCTGAGCCTGAGGTCTTCACATCAACCCCACACCATCACATCAATCAGCTTGAGTCACTCATGGGGACCTTTATCAGTGGCACTTGGTGGACATGACCCCAGTGAGCCTCTTGAGCTGCAGCCGCATCCCTGCGTGAGAGGTGTCAGGTATAAATGGGTGTTTTGGAATTGCAGGAGCATGTCTGGAGGGTGAGAGACACAGTGGTGACATAATGGGCTCCAGGGCCATGTGGCTGACGTGCACAGGAGAGCAGTCAAGCATCTGTCAGTTCATAAACAGGGGCAGCACTGGTCGGGCAGCACCAGCCACGTGTCCCCAGCTGGAGAAGTGTGCCACAAGCCAGCCCCAACAGGGCCACCAAGGCCACTGTGCCCATGGCTGAGCGGGCAGGGGAGACAGAAGGCAGCTTAAGGAGATGGGGAGGAAAGGGCACTCAGTGCCGGCGTGGGGTGGACACTGGGGAGAGGGATCCCTCTGGCAGCTGCACTGCTGCAGCTGCTGCACTCGCTCCAGCTGCATTTGGGGGTCTCATCCAGTGATGCGGGAGCAGGGATAACACTGTGCCCACCCAACTGCAGCTCTGCAGCTCCTTCAGCCCCTCGATGCCGTGGATGATCCCTCCTGAACACGGAGGAGGGGCACGGCGGGGTCTGGGGTCTGTAGGTGCAGTGGTCTCATCCCGGTGAATATCGAATCACGGATAAAGAATCCCATGGGACACGCAGCCATCATCAAGGCCCCCCGTGTCTGGGCTACAGGGGGGCTCCCATCATGGCACCTGCTGGGGATGGGCGAGCGCGGTTTTCCCGGTCCCGTGGGTGCCCACGGCGGCCGAGGCTGCGCCCCGGGTAATTGGGAGCCGAGGGGGGATTAGGGCTGTGCTGCCGGCTGTCAGGTTATCCCGTGATGGATGGTGGCGGCTGGGAGGCAGCACAAAGTGACGCTGTGTGAGCCCCGGGCCGAACGTGCTGCGATCCGTCACGGGGTGACCTTTCCCCGGCCGGCGGGGCCTCGCGGGGACGGCTCACCCCGACACAGCTGGCGGGGAGGGCAGCCACGAGCCCAGAGCTAAAAATACCCGTCCATTGAGAAAATCCCGGAGAGGAGGGTTTGTCCTTGCTCCTCCGGGGCAGCTTCCCAAGCCGGTGGCCAGGTCCATGGAGCGGGGTCACTGAGAGACACCCAGGGGCTGCCTTGGCTATTTTGCTTTCCCACCACGTCTGATGGTCTGGATTTGCTGAGTTTTGGGGATACAGGTGAGCGTGTTGCAGCCTGGGGAGTGTCCCTCCCAGTGCACACAGCCTTAGCCAGTGCAAGTCCCTGTTCCCTGCTCAGAGCTGCACACAGGGGTTGCCCATCCCTGCCCAGGGCGTGGAGCTGCACCGTGCCCATGCTGGAGCAGCCATGGTGGGGATGGTGTTGGCCAGCTCCTACTGGAAAGGGCAGGAAAACCTGGGTTTGTGGGCTGGTGAAGAGATTTGGATGCCCCAAGCAGCATCTACAACCTGGGGCACCGGCACCATCCCACTGATGGGGAAAAAGGGGGAAAACCAGGGCTCAGCAGATATCATCCCTCTGGGACTTCAGCACAGGAAGGAGACTCACCAGAATGCGACTTCCAGTCGGACCCACCCTCCCCCCCCACCAGGCACCCCACCGGGCACCCCACCGTCCCACATCCCCTCTCCTTTCCAGGCCCATCGACATCCCTTCCTGCCGCCGTGACAAGTTGTAACATATTTGGGAGCAGCTGCAGGCGGCGGGGAGATGCTTGGCCCTGTCCCCATGCTTGGCAGAGGAATGTGGAGCAGACCTCTCCTCCGACACCCGGGATTTCCGACGTGTTTGGGACGGCGACAGCTGCTCGGCCTGGATGGGGCTCGGCAGAGCCTCCCCGTTCAGCCCCAGCCCGAGGCTTTGCACATCCACGTCTGGTGCTGCTGGGGATTTGGGGTTAGTTTGGGGTCCAGCCCGTGGGGAGCGATGGGGGATGATGTCCTGCTGTGTGTCCCAGCAGGGATGGCAGCAGTGGTGACAGAACCAGCAGACAATCCCTCCCTCACCAACTGGGAGGTGCCAACTCCAGTAAGTGCCAACTGGTCCAGCTTCAGTTCCCTGGTGGGACAGGGCTGCTCCTGTAGCTCTGGGGTCCCCATGGGCCTCAGCACCCTTGGTGCCCCCTCACTCCCCTGCACTCTAAGTGCCCCAGTTTCCCCATAAGGAAATCAGGGATCATGATGGAGGTCTAAAATCTCTCTGGAGAACAACTTTATTTTTGTTGTTTACTGTCTTTGTTGATCCCCCACCTCCTTCCCAGGTCAAACCTACAGAGAGGTGCTGGTGGCTGAGTAGCCCCCAGACCCTGAGTAGCTGGGGCTACTCAGCCACCAGCAACTCTCTGTAGGTTTGGATCCCAGTTTGGGGACAATACTGGTTGCCCCAGCATACCAAGCCACTGGGCCCTGTCTATGAATTTCAGTGGGTGACCTGCTGCAATCACCCCGTGTGCCCTGACCCACCAGGATCCGCATTTGGGGACAAAACCAGGTACCCTGACCCATGAATCTGCTGGTTCCCAGCCCAGGAACCACACTGGGTGCCCTGACCTCCCTCCTTGCTCACACTGATCAGGGGATGCTCTGCACTAAGCCTCCTGTGTTTCTGCCCCTCCATGGCCTCCCTTGCTCCATAACCCCATGGCCTGGACATGACCCTTCCCCTTCACAGGCCCTAGCCCCAGATTACAGCTGGAGGAGGGATTGACCCAGCAGCACTCCCACTAGTGAACCCCACAGCAGGGCTTCCCTTCTGGACCTCCCTGCCACCAGGCCAGGGCCATCCCCAGCTGCTCCCTCCCCTGCAGGGTGGCACTGGCCGGGCTGTCCCCACATGTGTCACCAAGGGAGGAGCAGGGGGGACTTGGGTTGTCAACAAGGCGTTGTTTTCCCTGGAGTGGGACACTGTGGCAGGAGCAAGCTGCAGGACAGGTGGGGGTTCAGAGGAAGACCCATGAATGTGAGGGATTCAGCAGTGACATGTGGCGGCTGTTTGACCCCAAGAGGGGACAGCTGTCCTGGCAGGGGAGGGCATGAGGGCTGGGGATGGGACCTGGGGACAGCAGCGTCCCTTGGCAGGGACAGCCCTGACACGAGGTGCCTGGAACCAGCAGGGAAGGGGATCTGGGTGACTGCCAGCCAGGTGTCCTGGGTGGGTGACCATCAGCTTGTCCCCGTGGTGGGCATGTTCCCTTCCCTCCATGGCCTGACTGGGGCTGATGCTGCAGGACCAAGGTCTGGTCAGTGATGCTCATGTCAAGCTTTCATACACCAGTGACTCCTGTATTTTTCTGCTCCCACCCCAAGTGACAGCAAATTTTGGCACAAGGAGGGGTGACACTCAGCCTCCTCTGCCTGCCATGAAGGGCACCCCGTGGTAACTCGGAGAGACAGGGAGGGAGGGTTGTGACGATTTTGTGGCTTCAGCGTGGGATTCCCCGGGGGACAAGGGTCAGCAGACTCCCCCCCCGACATGCCAGCAGTGATGCCAGACGCGCCGGTCCCCAGGGAGGGGCCCCCAGCCCTTCCGGAGGGGCCCCACCCTGAAAATTCCCCTGGCAGGGGCAGAGCTTTCCGTGCCCCCCTCCCCGATCTCCTCCCTGTGCGGGCGCCTCAGCAAACCCCGAGCCCCTCTCGCATTCCCAGCTGTCGCCGCTCGGGCACCGCTCCGGGGCTGCAGGAGAATCCCGGCCGGGGCCGGGCAGAGCTGCACCCCGGGGGGGTCCCTGGGCCAGCCCCGCCCGGGGGTGTCCCGCTCCCCAAGAGCCGATGGAGCCGGAGCACAGGCGGGGAGAGGAGAGCCGGGAGGATGAGGAGGGCTTGGGAGGGGTGAGAAGGCCTGGTGGGTTTTGGTGTAGGGAACAGAAACGGGGTAGGTGTTTTTGGGGTGCTCCCCGTGCCCCATTTCAGGGGATCAAGCTCCTCCCAGCCCATCTCAGCTACTGAGGAAATGCAACCCCTGGCTGCCTGCTAGGAAAAATGCCTTGAAAGCCAAAATCGTGGAACATGAGGTTTTGACCGAGGATAAACCCGCCGTTCCTTGGTCAGGTCGCCCGAGGGTCCCATGAGACCTGGGAGGCTCAAGATCTGCGGTTCCGTGCAGGAGGAACGGCAGAGGAGGGAGGAGGGATGGAGGAGGGATGGAGGAGGGATGGAGGAGGGATGCAGGAGGCATCAGCCACCGCAGCTGGACGGGAGAGGGCACCAACAGCTCGGTTATCCACAGCCGAGTCCGGATTTAGGGACGCACACCTCAAGCCAGAGCCCCAAAGCATCTCAGACCCCTCTGAATTCCCCTTTTTAGGGGGAACCTGCCCTTCTCCCCCAGGATCCAGGCGGGGGTGGCCTGGCGGCTGAGAGGGGGGACCAGGATTTGGAAACCTGGGGTGTTTCCCTTGTATCCAGATCCAGTTCTCCAGCAGAATTGATCCCAGCTATTTATTTCCGACCCCCCCATGGGAGAAAATCTCGAGGTTTGTTTTTTCCCGCGGCGTAATGACCCCAACAGGTGCTTTTCCTGCCTGACGGCCGAAAATAGCTCCCAGGGTTTGGCTTCCTGCGGTTCCTGCTCCAGTCCCAGTTCCCTCATTCATCCTTTGGGCCAAAACATCCTAATCCGGGAAGGGGAGGCTCCAGGAAAGTGGAGGGACTCCCCGGAAACACTTTCCTTTGCGTTTTCCTGCTCATTTGTGGATGAAATTGTCCTGGAGAAGGAATTTTTAGCCTCAGCTGAAGCAGACACATTTGCCCTCCAAATCTGTTTTGGGGAGCAGCTGGCTTTCATCCCATAGGGAGGGACAGGAGTGTAATTTGAGGGGTTCCCTCAATTTATTCTGCAGCAGAAATATAAAATAATATGAATAATATTAATAATAAACAATCGGACATAAAATAGTAATAGTAATAATAATAATAATAATAATAATAATAATAATAATAATAATAATAATAATAATAATAATAATTTATTTTTCTATTTATTCTCTTTCTCCTCTGTCCCTCACGGGATGCTCTTTCCCAGTGCCCGTGTCCCATCTGGTCCCTTTGGCTCCATGGATTTAATTGCCTTTGGGAAGTGCAGTGGCTGGGGTAGGGGGGAGCCCTTCAGGCACCAGAGTTCATGTGGGTCTCTGCCCTTTCAAAAGCATTTATTTAGGGATGTGAAACTGGGAGCCCCAGTTGCCCTGGGGATGGGGAGGTCCCTTGTCCTCAGCAGGGGGACCCTGGGCTTCTTTCCCAGTTTCCCAGTTTCCAGTGCCTGGGTGCCTTTTAATCCCAGGGTGTCCCCAGAGGTGCAACATCCCAGCTCGCGGCCCCCTGGAATGTTTTGGGAAGGGTGAGCTGCTGTGGGTGTCATGGGCACACATCGGGGGGCTCCTTCCCTGCTCCATCCCCACCCGCCCAGCCCGGATGGAGGGGATGGACATGGATGGCAAACACTGCTCCGGCCAAGGCTTTTCGTGGGAAGGGCTGCTTCTGCGGTGAGGAGAGGAAATTTGGGGTTGCTGCCTTCACAACGCCTGACTGGGTCTCTGCCTGTCAGCCTGGTGCTTCTCCCACCTTTCCCAGCAAAGGATATGCGGTGCCCGCATCCCCCCCGGCCCAGCCCCTGCTCCCCCAGAGCTCAGAGACAGCTGGGGGATGTCAGCCCCCCCAGACTGCAGCTGACACCCTGGGCCTGTGCAGCACTGACGGGCCCCCCTTTCCCTGCCCTGCAGCCCCGGAGCCGCGCTGGGGCGCCGCTGTGGCGGCAGCTCCGGGCTGAGGCTGCCTGAGCTCGGTGACCCCCCCGCCCCGCCCGGACCCCCGAGCCTGGCCGGGAGCGGGGCCGGCAGCAGAACCCCCCCGCCCAAGGGAGCCGAGGCGCCCCGAGCTCCTGGCAGGGCCGCGTTCCCGAGGGGGCTCCCAGCTGTGGGAACGTCCCCCGCTGCGGGGGCACTGCGGAATGTCCCGTGTCCCGCAGGAGCCGTTCCCCGGGGATCGGCCGGGCCGCTGCTCTGGCCGGCTCGGGCCGCTCCAGCCGTGTTTGTGCGCTCCAGGGCCGCGGGGGAAACGATTACAGATGGAAGAGGAGAAGTGGAACAAGGCAGGAGACGGATCCCCTGTGCTGATAAGAAATTTTCCACATCTTCTATAGGAATCTGCAGGTTTAGGCATGTGGGAAAGGTTTGAACGGCTTTTCCTACAACACAGAGAAGCTACTCAGTGAAACGCTGGCGTGAATTAATTTCTGGATACAAAAGAATTCGCCTTAAATTGGTTGGAAAGCAATAATTTGGGCAGCAGCAGGGTGCAGGGTGGAAGAAGAGCTTTCCTCTTGGGGTGCGGTGAGATGGTTACAGCCTGTGAGAGCCTGAGTGGGGGGTAAGCTCCCTTACCAAACCCGAGAGCTGTAAGTGACAGCTGGAAGCTAAAAGCAGGGAATTTAAAAATAGAAATATGGGACAAAATGCTGAAGTGAGAGATATGGGCTTGGGGAGCAGCAACCATGGTTTCTTTTTTGCCACCTTTCCCTCCTCACTCAGAGCCACCGATCCAGCCCAGCCCGGTCCTCCTTGGGCATTCCCACTGTGGCTGTCACTGCTTGATCCCAGTTTCTTCCTTCACCCCAAATCCTCATTTTCCACCACCCCTATGGTGTCCCCAGGCCATCACAGGCCTAGGTCTGGGGGTGGCCCTGGGCTTTTCCAGCCACAACACCTACTCAGCTCTTCATCCCCTCCCCAATATTTCCCCAAAGATCAATCGGAAAATTTTTTTATCATCTCTGAGATCCATCAAGGGAAGTGGTTCCCCTCATTCAGCCCTTGTAGCAACTCAAATTTTTCCTTTTACATTTTTGTCCCTCACAGCCTTTTGTTCTCCCTTTCTTGAGCAGTCACTGGTTCATGCCAGTCTTTGCCCCAGAAGGATCTGTCATCACTGCTGGGTGTTCCAGAGCCCTCACAGCACCGGGGCCCCCCTCCCTCCCCACAGCACCGTCCTGCCCTTCCATGGGCTACTGCAACTGAAACCAGAGGCCAAACAGTGCTGGGTTTGGTGCAGGGGTGGCCCTGGAGAGGGAGCAAAGGATTTGAACCGCCCTCAGAACCGCTTGGCAGGATTGGAAAGGTTTAACCCCCTCCTGCCCTGCAGAGACGGCTGGAAGCGGCGGCAGGAATAGCTCCTGGCCCTCAGCCTGGCTCAGTAACACCCCCGGGGCTCCCTGCAGAGTAAAATAACCCTGGTGTGGTGAGGAAGAGGCAGCAGTGCCGAGGCAAAGGGCCCCAACTGGGCTGTGGGGGCGGACCTTGGCACAGACCTCTGCCCTACCCCACTGCCCTGCCAGGGACAGGCTGCCAGAGCTCCCTGGGCTGGGATCAGTTTTCTCTTCCAGCCAGTGATGTCTCAGTAGTTCCTCCCTGACAGGGCAGCACAAAAGCCTGGCAATACCCTGTTGTGCCAAGGCACAATGACCCAGCTGCCTGTGGGCAGCATCTGGCTGTCATCTGGCAGGGATCAGAGTGGGGCCTGACCCATTTGGCTGCTGTGGGAATCTGCAGCATCGTGGATGTGGCATCTCCCCAGGCCAGAGGGAACTGGGGCACATCCTTATGCCAGCACGGGGCTGACGGATCACAGGCACCTCTCAGGGCTCATTTTGTCCCTCGGTGCACTGCTAGCACTGCCAGCCCTCTCCCCAACCTGCTCTGAGGAGTGGGATGTGCTCCGTGGGAATGGGCAGTTCACAGGAAAACAGCCTTTCCTTCATTCACTCCATGGAATTTGCCCATTTAAGTTATCTTCTGGGATGTTTTCTGTGCTGTGTCCTTGCTGCTGAGCATCTCCTGCCAAGTCCAGATAGGGATGCACCACCCTACAGAAGTCTGGGGCTCCTTGCTCCCCAGATGGGTTCCCAGAACTGTGTATCCCTTAAATGGGAGAGAAACTGAGCACAAACTGAGAGCAGCTGTGTCCTGAGTGAGGTCCCCAGAGCTCTGTGTCACTGGCACACAGAGTGGTGGCCCCAACAGTATGGGGTGACCATCACTCCAAAACATCTCAACACAGTGGAGGCCTCCTTGGAAAAGCTCCAGGGCTTCCCTTTGTTTGCTGCTTCTCTCTTTGCCTTGTGCCATCCTGTGTGGACCCACCAGACCATGGCACTCAGGGGGTCACTCGTCCTAATTAATGTCTCTCAGAGCCATCAGCCCTCTAAGCACACATCCCTGTGCTGCTGGCACCAGCCACATTCCTAATCAACTTTCCTAGTTAAGAAGCCTCTTTCCATGACCAGAAGTGCTGTGGGATGGTCACCATGATGGAAGAGGTGGAGAAATCCTCAACTTCTCCTCCCTCATCACCAAGAATGGCACCATGGAGCTGTTCTTCATTCAGCTAAACTAAGGCAGGAGAGGGAAGCTCATACCCCAGAGAAAAGCTGAAGAAAGATGGGCAGAAATGAGCTCCCCATGCCCTGACTTGTCTTCCTGGAAAAGCATTTCTTGGCTGCTGCCAAACCCTGGGGGTTCAGTCAGGGTTCGGTCTCATCAACCAGCCCCAACACGCCACAGCCATGGGTGCATCCCACTGGCATCATGCCAGACACCAACCCTCCCCTCCTTCCACAGCCACAGGCTGCTCCTGTCCCCAGCTCACAGGGGCTGGAGCAGGAAGCCACACCATGGCCCTTGTTTGTCCCGCTTCATCCCATCTCTCCCTGTGTGCCAAAGGTATTTATCCATAGCAGCATTATCCAACACTGGGATCTTCACAACCCATTGCAGCTCTCAGGACATTTTCTCCTTAAAACCCCCAGAAAGAGCCTGGAAGACCTGAATAACTTCCCCAGTGTTTGATGCTCACCAGAAAATTCTTTGTCATGGGTTTTTAAGGAATCCCTGACACTCTTCGGACACATCCCCAGCTTGGTGTCAAAAGAATGAGCTGATGATCCCTCTCTGTCAGGAATGGGCTCTGTATCCATTTGGTCATCCCACCCCTGCAGCCTTTGCCCATGCTCTGGGCTGGTGAGAGAGCTCAGACCCCCTCTGGCAGGTTCACAGCCAGCAGATCATTTTTGGCATAACATGGGGGGTTTTAGGGGTGCTGCTAAAATTGAGCATTCAGGGGAACGAATCCAGGGAGGGAGAACAAACTGCAAATCCACAAAGGAAAAGGAGTGGTTTTAATCTCTGTTTGGGCGATTTGCATACAATTAGGCCAGGCCCTGCCTGCGTTTGCTTCCGCATTGCACTCCCGTGAGGAACCTGCTGGCTTTCCTGCCCTGCTCCCAGCCAGAGGTTGATTGCAAGGACACTCTCCCTGGGAAGGTGGTGGGCGAGGGGTTTTGGGCTCTCTGGGAATGCCCTTTTCACTCTCAGTACTCCATCCTGAACACCCCCATGTCACCCCCTACCTCTGGATTTATGCTCAGCCATAGGGGGCATCACTTTCCCCTGCAGTGGAGGAGATGCTGCAGGATGCCAACGCTCCATAAATAGTGCTGTGTTTACAGGAGCCCACGAGCCTCGGTTTATTTTTCTCTCTGCACAGCAAACAGATCATTCAGACCAATCTGAGCTCACCTCGCCCTGCTGCTGGCACAGCCCAGTGCCCAGAGGTGGCACAATGCCACAGTCCCCAGACAGGCCTGGGAGGCTGGGACCCCCGGCTCTTTGCTGGCCACTTGCCAAGGGGGAGAGCAGGCACCCCATGGGACAGCAGCTGATGGAAAATCAGCCCTGGATTGGGATGGTCCCACAGCTGACCCCATCCCTGCTGTGGGGTGGGCAGGCTCTGATGAAGAGAGGGATGAGGGGTAGCCACAAGGGGCAGATCCAAGGGTTGGGACATCTCCTATGAAGCAGAGCAGAGCAGGGGACAGCTCCAGCCCGAATCTCACTAGAGAAGGGAGAAGGGACTGGGAGAGGTGCAGATGGGGGTCGGGAGAGTCCCCTTGTCCCATGTCTGAGGTCCTGTTCCTTGCAGCATTTGGATAAACCAGCCACACTCCTGGGAAGCGATTTATGTAAGATGAGCTTTGCAGGTGCCTGGTGCACATCCGGAGGTCCCTGGAGGGACTGGGGGATTCAACTCCATCAGTGAGATCGACCGCCCAGACCCATTTTCTCTGTTCTGCCTGGCCCGGAGAGGGGAATTGGGGCTGACCATATTCCAGCGGCATTTCGGGGCCACCTTTCCTCCAGACGCCGTGTGTGAACAGAGCCTTCCCCTGCCCCGGGGACGCAGCCCCTCCGCAGCCCGGCGGTGCAGTTCGGATGAAGAGCGCTCTCGGGGTCTCACCCCCGCCCACCCCAGCAGTAATTTTGGGTGAGGCAGTGCCAGCCACAGCCCAGGTGAGCACCAGAGCTCCTTGGGGCCTTTCGGGTCTGACTGGGGTCCCGAGGCCGTCCTGGGGCACAGTCCCGAACAGCGCTGCCCGTGCCGGGGGCGGGCCGGGCCCTCGCCCGCCCCAGCTCAGGCTCTGCCTCCCCTCCCCGTCCCGATCCTCTGCTCACACCCGACCTCAAAAACCGGTTTTAGCGTCAAATCCGGAGCCCGACTGGTGGCGGCAGCGTTGGAGCTGGGACTGGCGCGGCTGCTCCCCCCGCTGCCGCCTCTCCCCGCTCCGCCCGGTCCTTCCCGGTGCCGCGGCGAGCCCCGAATCGGGTCAGTCGCTCTTTAAAGGCTGGAAGGCGGCACCATGTGATGCTTCGGCTCCGGCGGGGAGGGGGCAGCGCCTGTGGGAGCCGAGCGGTGTCGGGCACCGGGGACCGAGCGCAGCCCCGGCGGCCGCGGCCAGCCCGGCCCCCGGCGGCCGCACGGTCCCCCCGGCCGCCCCCGGTATGAGCCCCGCCTTGCCCTGCGGGGGGACAGCGCTGGCTCTCCGGGGGTGAGAGCACCCCAAAACAAGCCCTGGATTTGCAGGACAAGGTGAGAGGGGTCGGCTGCCGGGACTCGGGACTCGGGTGGCTGCAGGAAGCAGAGCAGAGCAGGGAGGGGATCCAGCGAGAGGACAGAGGGAGCCCCGAAAGGCTCCGACAGCGGCCGCGGGGGCGGCCCCAGGGGCGGGGGGCTCTGCCGCTCTCCTGGGACTGACCGGCGGCTCCCGCTCCCTCTTCACCGCCGGGATCGGTCCCGCTGCGGGATGGAGGGGAGTGCGGGATGTGCGGGATGGAGATGGGTGCGGGATGGAGAAGGGTGCGGGATGGAGCTGGGCGCGGGATGGGTGCAGGATGAGCTGGGGGGGCGGGGGGACCCGGAGCCCCGGGGGACGGCGCAGACAGGAGAGGAGTTTTTCCCACCCCCTCGCACAGGCTCCATCCCGCTCGCAGCTCTGGCAGCGATGCCACTCTCTCACCGTCTCCCTGTGCGTTTGCAGGTGACCGAGGACCCCCACGGCAGCGGGGCGGACCGGAGCATCATGGCACACCCCATCTCAGCCTTCCAGGCTGCCTACATCTCCATCGAAGTGCTCATCGCTTTGGTGTCCGTGCCGGGCAATATCCTGGTCATCTGGGCTGTGAAGATGAACCAGGCGCTGCGGGATGCCACCTTCTGCTTCATCGTCTCGCTGGCGGTGGCCGACGTGGCCGTGGGGGCTCTGGTCATCCCCCTGGCCATCATCATCAACATCGGACCCCAGACGGAGTTTTACACCTGCCTCATGGTGGCCTGTCCCGTCCTCATCCTCACGGAGAGCTCCATCCTGGCGCTTCTGGCCATCGCCGTGGATCGGTACCTGCGGGTGAAGATCCCTGTCAGGTAGGAGAAGGCGTCGGAACCAGCTCTGCTGTGGAGGTTAAAAGGGACTGAGGAAACCCCAAATTCTTGGAGAAACACTGGGAGAAAGGACTTTCCTCCACGCTGCCATCCCAGACACATCTGGCTGCAGCAGCAACCGAGGCAGGCTGGGCAGGGGGGTGTAGGGGTGGGTGTCCTGGAGCCTCCAGCAGCCTCTTTTGGGGGCTTAGGGGGTGCTGGGTGTGCAGGCAGAGATCACACGGTGGCAGCTAGCTGGCAGTGAGGGACAGCCACGGGATGCCCATGGCCAGGACAAGGTGTGACCCCACACATGGGACAGCCCCACCGGGTGCTCCGGGAGGAAAGCGGGTGACAGCTTTGCCTTTCACCCCAGCTTTTCCCTTGCCATGGCGAGCACGGGGGTGGCTTGCTGTGGGACACAGCTTTGACAGTTTGAGGAACCAGAGGTGACAGCCTGGCGCATTTCATGAGGCAGCCTCACCCAGGAGAGACCCCAGCTATGGGGTGCCCCACAAATAATTCCTTTCCCCCTTTTGCCCCTTCTGTATCTGTTGCCATTCCAAGCCCAGAGCAAGTGCCTCGTGGTGTAAAGGAGGAGGACACTTTATTTGAGCACTTTATTCGAACTCTGCCGCTCCAGGATGAGATAGTTAACCCTTTATGCCCCACTCCCTTCCCGTGCTGGGGCCATGCTGGTTTGGGGAAGCATTTCTGGGGTGCCACGGTGGGACCGGTGGCTGTGAGCGGGGCTAGAAGGGGACAGGACACCCGAGCTCGGTGCCCCCGAGCAGAGCCAGGCTCAGCCCCTCGCTGTGAGTCCCCCTCACTCTGTGGGGATGCCTTTGCCAGCCTCATCTGCCCTGCAAGGCTCCGGATGTGGGAGCATTGCTGGAAAACAGCCCAGGCCAGCTGAGCACTCGTGTCCCCCCATTACCCCTCAGCAGTTGAGGCCGTTGGCTGGAGTGGTCCCAGACCCTCCATCAGCACAAACACCCCAGAAAGGCACCCCTTGTGTTGGTGCTGCCCAGACCCCAGCAGGTCTGGGACCTTCCTGGGCAGGGAGACAGGGACAGGAGGCACCCCAGGTGTTGGAGATCACCTGACTGCTCTGGAGTGTTCCCAGATCCATGGGATCAGGCTAGAGATGTGCTCCTTTGGGCTTTTGCTGCAGCCGCCACCAGCAGACGTGGAGAGGAGAAGGAGTGTAAGACAGAGGAGGGGGCCCAGGATAAATCCACAATCCCAGCCCACCCCCTCCCTGCCACACATGATTTTCACAGACTGTTCCTGACTTCCTCCCTAGGTGTGATTTTCCCAGTCACTGTCTCCCAGCCCGCCGGTGGCACCAGAGTGATTCCCACCCTGTCACTGCTCTTGGAGCTTTTTTGGGCTTCGCACATCCCCTGCCTGTGGGGAAGGCTCTGCTGTGGGAGTTCTGCGGCTCCACAGGAGCAGCACAGCCTGTCAGGCATTTTCCTAACAAACCAGTCCATTTTTAACTCCTTGTCTGCCTCTGAGCATCAGATGGGCCTTTCAGGGGAGATTCCTGCCCTGATCCCAGGAGCTTTCCTGGGAGCAATATTAATATTAATATTAATATTATGCTGTACACAGTTGGGGTGGGTTTTTCTTACGAAATTTCCACCCTGAATTTTGTGATCCCATTGTGTGCCCAAGCACTCAGCAGCAAGAGATTTTCCTCTGTCTTTTCAGAGCCTGTTTTAATATTGAAAAGCTTTGTAACCTCATCAACTTAATAGGTGCACTCAAGCATCTCAGAGATCTTTCCCAGCCTTAAAGATCCTACAACTTCATGAATTCCTGGCAGTTGGTACATGTGGAGATTTTAGGAGATGTAGTGCCCTGTATACAGCACACAGGACAGGAAACATCACTAAGGAATATTTTCTGACTCTGAAATACCTCAAGTTTCTCCCAGTCTGTTGGAGGATGCTAAGGATGACAGGGATGGCATTTTTGCAGTGCTCATGGCTCTTGTGGTGTCATTCCTGACTGTGACACTGAACCCAGCCCTGGAGGGCTGCAGGCAATGATGGCAGCCAGACCTGAGCAGAGATTTGCAGGCGGGGGGAAGGCAGGTGGGGAATATCTGCCTCAGGCTCATCCCTAGGGCAGGCAGGACGCTGAGCAGGGACAGCCCCTCCAGCCCAGGCATGGACAGTGTGCTCACTGCAGCCCATTCCTGTGCCAACAGGATTCCTCAGACAAGCCTGGCACAGGCTGGATCCTCACCAGCGTGACCTGCACAAGCTGAGGGGGTCTTGGGGGCATCCCCAACATTCCAGCCCTGCCCCCCATCCACAGGCAGCCCTGGTGCTGCCGAGGCTCAGGAAGAGGGAAATGCATTTCACAGAACCACAGAATCCCTGAAAGGTTTGTTTGTGAAGGGACCTTACCCTGCCAGGGGCTTCCACTACCCCAAGGGTTGCTCCAAGCCCATTCCATCCTGGCCTTGGGCTCTTTCAGGGATGGGGCAGCCACAGCTGCTCTGGGCACCCTGTGCCTTCCTCACAGGGAAGAATGGCAGGGAATGGGGAACATGGTGCATGGCAGCTGGTTCCAGCTCCAGGCTCCCCAGGGACACCCTGGACCTTGGGCTGCGAGTCTGGGAACTTGGTGTCTCCAGAGGTGGATATTTCCTGGAAGAAATGGTGCCCTGAGACATTTGGGGTGTCTCTACATGGCAGTGGGAGATGCCAAAGCAGCATCCAAAGCTGCATTGCTCCAGTGGCCACTTCCCATGGACACAGAAGCACAGAGGGATGTGGGCCACCCCTGCAAAGCAGATTTTATCAGATGGAGAGGGGTCTTGCTTGGATTTGAGTTGGTGCCTCCTGTTCTTCCTTCTTCATCCAGCCTGGTCAAGGGACTGGGATATCCCACCAAACCCTCTCCATTTGCTCCTGGGGGTGATCCCTCCTGGCTGCTGGGCCCTGAGGGATGCTGCCTCCCCCGCGAGGGGCCTTGCCTTGACTTTGGAGGGATGCAGGAGCATCACTTGGGCTGAGCAGGCTAGAGCAGAGGGTCCCCCACTTCCCAGCCCCCACAGGAACAGCTGGAAACCACCAGAAATAGATTTGCTGGTGGAAAACTCCCCCTCCCCTCTCACATCCTTCCTCCCTGCCCGGCACCAGGCAGGACCCCCAGCCTGTGATCCCCCCGTCCGGGCACAGCGGGGTCCCTCAGCCCAGCCCAAACTTCCCTCTCACAGCCGTGCTTGGGGAAAATGAAAGGAGTTCAAAGGGAGGGGAAGCACCAGCTGGGGGTGTCTGGCAGGAACCGGCCCCTCGGCATCCTGGGGCAGGCAGGATGCTGGAGGAGACGGGGCTGCAGGGATGTTTGGGGAGGATGGTGCTGAAGGGATGTTTGGGGGGATGCAGCTCCTTCAGCACCAGCCTCTGCTGCCCTGGGGGCCCTGTGACTGCTCTGTGTTTTGGGCCTTTTGGAAAGGGCCACGGCAAAAGGAGCTGCTGTCCTTGGGATGTGCCAAACCACCCCTTGGCTGGGGATGCTGAATGTGTGGATGCAGCCCAAGCCTATTTTGGAATGTCCCTGGGGGTCCTCACCTTGTGACCTCACCCCAAACACTTTGAAACACGCCAGGAAGGGAAAACCTGCGGGAATCTGATGTTTGCAGGAGTCCTCATGTTGGAGTCTCTCTGTCCACAGCCAGGACCTCCCCCTCTGTGCCTGGGCCTCAGCACTGGGGTCTCCTCCTAGCCCTGCCCTTCCCAGCCTGATGATCCCAAGGACCATCCCACCAGGGAGATCTGCCTCTGGTGTTGCTGAAGGTTTGGAATGCACCCCTGTGAGGCTGCAGAGCCATGGAAATTAGGTCAGAATGGTTGAAAATCTCTAGGAAATGGGGGCCAGGAGGCTGGAGCACAGCAGGGGAGGAGCCCAGGGTAAAATCAGTGTCAGGGGGTGGCTCTGTGGACAGCACTGGCATTGTCTGGTGGTTCAAGAGTGCCTGTCTGGAACGAGATAAAACAGCTCAGGGATGGCAGGAACATCCCTCAGCCCTGGAGTGCATGCCTGCAAGGCAGGAAGTGAGGGAGATGTGCAGGGGACCTGGAGCTCCTGGATGGACATGGAGGGGGAAGCTTCCCCCTGGACTCCCTGTTTTCCAGGCTCCTGCCTGAGCTCAGGCTCTTCCTGGGATTGTAGCGCTCTTTCCCCTTCTCCCCAGTCCTGCCAAGGGCCACAGGCATGGGGCCAGCTAGGACTAGGTCATGGTAAGCCTGGGAAGTCTTTTTGCCCTCAGCCAGCTGGGTGCTGGAGCAGGACACATCTGAGGGGCGTTTCCCCATTGCAGAGAAGCTGTGGGATGGCTGCACCACCCTGGAAGTGTCCAAGGCCAGGTTGGACAGGGCTTGGAGCAACCTGGGATAGTGAAAGGTGTCCCTGCCCGTGAGTGGAATAAGATGGGCTTTAAGATCTCTTCCAACCAAACCATTCCATGATTCCTCCACCAAGGGTTCATGGAGGGGAGTGATGGGCACCTGCTGCCATGGGATGGGTGAGGAGGAGAACATTGGGATGCAAATTCCCACCTCCCAAAACATCAAAGGGCCCACAGGACATCTTTCCAGCACTCTCAACACTTAGTGCCAGGAAACCTTCCTGTCCAGCCAGGCCAGTGAACAAGCCAAACCACAGCTCGTCCAAGGCCTGTTTTACATTCAGAGGAATTTCAAAAGCATCCAGGTGACTCAGAGCTCTCACCCTGGAGCTCATCTATTTTCTTTCACCCTCCACTAGTCAGTGAAAAGATGCCATCCATCCATACAGTCCCAGCCCCCAAGAAAGCACATTTCATTTCCAAGGAGAATACTTCCATTTTCCCTAACCTGGAGGAATTTCAGGGACTGGTAGGTCTTTGCAGCCACCTCTTTTGTTTCTTCCCTTGGTGCCCTCCTCCAGGTATATTTTTAGCAAGTGAGAGTGATCTGTAGAGACCTTCATTCCATGGAACAGGCAGCTCTGAACCAAGGATGGAGATCAAAATGCAGGAATTACAGTCCAGGGAGGTTTCTGCAGACTGGAGGCTGTTTCCAAGCCACAGTTTCCAGCACACTGCACCAGCTCAGCATGTGGGTGCTACATCAGAGCCAGCATTTCCCACTGAGCTCTGCTCCAGCCAGATCCGGCTGCAGGGACGAGCTGTGCCCGGGCAGCACCAGGAGATCAATTCCAGTATCACCAAAATCCCAGAGCCCTCGAGATGGGCAGGGATTTACCAGCAGGTTATGTTGGTTTGAGATCCTGGTAAAGACCTGTAAATACCGAGGTGAGCTGGTTTTCAGCCCTACTCTCTGATCCACAGAATGATTTTCAGCCATGAACAGGCTAAGTCAGGGATCAAAGCCATGAGGGCTCTTTCCTCAGTGAGGGGATGCCTGGATTAGGCTCACTGGGAGCTCACACAGCTGCTGCAGCAGCGCCACGAGATCTTGGCTGGCAGACGCAAAATCAGGTCACTCCCAAAAGCTCCAGACACTGCCGTGAGTCTGCAGGGAGGCAAGTGGGGCTGTCTGCAGCATTCCCAGCTCCTGGAATGGCAGGAAAAATCCTGGGGCTTGGGGGTGTCAGCTGGGGATGCAGCGAGGGGCTGAGTGTGGGATGCTCCATGGCCAGAAGAGCAGAGGGAAGGGGAGGAGAGCCCTGAATCCTGTGCGGGGATGCTCAGAGCCTGATATTCGGAGTTATTCACAAATTCTCTGAATTAAAAGGGCACGAGGAAGTGAATGGCCTCAAGAGACCCTGCGTGGGCTCCCTGAGCAGCAGGACCCTGTCCCCTCGTGGTCCTTGTGTCTCCCAGTAGGGCGAGGTGTGGTCCCTGTGCTGGGTAATCGCTCTGACCCCAATAGCAGTGTCACATCTGTCCCTTCACAGAGCTCACATCTGCCAGGGCTGTGCTACAGGGCCATGAATGAAAACCTACTCCTTCCTGGTGCTGCACCCCAAACCCCTACTCTGGGAATATTTTTATTGGGCTTTTTACCTATTTCTATTGATTTTCAGGGTAAGGAATTGACCCTTGGCAATATCTCACCAGTAAATCTGAGGGTGTGTTCCCAGCAAGGGCACATCTGCAGATGGGGAAACTGAGGCACCGAGTTGCACCATGGCTGGCTCAGGGTGGTCTCACGGGTGAGGGATGGAGGCTGGAACAGGGAAGGTGTGGAAGCAGAGATTTCTGGGACAACGTGGCCTCTCTGTTTCTGCACTGGGGTGCTGCCATGACTGTGCTCAGGGCTCTGGAGCCAGGCTCATCCAGGATCCAGTCCCAGCCCTGCTGATCCCTGCAGAAGTAACCCCATGAAATTAAATTGTTTCTCTTTCTCAGCCCAGGGAGCACCACAGTGTGGGTTTGTAGCCTTTTGTGGTATTAGAACAGGCTGAATGTGTCTTCAATGGGCCGGGTTAGCTCAACCGTAGGACAGGACAAGGAGCCATGGGTTCAAACTGAAAAACCAGAAATTTAGGTTCAATTCTGGGAAGGAATTCTTCCCTGTCAGGGTGGGCAGGCCCTGGCACAGGGTCCCCAGAGAACCTGTGGCTGTCCCATCCCTGGAAGTGTCCAAGGCTAGGCTGGACAGGGCTTGGAGCATCCTGGGATAGTGAAGGTGTCCCTGCCCATGGCAGGCATGGGGCTGGATGAGCTTTAAGGTCTCTTCCCACCCAAACCACTCTGGGATTCTGTGGTTCTGTGGCTCCCCATGAACTCGTCCTATGGGGAGCAGACACCAGACCAGGTGGGGATGTGTGGATGGAACCCAGGAAGGCTCTGGTACCTCCATGGCCATGGTTCAGGTGTGGTACCATCAGTCCAAGAGGATCTGCTCTGCCAAGCTGATGTGACGCAGCCAGACTGTGTTCCCTCATCCCATGGCAGCAGAGAGGGTCCGTGAGCAGAAAATGAGGAGCACCCACAGCCAGGACCACCCAGGCAAGGCGGGACAGGCGGCAGGGCCCCCACTGGAGCTGAGAGACTCCTGTGTCTGGGGCACAGGCCTGTGGATGAGCTGCAGGGCCCCAGAACTGCCTGGAACACCCAGACACACTGTCACACTTCCAGGAGATGGGTGACATCTGACATTTCCCTTTCCTGGAGTGGCTGGGCTGTGTCCCAGGGCACTGGTTGGTGGAGGTGGCAGTGATGTCCCTCGGGGCTGCGTGTCTGAGCGCCCTGTGCAGCTGCTGGCACAGAGACAAGGCACACACCCGGCAAGGAGGCTCTGCCAAAGCCAAAGCTGCCGATTCAGCTGCCCTGGGCCTGCAGGCTGGGTGTGGGGCTGAGTCAGGCCCAGCTCACCGGGCTCTGTGCTGAGCTGGCTCAGGCAATCAGGAGCCCTTTAATGGGGTCCCGGGCCTTCCCCCACCCCTGTAGGAATGTGACTCCATCCAGAGGAGGGGCCATTATCACCTGACCTTCACCAAGGCAGTCCCACCTCTGGTCTCACCTTCGCTCCACGTCAGCCAGAGCAGGTGACAGAGCAGGAATAAATGACTCACAGGGGGTGCAGAGAAGCTCAGACACCACTCTGGGATGCAGGCCGGGGGTGCAGAGGGGCTCAGATGCTCCTCTTGACCTGGAGCCTTTCCTACTGAGCAGCTCTGGGCTCTGGGCTGGTCTCCGTGCCCTTGCCCAGCCCTTGGCTCAGGCACGTGGCCTCTGTCTTGCTCTTATTGGACACCTCCCATGTGGCCACCAACAGCCAAAGCACCCTCAGCTCCTCTTACACCCCCAGGTCAATCACACCAGGGTTTTTTAGTCCATTTGTGGTGTCAGAATAAGCTTAACTGTGTCATAAAAGGGCCAGACTGGCTCTGTTGACCAGGAAGGGGATTTTGGCCATGAGACATCTGGACAAAGCCCACCAGCCTCCACTTCCAAACTCGGATTTGGAGGGACCCCTGTGAGGCCAGACCCAATGAAATCTCCTGTGTGGCACACCTCAGAGCAGCTTGTACCCACCAGCAGCCACTGCTGGCCGTGGGGATCTGCTCTGAGGGGACCTGTCTGGGGGCCTGGGATGTGCAGGCCCATGGGTCTCCAAGGCAGAACAGGCAGGGCTGGACAAAGGATCAGGGATGGGGACAATGGAGCTCCTCCATCCCAATGACTGTGCTTGAAATCAGCCTGACAGCCGGGAATGGCTCATCCAAGGGGTCACAGTGCTGCACTGGCAGGTCTGTGTCCTGGGGTGGAGGCAGGGGGGAGAGAAAGGTCATAGCAACACAAAGAAGGATGGGAAAAAAAGAGGAAAATGTGTGGGAGGTACCACAGTGAAAGAACCTGGGAGGTGAGTTTCATTGTGACACACACCAGAGTCATTTCAGACTGGACAGGAACTGATGGGCTGGAAGAAAATCTCTGTCTGGAAGGACAGGGAAAAGCCCTGAAGGATCTTGCCCACAGGGGTGTGAGGAGAGCCCAGACACAGCGTGGGGAGGGTTGTGGTCTCTGCAGACAGCAGGACATGGAGCATGGAGGGGATCACAGGAGCAAGAGATTTCTAGGAGGGATGGGGACAGTTTGAGAGGCTCGTCCCCTTTTGGACAACAGAAGTGCCTCAGCCTGGGGAAGTGACAGCCAGCACAGCTGAGCTGACAGGAACAGCATTAGATTGTTCTGGATAAATAAATGATAAATAAATTATTTTCACAGTGATCCTGCCAAAGCAGCCGGGATGGACACAGCAGTGCAGCCCACCTCTGGGGCTGCCAGGGGGCTGGAGGAGTGTCCCAAGGGGCTGGTCCTTTTGGGACACCTCTCACCCAAGGTGACCTGAACTGTCAAGGCCGTGGAATAGGAAAGGTGCTGTCCCAGAGGCTGCCTGGGCTCTAGCAGGGAGTTCTGCTCTGGAAGTGCAGCCACCCAGCTGCTGGGGCTGGCTCCTGCATGGGGTGCCCAGTGGCAAGAAAGAACAATTGATGCTCTCTCAGGCAGCCACAAAAAGCCCACAGAGGCAGCAGGCTGGCTTGCAGAATAGCAATGAGCTGAGCACCCAGGCACTCCCACGGCACCTCTGGCCCTGCATGGAGATGCTGTTCCCAAGGGTGGCTGGATGGGCAGGGGGAAGGGGAGACAGCACTGGTGATGCCACCAGTGAGAGAGGATGAAATAACCCTGAAAGACTGAGATCCTCCTCCTCACAGTGTCCTGTGGGCTGAGGGCTGGTGGGCAATGGGGACAAATGGGGGATGCATTTGGTGATGTAGGGAGGAGCAGAGCAGGATCAGACACTGGAAAGATTTGGGGCATCTGGGTTTGTCCTTCTCTGCACTGTGAGACCCAACACCTTCCCTGTGCACTCTCACCCTCCGTCTCTGCATTTCCCATTGTTCCCTCATCCTTTCCTTGCTTGGGCTTTGTCCCCCAGAACTGAGCAGGCAACTGTGACCAGCAGCTGTCCCAGTCTTGGGTGGTTTGGTTGGGTTTTTGTCAGGTACTAAAGCCTCTGATCACAAAAAAGAGCTGGAGGAGGACAAGAGATTTCTTGCCCAGCCTCTTTCCTGTGTGTCCCTTGCCAGCCTCCCTCTGTGCTGTCCCTGGTCCTCTTGCACACAGATCCCAGGTACCAGCCAAGCCCAGCAGGACTGCGGGGACACAGAAGTGACATCCCCCTGTCCCACCCCCTGCCTGGGGTGGCAGTATCACCCCTCCATCATTCCTCCAAGGAAGGCACAGAAGGCTGGGACATTGCTGCCACGACAGTTTATCCATCTTCTCCAGGCCATTTCTCTCCCTGCAGCCAGAGATGGGGATGATTTTCTTTGGCATCCTTCAAAGAAGGGAAGTGCCAGCTCCTGGCACCAGGGATGTTTTCTCCTTCAGATTGGTCCATCCTGGCAGATCACAGCTCCCCTCTGCGACTCAGTCTCCCCATCTGTTCACAGAGGGAGTGATGCTCTCTCTGACAGCAGCGAGGGGCCGATGCTGAGAAATGCTGTCTCAGACATGCCAGAATTAGCACAGTCCTACAGATTAAATTATTCCTCTTTTTTTTTCTGCTCTGGTAACAACAGTCAGTGCCTTTAAGTGTGGAATACACAAATGAAACACTCATTTCTCTCAGTGTGAAGGCTCCATTCTCCACTGAGTGCTCCCGATTGGGAGAGCCAAGGGCTCAGCCTGGGTCCGGATGCACTTGGCAAAGCCTGAGCAGAGCCAGCATGGATGCAGCTCAGATGGGTCTAATCTCAGGGAGTTCATTCCCCACATTCAGCACTGCTGGGACACAGGTTCTTTATGGGCTCAGTGAGGTTTGTCTGCTCCAAGGAGCTGAAAGTGCTCCAATAGCAGAAAACCTGGAATCCCAGAACCCAGGAGATGCTGCAGTCAAATTTTCTTGGGTTGAGGATGGAGCAGTCACTGACACCCCTTTTCTCCAGGGGATCATGGAATCCTAGAATGGTTTGGATTGGAAGGGTCCTTAAAGATCATTCCACCCTCTGTGTGACCCATACATGAGGGGGTCTTGTGGGGATCCTCCACATTCCAGCCCTGCTCCCCACCCACAGGCAGCCCTGGCTCTGCTGAGGCTCAGGGAGAGTGAAATGCATTTCCTAGAGTGCCAGAACGCCCAGACAGGTTTGGGTGGGAAGGGACCTCAAAGCTCACCCAGTCCCCCGCCGCCCTGCTATGACACCTTCCACTATCCCAGGTTGCTCCAAGCCCCATCCAACCTCTGTCTTGGACACTTAGAGGCATGGGGCAGCCACAGCTTCTCTGAGCAACCTGTGCCAGGGCATCCCCACCCTCACAGGGAAAAATTCTTTCCCAGTATCCCATCTCTCCCTGCCCTGTGGCAGTGAGAAGCCATTCTGCCTTGTCCTGTCCCTCCATCCCTTGTCCCAAGTCCCTCTTCAGTTCTCTTAGGGCCCCTTTAGGCATTAGAAGGGGCTCTAAATTCTCCCCAGAGCTTTTTCCTCTCCAAGTGAGCACCCCCAGCCCTCCCAGCCTGGCTCCAGAGCAAAGACTCCAGCCCTTGGGGCAAATCCATGACCTCCATCCTGCCTGGTCCATGTGTCCCTCATCTCCATGAGCCAGCCAGGCTTGGCAGCCTCTGGCTGTGTCTGCCCATTGTTCCTTGCTGGAATTAAGACCAGAGTAATTAGGAACATGCAGAGGCTGTAATTTAGGCCCAGCTGAGGCATTTCACTGCAATACCTGATCTTGGGTTTCAGATCTCCTCACCATCCTGACGGAAATACTGAGCTGCTTCCTCCCAGGGACCAAGGCCCCTCAGTTTTCTTCCAAGTGAATAGATAATCTTTTAATCTAAATGAGAAAACAGAGTGCAAATAAACTTCAGGTTTGCTTTGCATTTGCACTTTTTATTTGTTTTCCTGTTTTCTCAGAGGTGAGGGAACATTTAATTGTGGTGTTAACTGGAGCCTTCACTTCCAAATTGGTATTTCATTTGACTGACTGAGATACGGATTCACTGTTCAGACTTATCCCAAGATAAACAACTCAATGGCTTTACACTCATGTCCTCTGCTCGTTACTTCTTCCATCTTAATGGTGTGTGGAGGGGGTAATTACCCAGGTTTTACTTAAACTTTGTGGGGAGTTGTGTTTGGACAGAAGTTGGAAGCCGACTGTAGCCCAAATTGGTACCTCCAAAATTATTTCCCCTGGTTGAACTACATATAACCATCTCATTAAAAAAACCTTAAATGAATCCAGCTGCTTTTGCATTTGAAATTGATCTTTTAATCAGGGGAAATATGCATTGGACAGAAGGTGCTGGACTGGTTGTTTTGGGTTACTGTGTCCTCTGAGGTTTAGAAACAGTAGATCTCATCAGCACTGCTAATTCTCCTCTAGGCATTGGGTGGAGAAAACAACCTCCCTCATTTTGGGAACCTCCAGCCAATTTTTCAGTCTTGAATGTCCTAATCTTTGAACTGGGTTAAGTGCAAGAAAGGAAATGTTCCCTTTGCAGTGACAAATTCTGCTCTGAGGATCCTGATCCAATAACAAGTTGCAGCCTAAGGAAATTAGGAGTTTAGATGTTGACTGCAAAATCAGGAGTTAGGTTAGCAAGAGAAGTGTTAAACTCAAGAAATTAAAAGGCAGCCAATACCAATCTCTTGTCCCAACTGTAATTTAGGATATCTCTTTTTTTTTCTGATGAGTCCTTGTGCACTGGAGAGAGAAAGACCCTAAGACCTTGCCTGCTCTGAGACCTAAGCCTTGCTCTGAGGCTTTCTTGGTGCCTTTCTTAATCGAGATTCTGTCTCCAGTTTCCTGCCTCCCATTTATCTGGCGAGCAGATCTCAATGTCCTGTTGAATGCAAATACAAGCCCAACAGCAGCTCTCAAGACCCCACTCATTTCCCTTCTCCTTGGGGCCCCTGATCTGCTCCTACCTTTTAATGGCGTTTGATGCTTTCCAGCCCCCCTGGCTGGGGCCCTCCCCTGGAGACCCAGCTCCCTTTGTGTGGCAGTGGTGGTGACAGGCAGGGAAGGGTGGTGGCACCGAGCACTTCCCCAGCTGGCACCTCCCTCCCAGCACAGCCTTTTCCCTCAGCAGCTCAGTGTTTTGTGGGATGGACTCTGAGCCACAGAGCCTTTGGGAGCCCAGGCATATCAGGTACTTTATATCTGCTCTCCCATTTCCATTTCCCAGAGCCACATTGGTTGCATTTGGCATTTAAAGTGGGTTTTAGAGCTACTTTCTTTCTTCGTCCTCCCCTCTTACCCCTCCCTTCTAAATTTTGAGGGCTGACTTTCAGAGGTCTCATTTCAAAGAGGTTCTTTTGCATAAAGAATCAAAATATGCAATGCATAGAAAAATCAAGTGCAATACAAGCAATAATTAAAAACCCACTGCTTTTATCCAGCCAAGCCTTGGATTTGCACTGAAGATTGGCAAAAACTGCCTTTTATCCCTTCTCCTTTGTACTCAGGGAATGCCTCACCCTCACTTATCCAAGCACACAGAGACTCTGCTGAGCTGGGTCTGGACAATCAGCTCCTGGCTGGTTGCTGTGGCAGGGGCAGGGCTGTTGTGTGGCACCCCTGGAGGTGGCCAAATGCACAGGGAGATGGCCCAGCACAGCAAGGGAAGATGACCTGAGACTCCTGGCCAAGCAGGTTGATATCCTACCACAGCCCTGGGTGAGAAACAGCTCCAGCACAGTCATAGAATCATGGAATGGTTTAGGTGGGAAGGGGCCCAAAAGCTCATCCTGCTCCATCCCCTGCCATGGGCAGGGACACCTTCCCCAGACCAGGTTGCTCCAAGCCCTGAACAGCCTGGCCAGAGAGAGATGCACATGGGGATGAGTGGCTGCGCCTGAAATTGTCTTCTGCTGGAGGTGGGGTTGCTCCCACAGCACAGGGGGCTCATCCCTGTGATGATGCAGTTGTGTGGGAGCCATCCTCCAAGGCAATGCTCGCACAACAAATCACTATTTTTGACAACAAAACCGTTTAGACAGTAAAAATGTCCAGGAAATATATTGCACAGGGGCAGCACCAGAGACAAGCCCGTGGTGCTCATCACACTGTCCTGCAGCTTTCACAACCTCACCCCAGCTCTTGGGGACCAAGCTGTCCTTCTCTGTGTGTCCTCATTCCTAAATTCCTGGGTCTATAAAAGAATCTCAGCTTCTGCTTCTTCTTCTTTTTTTTTTTAAGCACCATTTCTCACACTTTGCTTTGCTCAAAATCTTGTTGCCTGAAAGCAGCAGCCAAAAGACAAGAACATCACATTTTTTCAGAGAACATCACCAGTTCTGAGATTCTGCAGGTCGTTTCATGATTTTGCAGCCATTGCCAAGAGTATTAAATCACTTCCCTCCCTTCCCTCCCCCCCCCCTCTACCTCCCTCAGGGTCCTGGAGGAAGAAACCAGAGGTTCAGAAAATTCAGGGGTCCTGGAAGGCCCTGACCACACATGGTAGAGCTGGGAGGGAGCCCCGGAGCTGCCTGGGTGCAAAACTCTGGCTCAGTGGGATTTGTGCCCCACTGACCAGGGTGCACCCTCACACTGTCACACGGCAGCAGGAGGGTGATACATCCAGGGCAGGGCCACCCACTCAGCACCCTTGGAAGGACTTGGTGCTGCCCATGGCACCAGGGGTCTCACAGCTCCTGTTTTGGGCATGAAGGGTCTGCCTGGGGTTGGAGGGTGGTGCTCACTCACTGACACAAACTAAATTGTCATTTCCCTCAGGCATTGAGGAGCTGGGCATCCCAGCTCCCTGCTTAACCTCCACAAACTCATTTGGGATGAGGGGCTGAGCATGGGGTGAGTGGTCCGTGCTGAGAATCTGCTTGTTCAGTGACAGAGTCCACATCAGGCTGCAGCCTCGGGCTGAAAGCCAAGCTCAGTTTGGAAGCAGTATTAGTTTTCTGAGCAGAAAGGATTGATACTGGCTGCTGGGGTGAGGCGTGTTGCTGGAGGATGTAGGAAAACCCTCTCTGAGCAGAGGGGGTGACCAGCCCTCCTTCACCTTCCTTGGACAGCAGCCTCATCTCCTCCACACCAGGGCAGAACCTGAAGGAAGGATGCTTCAGTGTGAGCTCTCTGTGCTTTCCATCCTCCCTCCCAGGGATCTCCAGCCCTCCCCTGGTCCCCCTTCCCCTGCAGCCCCTGGTCACGGTGGGAGCCACGGGGATACCCCAGGGGAGCTGTGGGTGCTGCTCCGGGTGGAACACTGTGGTTCTCACCCCACACCTCTGAGCTGAGCACAGCTGGGCAAGGGATCTGAGAGCAGTTCTGCAGTTCCTGGAAGCCTGAGCTTTGTTCCCAAGGCTGTGACTCATTGCCAGAGCTGGGGCAATGCAGCAGCACAGACACCCAGGGGAGGCTGGATCCAGCTCCAGCGGGGCCAGGAGCAGTCCTGGAGGGGCTGTGGGGGCCCAGCCAGCCTGGTGGGATGTTGTGGCTGCTCCCAGGGACCAGAGGTGTGACAGGATAAATCTCCTTGGCTCTGCAGGGAAAGACGTGGTCCTGTCACTGGAACCTGAAATAGGGCAGGTTTAGCTCAGAACCAGCTGGGCACTGTGGGGTGTGTGGGGATATGGGGGAGCAGGGAAACCTCCTGAGGCTCTGGGTGATGCCCACACAGGAGGTGCCAAGCTCAGGCTGGGCTGATCTCTGAGGTGTGCTGTGCTTTGAGGTTTGGTCCTACTGAGACTGGTGGCATCAGGGGAGTGGCAGAGTTTGGGGGGACGTGGCTCTGTGTTGATACAGGCTGGAGCTGGGGGGTCACCTTTTCCCACACCCCTAACCACCATCTGGATGGGCATCCCCGATGGATCCTCATTTTGGTACTGCCAGTCTGGGCTGAAGATAACCTGGCATGGCCAGGCTGCCCCATGGAGGCCTCATTCCCACTTCCAACCATTTCAGCACATAAAGCTCTTTTCTACCTTATCTCCTCAGCTTCTTGTGGGGGTGTCTGTGTGCCTGGGGCCACTTTTGGATGTGCCCACACCCCTCTGCAGTCCTCAAGAATTCCAGGATTCCTCCAAGGTCCTGAGAGCAGTGTCAGGGCAGGCTGAGCCCACATCAAGGCTGAACCCACACCAAGGCAGCAGCATTTCCCCAATCCCTGTTTGGAGCCCAGGATATCTACAAATGTTCCATGTCTCTCCACAGCATTCTCTGACAAGTTCAAAGCACGAAATCTCCTTTTTGTGTTGTTCTCTTGCCATTTGCTGGAACTGTGACAAGTTCCAGCTTCTTCCACCACTGAATGAAGCCCTCACCAAAGCCCTGGGGGCTCCATGTTTCTGTGTGTGGGGACCAATCAATTTTGTCAGCATGAATTTGTTCCCCTCACCCACATCCATTAGAGAATTACTGGCTATTAGAGGTGATTGCGAACATCCAGAGGTCTTGCCAGACGCTTTGCCCGGCTGGAGTTGTTTGTGCTTTGCAGGCACTCGTTGCAGAATGATTCCTACACAGAATCACCTTTTAGGGATGGTAAAACCAAACCCTGAACTCGGATGGACCAGCATGGTCAGCAGTGGGATGCACACATCCACCCTCTCCCATGCCTTTCTCCTGGTGGCTGTGGGGGAGGTTTGCCTCAAAAAGCCTCCTGGTGTGGAACCATCTCCTCATGCTGCAGTGGAGGAGACCCAAAGTGTTTTGGGAGCAGAGATCGTCAAAGAAGACACTTCTCATGCCCAGGTGGTCTCTGGGGAGGCAGGAGTGGCTGCAGCTCCAGGTATGGGCTGAGCTGCCAGTCTAGGAAGGTGCCAGCTGCTCCCAGACCTGGGCCAAGCAGAAAAGACACCATACAGTGAGAAAATCCTTCCCTGTCTCTCAGTGGGGTGGTCCTAGCTGGGCTTGGGTGCCCTGCAGGGCCAAATAACAGCCAAGAGTGCTCCAGTGACAGCCACGACCTCTGGAATCACAGCTCAGAGCACACAGGGACAGAGGTGTGGGTGGGAGGACCCAGGAACTGTGGGGAACATCCATCCCTGGACTCCTCTCACCTTTGCACCTCCTGTGCCCTCCTCTCCTTGCAGCACATGGCCCAGGGAGCACCAGGCACCCACTGCCCCCTGGGCTGTCCCAGTGCCAGCCCCAGACTGGGGCAGCGGGTGGTAATGGGGGCAGGGCAGCCCTGACCTGGGCTCAGTGGTTGCCAGAGAGGTTCCAGGTACAGGTTTGGGATGCAGCCCCACCCATGTGAGTGGTGGGTAAAAGGTGCCTGTTGCCAATGCTGCCTCTCCTGCCGTGGGAACCTCCAGAAATGACACCTGCAGGAAAGTGATCATTGTCCTCATCCAACTGTCCCTCAGCCCGAGCAGACAGACATGGGTGAGGCACCAGGGAGAGATTTTCCTCCTCAGCTCCTTTTAAATCAGGTCCCCAAGGCAGAGTCTGAGGCCAGGATTCCATGTCCTGACCACCTGGCCGTGCCCTCCCACTGTGTTTCCCACTCCCTCTTGTCCCAGGGAGCTGCTGGCACTTCCCAGATTTCTCCCACAGCTCAAATCTCTTGCAGACCAAGCAACCAGCTGGGAAGGGACACACACGGGGTGCTCCAGGTCCCTTCAGAGCCCTGGGAAGGGGCTCTGTGGTAGCATGAAGGTGTCAGGCTGGAAATGCTGTGCTGATGGAGACTGCTGGGCTACTTTGGTGCAGGACAGGGGCTCCAGCACCAACAAACACCAATGTCCTTGCTGCATGTGCTCTTCTGGCTTGCCTGAAAGACCAGATCATTTTTTTTTATGCCTTTACTTGCCACCTGGGTTTGGCAAACAATCAGTCTGGGATCTGGGGATCGGGACAGTCCCCCATGTATCCCTAAGACAGTGCTGACAGGACCAGTCTCTCCATTCCAAGCATTTGTAGGAGCAAGCTGTAATGTCCATCCAAATACCAGCTTTGACTGATATTGGTTGACCTCTATCCCTCCCAAGGCCACCACGAACATGGTGAGACACCCACCCGCGGCCACAAACCCACATTTGCTACCATTCTGTGGTTCTGTGAAGAAGGAACCAACCTTTCCCTTCCAGGATCATAGTGACAAAGGCTCTACAATCAGAGTTCTTTCTTCAGCACTTCCCGCTTTGTGTGAGCACCCAGGGACCCTCTTGTCCCAGCCCTGAGCTGTGGCTGACCTCTCCCTTGCAGAACCCAGACACCACTTTGCATTTCTCAGGCTCTCATTCCAGAGCAATGCTCTGAAAATGCAAAAGCAAAGCTTTGAACACCAACAATCTGAGTTTTCCCACCCAGCAGCCTCCAAGACACTGAAAGATCTGAAGGGAAGATACAGCCAGGAGAAAGGAGCAGGAATCCAAATCCTCTGAGATCAAAGCACTTTTGTCTAGAGACTTTCAATTAGATCAGGACATGGTCTGGCTGCTTTTTCTTGCTGTGTTCATCGTGCAGATGAGCTTCATGTCAGCTTGGCCTCCTTTCTCCCTGCCACGTTGGCTCCAGATTCTTTTCATTAGTAATGGTCTGTCTTCATTAGTGAATTAATTCCCCAGGAATTGCACTGCAATAAACTCTCCAGAGCAAAGACCAGCAAAGCCACATCTTGGCACTGGCTGGACAACAGCAAGTGTTTTGTAGACAGAAAAACTAATCACAGAACTGCTAAAAACCTTCACATTTTATTCAAGCCAGGCCTAGAGCCTTTGAATCTTTTTCAAACAAAACAAGAGATGTTTGGTGAGTGTTGGGTTTGGATTGACCTCTGGGTTGGGATGTTGGAAATGAGCCCTCATCTCTCTCTTGGGGAACGACCCCAAGGCAAAGGTGAAATCCATGAAAGCAAAGAATGCTCTGTTCTCCAGGTGAATGCTCTGCTCTCCAGGTGCTTTCAGACATGCCCTAATATCTGAAATGGTCACAGGGCCTTTGCCTGCCCAGGGCTGGGCACCTCCAGAGCAGGGCCTGGGCTGAGCTGGGCTCCTGGGCAGCAGAGGGGGTTGCAGAGGTCTGGACACATCAAGATGTGGCAGAAGAAGTTGAATTTAGTCTGGGAATGAGGACCAAAGGGAGAGGAGGGTGGATGGTGTCTTCAGAATGATGGCCAGGGGGCCATTACAAAGGTCTGGAGGGACAGGACAAGGGGGAATGGTTTCCCACTGCAGAACAAGAGGACACAGTCTCAAGCTGTGCCAAGGGAGATACAGGCTAGAATTAAGAAGGAAGTTTTTCACAGAAAGAGTGGTCAAATACTGTATACATCTACCCAGGGAGGTGGTGGAGTCACCATCCCTCGATGTGTTTAAAAACAGACTGGATCTGGCACTTGGTGCCATGATCTAGTTGAGGTGTTAGAAGATGGGTTGGACTTGATGATCTTAAAGGTCTCTTCCAACCTAGAAATTCTGTGATTCTGTGATTCTGTAATGCAGGGTGAGATGGGATATTGGGAAGGAATTGTTCCCTCCAAGGGTGGTGAGGCCCTGACACAGGTTGCCCAGAGAAGCTGTGGCTGTTCCATGGCTGGAAGTGTCCCAGGCCAGGCTGGACACTGGGGCTTGGAGCAACCTGGGATAATGGAAGGTGTCCTGACCCATGGCAGGTGTGGAAGGAGATGGGATTTAAATCCCTTCCCTACCAAACCATTCTAGGTTCCTATGATCTTCCTGAGAAAAAGGGTCTCAGTGGCTGCTCCATCCTCAGCCTCTCCTGCAGGCAGCATCCTGCCCTGGAGAGCTGCTCCCTGCCTCCCTGTCAGCTCTGTGCAGCCCCTGGGGACAATTTGTTGGCCTCTGCCTCCACCCATCACCTATTCCCTTCCCCTGGGGAGCAAACAGCTCTATCAATAATTGCCTTTTTGCCTCTTGGCATTATCTTCCAAACCCTCAAAGGCAATTTTGTTCCACACCACAGTTCTGCCCGTCCCATCTCTTGATAGGTCTGGATGGTCACGGGTTGACTTTGCATCCAAGAGGGTTTGGGTCAATGCCCATCCCTGTGGGGAAGTGATGGTGCATAAACCACCACTCAGGGAGGGCAAGGGGAACATCTACCAATTATAGTCAGGCTCAAACCCCCAGGGGGAAAAGGAAACCAACCCAAAGTGAATGAGGATGGGGGTGATGATTACCATGGATGTTTTAGTCACAGCTGTTAATAAAAATAACAGCAGTAATAAAATTGCAATGATGCTGGTAATTGCTCTGGTGCTGATGAGAATAACAAGATTATTTATTAACTATGAGCCATTATCAGCATTTTCTAGTGCTTCTGCCTCCCATACCATCCCAAACTCCAGCCCTATCATATTAATGCAAAATGAGACAAATGAGAAAATATTTTCTTTATGGCATAACGAAGAATAATGCTGGGAACAGCAAGGTCTATCTCTGTCCCTCTGCTAACTGTCCTCCCACCATGTGGCAGGGGTTGAGAATTAGGTAGGATCCTGCATTTCCACCCTTTACAGAATCGCAGAATCAATTCGGTTGGAAAAGGCCTCTGAGACCATAAATTCCAACCTGTAACTATCCCCACCTTGTCATCCAGCCCAGAGCACTGAGGGCCACATCCAGGCATTCCTTGGACACCTCCAAGGAAAATAAAGTGTAAAAGGAATTGAAATTGGACTTGTGGCCTTTGGACCAGCTGAGCCCCATGAGAGCTCCATGAGAGCTCCAGTGGATGGATGGGCCTGGTGAGCTGGAGGGAGGAGGAACCTGGGGCAATTTTACAGCTTTTGTCATTCTCCATGTGGGGCTGATGGAGACAGTGAACACAGGTCCCTGAAAGCACATTTCCTGCAGCTGCCTGTGCCCCTGGCTTGTTGCTTGAAGGAGAAAATGTGGCTGTTTTCTATGGGTTTTGGTTCACCCACTTTTCTGTGACCATGTCACACACAGGCAGGAGGAGGATGTCCCGGTTTCCCCTGGCTGCTTCTGCAGGTGCACCCTCAAACCTTGTGGGGCAAAGTGAAGGCAGGAGCAGGGAGATCCAGGTCCTGCTCCCAGGCAGTGTCAGAGCAGTCACTGCAGCACGGGGTAAAGATGGATATGGACCATGGCAGAGAGATGGATGTGCAGGAAGGAGGGATATGGACCATGGAGAGGGAGGGGTGTGCACTGAGGAAAGATGGATCCCGTGTCTGGGTGGTGGCTGCCAGCCCTGGGATCATGTTTGGGGACCATGGTGACACCGCTGCTGCTCAGCAGCTTTGTCTCTTGGGCAATGGCTCCCACACAGCTCTGCAGGTCAGGCAGCGCCCAGAGTGGGAGCATGTCCAGTAGAAGACTCCAGAAACCCCCAGGAGTGAGAAATGGGGCACAGCTTGCAGGGGTTGCAAAGAGGGAAGGAGCTGGGGCAGGGGGTGCTGCTGCTATTTCTGGTGTCACTCCCCAAGCTGTTCAAGCCTGGGGAGGTGGCCGTGGGGTGTCAGAGCTGGAGGGCTCATCAGCCCCCCACCAAGGACCTGCAACCAGACATGGGATTCAGGGCTCAGCACACAGCCCCACATGGGGTGCAGGGGTCAGCACACAGCCCCACATGGGGTTCAGGGCCCAGCACACAGCCCACATGGGGTGCAGGGCCCAGCACACAGCCCCACATGGGGTGCAGGGCCCAGCACACAGCCCCACGGGGGTCTCTGGCATCCCTCTGCCACCCCCTGCTCCCTTGGACCCTCCTTGCCATTCCCTTCCCTTGACCCCCAGTGCTGGTTCTTTCCCACCACCCCTTGCCCTCCCTGTTCTCCCTGCCCTGAGCCTTTCTCAGGGTCTCCTGCCCTCTCTCCTCCCCACAAGGAATAAATCACCCTCCAAAGCCAGCCTTGGCTCAGCGGAAACAGCTGCCCACACTGTCACCTCTTTCCCACGGGACCTGGCTGCCACCAGGATGTTGTGAAGCTTTTCCCAGAGCACAGGAGGTTCCTTCAGGAAAGCTGTTGGAGGCCAATGGCTCTGGACCCTCTGGACTCACAGGGACTGAAGTCCTCTCCTCCAGCCTGTGCCACTCCAAGCACCCACCTTGATGCCCTGCCCATGAGAGGGGTCTTGAGAAGGGAGAGTGGGTTGGCTGTATAAAAAGGCCCAAAATGATTCATTTCCATCACAGGTAAAGGCTGCAGACCTGCAGTAGGGAGCTCTGAGCAGCAGGATGGAAACCAGTTTTGCCAGCCACCTCCACATGGTCCCCATGGTTGGGTTAACACCAGCAGCACTGAGAGACCCAGCAAACAGTCAGGAAAACATTCTTTATTCAATCCCCTTTGGTGGAAAGCAATAACTCTTGGGTTGAGAATCTTCTCAGCCTCCAAAGAAAAGCTTTCTGGAGAGCCAAGGGAAAAATCAATCCAGCAGACGGCACTTCCCGCTTGCAGAGCTCTGGAGAGATGAGCCCAGCCCTGGTGGCTCCCCAGGGGCATCAGGGAGGGAGCAGAGCCTAGCCAGAACACAGCTCTCCTCCTCCTCCTGCCCCTGGCATCAGCCCATCAAGAAGGAGGGTTTCGTCAATCCAAGTGCATTAGGAGAGGAACAGGCTGTGCCCAAAGCTTCCCCAGGGGTCCATTAGCACCCGCAGATCCTTCCTCCACCCCAGCACATCCCAGGGGACGCTTTTGCTGGCCATTTCCTCCCCAGGCACAGGGCAATTGTCTGGGACAGTGAGCTGGTGGGGTTGGTGTGTAGCAGGAGGAAAGGGCGACCTCTTGCCCTAGGTGCAGGTGCTTGAATGGGAGCTGGGCTCCAGAGCATATGAACTCCCTCCAAATCATGAGGGTTGGATACTCAGGCCCATTCCAGGTGCTAATGCATTCCCTGGCTTGACATCATCTCCTGGAGCTCGTGGATTGTGCCTGGGGTCTCTGCCACCTCAGGACACAGGCAGGGAAGCCAATCTGTGAACACAATTTTCAGAACAGGCTGTTACCCACTTCCAGGGGAGGGAAGGAGGAACATCCTCCTACCTCAGCACGGGCACTGCCATCCCACCACTGCCACTCCACCTGGAGCTACACAACCCCCACACAGAGCATCCCACCCATGTCTAACTCCTTCCTGTGGCTGT
The DNA here is from genome assembly GCF_901933205.1 of Camarhynchus parvulus. Taxonomy (NCBI): domain Eukaryota; kingdom Metazoa; phylum Chordata; class Aves; order Passeriformes; family Thraupidae; genus Camarhynchus; species Camarhynchus parvulus. The sequence continues at coordinate 326,426 of NC_044596.1, read as the reverse complement.
TGTCTCTCCGACAGGTACAAGAGCATGGTGACACCACGGCGGGCAGCTGTGGCCATCGCCTGCTGTTGGATAGTCTCTTTTCTGGTGGGACTTACCCCCATGTTTGGGTGGAACAACCTCAACAAGATGCGAAGGACTCAGGAGCTGAACAGCAGCCACACGGAGTTTGTCATCACGTGCCAGTTTGAGACAGTCATCAGCATGGAGTACATGGTGTACTTCAACTTCTTCGTCTGGGTCCTGCCGCCCCTGCTGCTGATGCTGCTCATCTACCTGGAGGTCTTCAACCTCATCCGCAAACAGCTCAACAAGAAGGTGTCCTCCAGCTCCAACGACCCCCAGAAGTACTACGGCAAGGAGCTGAAGATCGCCAAGTCCTTGGCGCTGGTTCTGTTCCTGTTTGCGCTCAGCTGGCTGCCTCTGCACGTCCTCAACTGCATCACCCTGTTCTGCCCGTCCTGCCAGACCCCGCACATCCTCACCTACATCGCCATCTTCCTCACCCACGGCAACTCGGCCATGAACCCCATCGTCTACGCCTTCCGCATCAAGAAGTTCCGGACAGCCTTCCTGCAGATCTGGAACCAGTACTTCTGCTGCAAAACCAACAAAAACACCACCAGCACCACCACAGCTGAGACAGGCAACTAGGAACTGGGAGAGGGCAGGGAGGGGCATCTGTGCCCATCCAGTCCCACCTGGACACTGTTCCTGCTGTCTCAGGAAGGGGTAGCAAGGACCCGATGGGTTCTGAGTTCAGCAGCCCCCTGCAGTCCCCACAGCCACCCCAGGGGGTTATTTATTCACAAGCATTGTACTGTTTGGATATTGTAGCCTGCGCTATTCCTTTCTGGTTTAGGATTTTTTCTCCCTGATTGTTTTTGTTTTTCATTTTTTAAGCATTGCCAAGTATTTAAGGAGAAATTGTACAGACAAATGCGCAATTTATCTTCATGCAAATAAAGTCCAGTGATCCAAACCACCCAGGAGGTGCCCTGCCATTGATGGAGACCCTCAGCTCCATGGTGTTGGTGGTGCTGGTGGCACCTCAAGCTCTGGCCCCATGTCCATGGAGCCATGGGGGTGCCTGGGCTCTGGGACAGAGGGGTGCCCTGTGGGAGTGAAGGTGCTGAGAACCAGGAGAATCCAGGGCACTGGGATTTCAGGAGAAATTAAGTTTGAAAGCCCTTTCTTTCCTCTCTGCAACCAGGGAGAGGTGAGCTGGGCTGAGACATGGGAAGAGATAGGAAAAGTCTTCCCATGACGTTGCCAGCACCCATAGGGTAGTGAACCCACTACCCCGCAGAGCAAAGGGTCAGTCTCCAGCTCTCAGTACTACCAGAGAGGTAGGCAGAGGTGGGTGTTGGTGAAACCCTTAAGCATAATCCCAGAGAACTCTGCAGAAGCTGCTTTTGCTTCCCCGATGGCTCCCATGGGTCCCAGCAGCACCCACCACCCCTGCAAGCTGTACCCAAGGGAGCATGTCCTCTCCACTTCTCTCTCCCTTTACTCTGGTTTTGAGTCATTTTCCCTCCTTTCTCCTGGCTGTTTTCTGTGAAAAGCAGTAGCAAATCTCTCCCAGGCTGTTCATCTCACACCTCCCATATTGTTCCTTCCCACCCTTTCTGTGCAGCCAAACTCTTTTGACTCAAACATTGTGGGTTAATGCAGACACCTCCACTGCCCAGGAGGCAGGGGGAACATGGATCCCTCTGGGAGCAAGTGGGGGACAGCTACAGGCCACCATGTGGGTGCTGATGCTGCCACAGGGCACTTTGCCACCACTGAAGTTCAGTTGTGGATAGACTTGAGGAGGGGTTAGCTGGATGGACTATCCCTCATCCAGCTCTGGTCCTTCTGGAAGTGCCAGTCCCTCCTCCAGGGCTGAAGCAGTGCTGGAAAATTTTGAGTAGATTTGGATTCTTTTCTTATCAACGTCCCTTGTTCACCAGGCTCCCACTGGAAGCAGATCCTGTGGCCCTGCCCTGCCCCAGCAGGGTCGTGCTCCTCAGAGGGGACGTCAGCAATGAGCAAAGGGACTGCAGCAAGTTCCCACAGAGACTGGGGGTGCAGAGGGGAGAAGGACCTTGGGTGGGTGAGATTTATGGGTGATTTTTAGCAATGTTGGGAGTGTGCAGCACAGGCATTGGGGCAGCCAGGAGTCCCTTCTCTCACTGCTGCAGCCAGCTCTATTTAGCTCAGAGGGATGAGGAGGGCAGCAAGGAAGAGAGGAGATGAAAGGCTCAGCCACCCACATTTTGCGGGGGCCTTGATGTATTTCCAGGCTCCTGGCTCAGAGAGCACTGGGAACAACCAGACTAAAGCAGAAAAACAATGGCAAGGACAGGAGAAAATCCTTCCCTTAGTCCTCATCACAGTAGAGGGGTCCTGAACACCCTCCCAACCTTCCCATGGTGTAGATGGTGCTGTGCTGGTGCTGAGCCCTTGGGAACAGCAATTCCCCACAGACTTCAGCCCACACCCCCCTCCCAGGCATCGCCAGGTGCCCTGGGGCCAGGGCTGAACCTCTCACATGAGGATGAGGCTTTGGCTCACCCCATATCTGCCCAATGCTCCTCTGCCCAGTGCAGTGACTCCTGTGCTCCCACTTTGCCATGTCCTGTGCCAGCTCTGGCCAGAGCCAGCATCTCCTGGAGAGGGCAGAGGGAAGAGCCTCAGGTCTCGTGGAGCACCAGTATCAGTGGTACCTGAGGATGCTGCAACCCCAGGTTAGTGAGGATGAGAGAGGACCCCAGGCTGAGGCCGTGGTCCCCTGGCTCTGCAGCACCTTGCCTTCAGATCAGTGCTACTGTTTGCTCAGCTCTGACTCCCACTTGCATCTTATTTCTGCTGCTTTTCTGGAACTGACCCTTTGGCCTGATCCTTGCTAAGGTAACCAGGAACCTGGCAACTGGGATGCTCATAAATTAAAGGGCATATGAATAATTGCTACATTAAAAATAGCATAAAGTGTATTTTTCCACTCTGTGCTCTCCAGACCTGTCCCTGAGGGGGAGCCCTCACTAAAAGTGGATGTTGTCACCCACTTCCATCCCCTGTGGGTTACAAATGCCGTCTGTGCTCTGTAGGACTGAAATAAGGGCCTGGAAAGGGCACAGCATGCAGCATGACAGAGTCCTGGAGATCAGCTCACAGCCTGCTTCCACACCCTGTCCCTGAAAGAATCCCTCTGGCCAAGGCCACGTGCCCAGGTACCAGGGACACCCTCAGCAGTGTCTGGGCTGGGTATGAGCATGCTGGGGAAAACAGGCTCTGCACTTGCCAGCTGGAACTGCAGCCTCTGCTCCGGCACATTACCACCAGTACTGACCACCTCGAAATTCCATCCTGAGAAGCAGTGGGATAAAATTAATCCAACAATGCCCTCTGATGGTGGAAACAAACAACCCTGGTGTGAACAGTGCACCTGGCATTACTGAGCCTCACGGGACCAGCAGCACCCCGCGGACTTCATCTTGGGCTGTAGGTGCCTGGGAACAGATGGGGACAAAGCAGAGGGGCTGCAGGAGAGGTGGTGCAGAGAGGGGTTTGATTAACCACAGGCACTGCCCAGCTTTGCTCTCCATGGCACCAAGGGTGGGATGGGCTCCAATCTGTGGGTACCAGGCTGGATTTGCATCTACACTGGCAATTCCAGGGCCAGCCAGGACACAGGCAGGATACGAGTCTGGCCTCATGACAGAGCTGCCACACAGCTGGGAGAGCTCCTACCCTCGTGCCCCCAGACTGAGGGGGGAGGCAGTGCTGGTGGAGAGATCACCCCACGCTGCTGGCCCCAGGTAACCTTGTGTTCCATGGGTCCCTCCGGGCTCTGGTGACCCCCAGTGTCTGCCCCGAGCTGGCCCAGAGCTCAAGTGATAACTCACCCTGCACACGAGCCACCAGCTCACAGGGATGAGTCCCTCCTCTGGGTAAAACATCAACGTGTCCTGTCACCCTGGGGAGGCGACAGCTCCTGGCTGGATCATTGCCTGGCTGGTGTGGATAAAAAAATTGTGCTTCAATAAAGAAGCATTAAGATGCCGCAACATTGATGTGGCATTTGTTTTTCCCCAGCCAGAATCATTCCCCTGCTCCAGAAGGAAATCTTTCCGCATTCTCTTTCTCTTTGTTGGGCTCCTTCTGGTTCAGTAATCTCTCTATGTGCTGGTCCTTCCTTTCCAAGCTCAAAACCCATCTCCTCTACCCTTGGTTGGGTGGGATCCTACATGACTCCAACAGCAGCCCTGGCACTTCTCCACATCTCCCCACCCAAGCCAGCCCCACAATAAGCAGGACAGAGGTGTTTGGTGGCTTTTATTAGGACTAAAGCTCCTCAGCTGGGTTTGTTTTATTGTCACAGCTAATGACAGGTTCAGAGAGGGCCATGCCACGGCAGGCTGAGGTGCAGCCCCCAAAGCACTGCCGGGAAGGGGCAGTGCAGCAGGCAGCAGAGATCATGGCCAGGGGCACAGCACCGGCCCCACCACGCCTGGCACCTGCAGGATCCACCTGGGAAAAGGAACGAGATCCGAGTCCTGCAAGGGCACCAAGAGAGCCCTGGTCAGGGATGGGTGGGAAACATGTCCCTGCCACAGCTCTAATGCAAGACAAACCCAGCCACATTTACAGCCCTCCCTCCCCCTCACCAAGGGACAGCTTTCCCTCAGGTTCATCACCCCATCCCACCCATGCATCTCCAGCCATGGGACAAGGAAGATCTGAGCTGGGACTCCATCATCGGGTGACAAGGGCTAATCCAGGACATTCAGCCCACTCCAGCCCCCTGATGTGATCCACCTTCCCTCCATCCTGGTGCCTCAATTCAGACCTACCTTGCTCTTTGTCTTGTCCTCCAATCTGTCCTCACTTGGGCACTGTAGGAGAGCACAGGAGGCAAAAACCCCTTGAACTTCCCTTGTCTTACTCCCGTTTTGACTCCCAAAAGTGCTGGGTGCTCACCCCAGTGTGCACCAGCACATCTCAACCCTGCACACACCTACTCCAAGCAATCCCACACTCCACCATCACTGCCTGCTCCTGGCCAGTGTCCCCGAGGTCCCAGCCAGGGTGACTCCCAGGTGCTCTGTGTCCCCAGCACAGTGCCCAGCTCATCCTCCTTGGCCAGCTGGGCTGCTCCCCCAGTGTGGCCAGCAGGGGAAGGGGGATTCTGCCCCAGTGCCCCACTCAGGTGAGACCCCACCTGCAGAGCTGCCCCAGCCCTGGGCTTCCAGCACAGGAAGGACCTGGAGCTGCTGGAGAGAGCCCAGAGGAGGCCACGGAGCTGCTCCAAGGCCTGGAGCTCCTCTGCTCTGGAGCCAGGCTGGGAGAGATGGGGGTGCCATGGGGGTACCTGGAGAAGGGAAGGCTCTGGGGAGAACTCAGAGCCCTTTCCAGTGCCTAAAGGGGCTCCAGGAAAGCTGGAGAGGGACTGTGGACAAGGCATGGAGGGACAGGGCAAGGGGGAATGGCTTTTCACTGCCAGAGGGCTGGGATGGATGGGAGAGTGGGGAAGGAATTGCTCCCTGTCAGGGTGGGGAGGCCCTTGCCCAGGTTACCCAGAGAAGCTGTGGCTGCCCCTGGATCCCTGGAAATGTTCAGGGCCAGGTTGGACAAGGCTTGGAGCAATCTGGGACAGTGGAAGGTGTCCCTGCCCATGGCAGGGGGTGGGACTGGGTGAGCTTTGAGGTCCCTTCCCACCCAGATCATTGCTCTGTTGAGAGCCCCTGCTCAGCTGCACTCAGGATGTGCTGGGTCAGTGCTCCTGGAGGGTCCAGAGCAGCTCCCACAGAGCTGAGCACTGAGCCTGTGCCCCACACCCTGTGCCAGACCAACAGCCCTGGAGCTTCCACAGGGACTGGGGTGCTGGGGTTGCCAGATTGGAACTCTGCCTGTGTGGGAAGTGGGGCAGAGTGTGTCTGGGGGAAAGAGTGTGCTTGGAAGCCACAGGAGAGGAAATATAAGTGTTTAAGGACACCTGGCCAGCACAGGAACACACAGAGGGTGTGTGAGCAGTGAACCTCCCATGGGCCAAGCAGGGGCTGTGGGGAGAAACATGGGGCAGGCCTGTTCTGGATGCTCTGCTGAGGCAGGGAAATGTGAGTGGGAAATGTGGGCAGGGTGCCAAGGCATAAATCAGAGCAGCCCAGATGCAGGGGAGGAGGTTCACACCTCACACCCCCTCCCCACTCTCGGGACAGGAGCAGGGGCAGCCAGTGCTGGGCTTGGCCTCCAGCAGCTCCTCTGGCTCTGCCATTTCTGATCTCCTCCCCATTTTTTTCCCCATGAATAAGGAAAGGTGATTTCAAGATGCTTCAAGATCATAAACCCAAGCAGCCCAAAGGTGCAGCTCCCCAGGGCTGCCCAGTGTCCTTAGACTCCCTCACAACCAGGATCAACCCAAAACAGGGACAAACCACAGCCCTGGGAAAGTGAGACCTGGAAAAAGCAGGCAAGGGTTCCTGCTCCTCCTTCCCTAAGGCACTCTCACCTTTCACATCCAGTCTGCAGTCTACTGAGGCTTCCCCCAGGGGGTTCACAGCCTTGCAGGTGTAGACACCCCCATCAAAAGGGCCAGGCTTGCGGATCTCCAGGGAGCACACACCCTGATCAATCAGTGCGATGTATTTGGGATCTTCCCGGATCTCCATCTGATTTTTCAACCAGATGATTTTGGGCTGAAAGTTTAAAGCCGGGAGAGAAATGAGAAATCTAATTGTCCCCAAAATACAGCCACCTCTCTCTGCCTTTGCCTTGGCCCTGCCTGAAGCTTGTGGCCATGGTGGGATTCAAAGTCAGAAGTATTTTGAAGATCCAAATCTCCCACTTGTGAGCCCTAACCACTGCTCCACCCTTCCTCCCCCAGCACAGAGGAAACAGGACATGGCTTGATTTAAGACCAGTCTCCCATTTCCATGCAGAAACACCCCAAACGTGCCCCAGTTTGACTCAGAGGGCAGCTTCAGCTCCTTAACCTCACGCAACCCTAATCCAACAGCACCAACCATCCCCCAGACAGTCTCCCACCTCCAGCCACGTTGCAAAACCCCCCCAGGTGTCCCCAGGACAGGTTATAGTGTCCCTGGGGGAGGCACCGACCTGGGGGAAGCCCCGCACGGAGCAGAAGAGGTGGGTGCTGTAGCCCCGCGTGGTCGTTCGGTCTGTCAGGGGCTGTGTGAACTTTGGAGGCTCCATCATGTCCCGCTGGGTGATCTTCTCTGGCTGGTAAGTGGTTTCTAAGGAAATAATTAATTCTAGCTGAGACCTCAGGCTCCCAGGCTGACCAACACAGGAATTCAGCACAAGGTACCCAAACCCACTTCTGTTCGCTCTCGTAAGAAGCCAGATGTCACCTGGCCTGACCCAAGGACCTGGCCCTCAGCTCAGAGCAGCCCCGTTTCCTCATCCAATCATGACATGGCCGTGCCCAGGCCCTGCAAGGAACAGGGGGGATGCCAACCCCACTGTGGCACATCCTGTGTGCAGCAGGTGAGGCCCAGGCTGGGCACACTCTGAATCTCCCACTCCATCCACAAATCTCATCCACAGAAATAAGAGTTGGAGGGAAGCTCTGCAGATGGCAGAGACCCTAGGTCACTGTGTGCTACCAGGGAGCAAGATGGAAACAGATGGAAGGAGAGCAGGGCTGGTTGGAGATTTGGCCCTGAGCTGTGGACAAGAAGCCAGGGCTGCTCTGACTCTTCCCAGCTCCTGCTTCCATCTCATCCCAGGGATGTCCATGCCTTGGTTCTTCCAGAGGGCTGAGCATGGCACAAGCTTTCCCCAGAGGAGAAATTAGGTGCAGAGGGGGGGCAGGGTGCCTCTGGACCTTGGGGGCGCTCAGCCTCACCCCTGCTGGTCCTGTCCTGGGGACCAGCCCAGCAGCATCAACACAACTCCAAGGAAGCCTCATGGGCCCATTGGCCAGGACCACTCTTGGATAGCACCCTCCCCAGCCCCTCAGCCAGGCACATGTCCCCACTTGTCTTCTCGATGTGGGCCACTCCAGACGCCACAGCAGCACTGTCGCTGAGCCCACAGATGTTCTCGGAGAACACTCGGAAGGAGTAGGTGTTGCCAATGATGAGGTCGGAGATGGTGCAGCTGGTGCGGGTGCAGCGCTCCAGCACCGTGAACCATTTCTGGAAGGAAAAAAGGAGGAAAAAAGAGAGCAGTGAGGAAAGACAGGCTGTGACAAGGATGGAGAAGGTGTGGGGTGGGGCAGGGAGTGCAGCAGTCCCTCTCCCATCAGGGCATCACCAGCAGCAGGAGTGCCCAGGCTCACCCCACTCTTCTTGTCTGATTTCTGCACCCTGTAGCCCTTGATCTCAGCATTCCCATTGTCCGCAGGGGGGGTCCACTCCAGGGCCACATTAAAGCCCCACACATCCACCAGCTTCAGGTTCTGGGGAGGGCCAGGTGGCTCTGCAAACACAAAACACCCTCAGGGTGACATCCCAGTTTGCTCCTCCCACATTCTGTACCTTGGCCATCCCTTGACCTTGCTTTTAATCTCTTTTCACCCTGGCGCAGCACACAAGGGATGAGAAGCTGTGAGGGGCAAGGCTGGCAGAAACTCTGCATCTCCAACCAGAGAAGTTCACATGCATGAACCTGTTGAGGATCCCACTGGAACAGGGACTCCAGAGTCCTTTGCCTTGTTGCTATCGCATCACATCCCACCCAGAACAAGACCTACCCAGCTAAGGAGGAGAAAAGAGTTCCAGAGTGGTCCTGCAGGGTCCCATCCTCAGCTTACCAACCACCTGAATGTCCAGGGTAGCCTTGTCCTCGGCGCCATTGATGCGCACGGTGAGCTCGTACTGGCCCGAGTCGGCGCGCTGGGCCTGGCGGATGTAGAAGATGGTGTCCCGGGCCGTGGTGCGGATGTTGATGCGGCTGCTGTCCAGGGGCTGCCCACCCTTGCTCCAGCTCACCTCGGGCTGCGGCTTTCCCTGCAGACACAGGCAGGTCAGCAGCCACTCGGGCATGGTCCCAGCAGGTCCTGCTGGGGAGGACGGGTGGCAGAGCCACCCCGCTGTGTCCAGGCAGCAGCAGCCCGAGTGCCACCTCTCCCATCCAGCAGGAAAGAAGATACAGCTGATTCCTGTCAGACTCACTAAGGAGAAACCATCAGGCTCCAGGGATGAGGTGGGAACATGCTGGCTCCCCAAGGTCCTCATGGAGCAAGCCCAGCTGTACTTGCCAGGGCACAGCTGTGCTCTCCCAGGGCCCAGGTGCTGAGCACAGGCTCCAGCTTAGCACCAGGGCTTGAACTCAGCATGCAGGGAAAATTCATGTCTGGAGCATGGCTAGCACAGAGTCCAAACTGTCTGTGAGACATGGCATGGACAAGCCCCTCAGTTCAGGGGCCTCTCACTCCTTCTGCTTGCCCAACATGTTTCAGAGCCAGCTGCCATGGTGGAGGTGCTCTGGTGATGTCCCACACATGATGAGAGAGATAGCTGAGGAGACAACCTCCAGCCTGGCCCACCAGTGTCAGCATTGCTCCACCATCACACAGCCCTGGGCCTGCTTTCCTCCAAAGGCAGCTGGTCCCCCTCCAGGGAGCCCAGTGCTGTGCTGTGGGGTCCCAAGGCATGTGGCCAGATCCTGGCCAGGAGCACAAGCTGAACTGGACTTATTGGCTGAGACAGCAGCAACAGCCAGTCCATGTCCAGATGTGTTTGGGGCTGTCCCACTGCAGCATCATCAACAAAGATATAGCAGGGGAAAAATGGAATCTGGGCACGAAGAGGAGAGAGATTCCCAGCCCATCACCCACCCTTGGCCTGTAAGACACAGCAACCAGGCCAAGCCAGAGCACAGTTGGACCCAGAAACTAACCTGCAGGAGCTAATCTGGAATGAAATGCCCAGCAGATTAAAGCCCAAACCGCCCACGTACCTGAAAGGGGATCATGATGTTCACAGCATCCCCCACACGCCTGATGTAAGTCTCCCGCAGGTGCCGAGGCATGCGGATCTTCGGGAGCTCTGGGGACAGAATTCACATTGTGAGACAAGGAACTCCCATTCCTCCCATTCCAGCTGGCTGGCTGTTGTATTGCATCTGGTGTTCCCTCCCATACCTGGTTCGGTGGCTGTCCCACGGGTGGTCCCTCCCCATTGGCATCCCATTGCGGTCCCCTTTCCCCGCCCCCTCTCCCCTGGACAAAACCCCGCAGCAGGCTGAATGCGCTCTCTTCCTTTACCTGGGTGGCTGCACTGCCTGATGTGCTGTCTCAAGCTAATAAACGGATACCTACACCCACGTGGAGGAAGAGCGCTCCTCGTCTTTTGTCCTTCGTCTATGCTGGTTCCGTGCTGGGCTTGGATTCGTGCTGGCCGGATTGGATTCATATAAGCCCAGAAACCCATGGAACACAGCAGCTGGCCCTCTCCATACACACCCCTGCCTGGCAACCAAGAAAATCCACCCCAACACGGCCACCGTCTCCCTCTCATCTCCTGGATAGCTCTGCTCCCCTGCAGGGCTGTGCTCGCCATCCCACTGCCTGTCCCCAGAGTGACAGCCGTCCCTGAGATCCCGGTCACCAACCCAAGGGCAGCGTTCTGATGGACCATTCACCCCTCTTCATGACTTCCTGGCCATGGAGGCAGCCTGGCCTCAACCAGAAGAGCCACAACACAACTTATATTGTAACAAGGCAGGGAACAGCATCTCCCCGTTGGGAAATATTTCTCCCCCTGACTTTCCAGAGGCATACAGCCCAACCTTCAGCAAGGACAAGGCTCAACCTCCACCTTCCCTGTGCAATCCAGGCCTCTGAAACACCAAGGAGGTGCCTGGTCATACCAGACTTGTGAAAGGCAAACATCTCCAAGGAAACATAACAAAGACAAGCAAAATGCCCACTGGAGAATGCTCATGGAGCGTGTCCCCTTCCCAGGGTGGAACAGAAGCTGAACAACTCTGCTGGCTCAGTGATAGCCAGGGATCTCTCTGGAGCCCCTCAGAAGGAGCTGGGAGTCTCTGCCCGGGTTAAATGTGCACGAGCTGCACCCTGGGGAGGGGGCCCAGGCAGAGTAAACCAGGCCTGAGCCAAACAGCTGTGAGGGCTGGGGAGCAGGGACAGGCCCTCCCTGACAGCTGAGACCGTCCCTGCTCTGCTCGTGCTGCCATTTCTGCAGGGATCCATCCCCCTGCTGCCACTTGGGCTCATCAGTCTCTGCAGGGGACGGAAACATGATCTCAGGGAGGAATGTTAATTCATGGATATTTTCCCCAGATCCCCAGTGCCTCCCTCAGAGGGACTGGGCTGGCCAAGGTCAGTGGCCACAGTGACAAAGTGCCATGGTGGGAAGGCCTTCTTTCCTGCCCTTGTTCCCAGGAAAATGTGACTCCCATACTGATCCTTCATCTGGTTTCTCCTTGTCTCTCTCCACCTCCCAAGCCCACTCATCCCACCTGTTGTTAAGCTCCGTGCTGTCCCATTGCTGCTATTTAAAATCCCCTGGGGTGCTATAAATGAACTGGTGAGATGTACAAAATGCAGGCTGAGAGAAAATGTGAGGGCCAGGAGGCAACAGATGGGAAGGGATGGGAAGGGAAGGGAAGGGAAGGGAAGGGAAGGGAAGGGAAGGGAAGGGAAGGGAAGGGAAGGGAAGGGAAGGGAAGGGAAGGGAAGGGAAGGGAAGGGAAGGGAAGGGAAGGAAGGGAAGGGAAGGGAAGGGAAGGGAAGGAAGGGAAGGGAAGGGAAGGGAAGGGAAGGGAAGGGAAGGGAAGGGAAGGGAAGGGAAGGGAAGGGAAGGGAAGGGAAGGGAAGGGCCCAGTAGATCAAGTTGTGTGGGGGGTCTCTCAGCTCTTTGGGTTTTACACCTGTACATGTGCCTGGGACAAAGCTCAGGCAGCAGGTACAGGGTGTGGAAAGCATGAGCTGTACATTGACCATCCCATGCCAGTCCCTCACACCCCAGTTTTCCCAGTCCTATGAGGTCTGGTGGGATGGTTTTGAGATCAGAGGGGAGCAGGCACAGCCACCACCCCGAAGCCAAATTCACCTCCTCCAAGCACACTGAGAAGATGGACCCTGCAGGACCCTTTCCATGGGCTGATAGTCTTCTCCAAGCCTTTTCTTATGAAAAGCTGGTGGTTCCAGGAATAACTTTTCTTAGTATTACTATTTTTAAGCAGCTGAAAAATCTGATGTGCTGAATATGAGCATTAATAATTCCTTCTAGAGGGAAAATGACTCTGTATTTGGTGTTTGCTGAGTGCAAACAGGCCCTGCCCTCCTGCATCAGCCTCTGCACATTGGCAGCACCCTGAGAGGAATGTGAGTCTTGCTAAGCATGGGAGCAACTCATTCATTAGCAAGTTCAGCGTGATTAAAGTTCCCATGCTCCAGACAACCAGCTCTTGACTTCCCTGAGCTAAATAAACAAAGCTGTCCAATGTGTGCCGTGGCATATTCGGGATGTGACACTGCCAAGGGGAGGAGACATGCTCAGGGGAGGTGGATTCTGAGCTCTTGCCATTAAATGAGAAAATGTGGCTCTGCCTTTTAAGTCCTTCACCCCCAAAATTTCAACATCAGCAGGACTGGAGAGGTCAGCAAACAGTCACTGGGAATAACATCTGTCAAAGGCTGGATGGGACCCCTGAGAGGCTGCTCATGCTGGCTCCAGGGATGGACAGAGCTTTGGCACAGAAGTTGTGCCCTCAGGATCAGTACTCACGGAGGATCTCCCTGATGAGCACGGGCTGCTCCAGCGTGGCCGGCGCGCTGGTCCCGCTGGCACTGACGGCCACCACCCGCACGTGGATCTTGTCCCCAGAGCTGAGGTCTGGGACTGTGCAGCGGGTGGAAAGAAAAGGCTCCTGGTTCACAGCTTTCCAGTCTGAACCTGCAACAGACCCAGCACAGCACTGCCATGGATAGACAGACACACCCTGAACAGCAGGATCAAGGCCCAGAAGGCGAGACCCAGAGGCAAAGAATCCTTTCCTTGGAAATGGGGAAGGGTTTGGGGCACCAGCAGAAAAAGGAGCTTTGGCAGGGAGGTTGGCCACCCCTGCCAAGGAGTGTGGGGTATGAAGTGCTGGCAGGAGCTCAGCACTGGAGCACGAGGACATTTGCAAGCAAGAAAAGGCATCGGGCCAGCAAACACGTCCCTGCTGACCAGGTGCATTTCTGAAACGAAAGATCCTTGGAGCTCCCTGCCAGCCACTCTGCTCCTCTCACTGCCCCAGGACAACACTAGGACTCACCATGGCCTCCACAAACCCCTCCACACTGAGCAAGGTCTGCTAAGGACCTGTCCCTGGCCAGATGGACCTCTCCAAGTGTTCTTCCCGCTTGTAAGGGACGTCTCAAACTCAACCCAGAGTCCAGCCCTCCCCCAGCCCCAGCTAACCCGACTTTGCCATGTGCCAAACCTCTCAAGATGTTTCTCACTTAGAAAATAAATTGCCCCAGTTTCCCAGGGAGTGGGTGTCCCAGGTGGGCAATGAGAGTGACCCACATATGCCAGGCTGTGCCAAGCCCCCATGTGCACCTTCAGAACAGGAAAGTTTTCTTGTCAATGCCACTGGAGCAGCCAAATCCCATCAGATCCTCTTTCCCTTCACCACTGGCATTGCCCAAATCAGCCCTCACTCAAATCTCACCATATTTTAGCCAACCAGAGTCTTGTACCCCAAATACAGCAGTCCTGTGGCCCCTGGGTGATGACAGAGGTACTGGAGTTCTGTCCTGCAGCAGACCCAAAACAAGCCAGGAGAGCATCCAGACTGGGCCCTTTGGGTGGCTGTCAGACAGATCCCTCCAGGAATGGCTGCATCTTTCCTTGTCCCATGCAAGGACATCCTCATGCATCCCACCCAGTCGTGGTAACCTCTCCATTTGCAGCCACACAGTGGGAGCCTCCCACAGCCAAGAATGTGTCCATCATGTGTGCCACAAGCTAAACAGCTGAGGATCAAATTCCCTGAGGTCCATGGGCCACCTGGGCCTCCCAAACCACTCCAGCCCAGCCTCCCCTTGCAGATCCCCCCATCCACACAGACCCTTCACTCTCACCCCAAAGCCCAGCAGGGCTTCAAGAGAGTGCCCAAAACACAAATCTTATCCACTTACCTTGTTCCGCCTCTCAGCAGTACAACTGGAGAACCATGGACAATTGCTGGACACCTGCTGCCACCTCCCAGCCCACCTCCCTCCACCACAGCCACTCTCCTTCCAGACATCATCAAGTCTGCTGATACATGCCCAGGACCCTTCCCTTCCTCATCCTCCCATTTTATCCCCATTCCTTCCCTGCTTCATTTTGGGCAAACATGGGAGGGTTGAACTTTTTCCTCCCGTTTTCTTGAAATGCCATCCCAGCCCTGGGTCTCTGCAGCTCTGGAGTTCATCAGAGACCATCCCCAGAGGGTGTGTTGGCCTCTGCTCCCCGCTAGAGCTGGACACAGCGGTGACTAAACCTGCTGCAAGCCCCTGCCAAAGCCATCACTACTGTCTGAAGGCAATGGGATTCCCTGTTCCTTCATGGAAAAGAAATAACCATTCAAAATGGATCCATTTGGGCAAAGAAAGGGAATTGTTGCTGGGGGAAATACTCTGCTGGGATGTACCCAGCTCCATCCCATCGCACAACCATGCACCACCTCTCCATGCTCATGAGGCAGGAAAGATCAAACCTACTTCCATCTTTGCAGATCTCCACCACATATCCATCCAGGCCTGCCCGGCCCATCTGCTCCGGGGCTTTCCAGGTCAGCGTGAATGAGTTTTCACTCACTTCTTCCACAGCCAAGGACAAGGGGCAGCTGGGTGGCTCTGTAACAAACCCACAGTGGTGACAGCAGGGCTTGAGTACCGGGGCTCTTGGAGGGCAATCACTCAACCTCCAGGTCTGTCTTCAGTCCACCTAATCCGCAGCCCTCTCCCACTGCAAAAATATCCTTGATGACTTCATGCCCCCATCCCTTCTCCCCGGCACATGCCCCCTCCAAGCCTTGCTTATGTCCCCTCCCCACTCCAGTGTTCCCCACTCACCTTCCTTTGGTTTCTCCAGTTTAGGTTCAGGTGCTGGGGGTTCAGCTGGGGGAGCTTCTGCAGGCGCTGGAGCCGCTTCTGCTCCAGCTTCCATGGGGATGGGAGCAGATTCGTCTGTGGGAGCTGGGGGCTGCTCTGGGGGATGCTCGGGGGCTGGGGGCTCTTCAGTAGCTGCTGCTGGGGCTGGGGCTGCTCCTTCCTTTGGGGCTGCTTCTTCCTTCGGAGTTTCTTCTTCCTTTGGGGCTGCTCCTTCCTTCGGGGCTGCTCCTTCCTTGGGGGCTGGCGCTGCCTTTTTCTTGGCCGCTGCCGGTGCCGGTTTTTTGGCTGCCGGTGCAGTTTTGCCGGTCATGGCTGCAGAGCGAAGGGGCTGGGCAAGGAAATGTTCTGGGGTCTCTGCTCCGGGGTGTCTGCTCTGTTCTGGGGTTCCTGCTCAAGACAAAAGATCTCTCCTCCGGATCTGGGGTCTGGACTCCGAGGTTGGGGTCCCGGCTCAGGACCAGGTGTCTCCACTCTGGGCCAATGGTCTCTGCTCTGGCTGTGCTGGGAGGGGGGAACCAGGTCACTGAGCCAGAACAGGGGCTGGGTGACTTTTATAGGCTTTGGCTGGCACTTGTCACCTCCCTGCAAACCAATCTGCCTGCGCAGGCGGGGCTGCCAGGAATAGCCACCCGGGACCTGCACATTCAGCAGCCCCAGCTGCCCCCTCCTATGGGATGGCAGCACATGGGCCCGGCCCCCCCAGCGGCCCCCTTGGGCTCACTCAGACCGGGTAGGCCACGGCCAGGTCACCTTTCTTTAGGGACATGGCTCCTGTCCCCAGTGTCAGCACCCCTCTGGCTGAGGGCTTCCCCACCCTCCCCCACCTCCTCAGTCACCTACTGGCTCCCAGTCCCCACAGACTCTCCCTGGACCCCCTCACCCCCCTTGCCTGCCTTAGCCCCTGCATTAACATCAGAACCACCCCCCAAGCCCTCCCTGTTAATCCTGCATTGACCCTCCCCCACCCACCTGCTCCCCCTCACAATCTCCCACAGCCCCTGTAGCCCCAGACCCCTCTGGTTCCTCTGCCCTTCTTCAGCCTCATCCCCAATCCCGCTGTGTTGGAAGATGTTGGAAGACAACCTTTAAGTCACCTGGACCAACCCAGTTGCCCATACTCCTAACCCACATTTCTGGGGAAGATAAATCCCTCACCAGCCCCATGCCATGTTCTCCAGCCTTCGTTCTGCTCAATCAGCCATCCTTGTCCACGGAGCATGGAGACAAGGTTCATTATGTCACCCCAGAACTCGTGACCAGCCACCCTACTGTTACCCCCAAACTCAGATTCACCCCAAATCCCCCCAATGACCCAGGAAAGCCCCATTAATTCTATGGGTCATAAACCACTCACCCTCTCCTTGCTCCTGTTCCCTTATTTGTCCTCATGCTGTGCCTGACACTACTAGAAGTGTCTCTGTAACCCTAACCTTCCTGCAATTAGGGTTGAGAGAGTGTTTTCCCCATTTTCCAGCTAATTCCCGTCTCCAGGGATGCTGCTCTGAAGTAGCCAAGCAAGCCTGGCTCTCCTGGGTGCTGGTCCACAGGCTCACAGTTCTGTGGTCCCCAGGAAACATCTCCAGACGTGGACATGAGGGTCAAGAGGCATCTCCAAGACAGCCAAAGCATGAGGCACGTTCTCTGCCAGGGCCAGATAATCCCAGCTTTGCTAACAAGGGGCTGGCTTTCCAAGTGGGGGGAGCTGTGGTCACCCAGGAAAGGGAGGGAGAGAAACAAGAGCAAAGCCCCATAGGCCAGGCTGGTGTTTAAATGCATGGTGGCATCCCAAAGAAGAGCCTGAGGGGTGCACCCCAGCTGGAGCAGCATGATCCTCGTGCTTCAGGAGGGATATTGTTCTTGTCTCCTAGTTATTTGGCAGCAGGACAAAGCCAGGATACCACGAGATAATGTTGGTGCCTCAGGGAGGGTCTGTTTGCCCCAAACTGTGTGATAACCCAGATGTTCCTTGATTATTTCCCCAGTGAGGAGGAATATGAGTAATAAAATTCTGCATTACCCAAAGTTCCCTTGGAATGCCTGAGGGATGAGATCCTTGAGGCAGGAGAGAGTGATATGGGGCTCCCAGGCATTTCTGCTGCCTGCATGAATGGATCCTGGCAGTTCCTTTTCTGCTCAGAGCACCTCGGAGTGGCTCAAAATTGCCAAGAGGGTCATGAACCAGAAAAGTTCCTGCAGCTGCTCTAGCCAGAGAGAGGACAAGTCTTGCTGCCCAGCAGGGCAAGGAAGGGCTGCAGAGGATCATCCATCCATCCTGCTCCAGCTGTCTTTGGCTCCCAGGGGCCAAGTGGAGAAGCTCTGGTTTCTCCATACCTTGGCCCACCAGGATTTCATCGTGCCTTGGATGACCTTGGCCCCCTCCTTGACTCCTCTGCTTGACCCCTCCACATGGGCCATGCCTTGATGACTCTTTCCATCAGCTCACAGGTGGCCAATTCCAGACTCCCACAAACATCTGCTCAGGCATCTTCCCTGTGTCTTTCTCAATCATGAGATTGAGAATCTAATCTAATCTGAACAAAAAACCCCACTTCATTGAAAAAAAAAAAAGGGCTTATTTTGATTCTATGTTAAGAGAAGTAATTTAAAGAGCTCAGAAAGAAAAATAAATCAATACCAAAACTCCAATTCATAAGGAAATGAGCACTCAGATTTCTCTCTGATTTCAGTTTGGGGGAGTGCAGCTGAAAATTAAATACTTCCCCCAGGAAAAATAAAGAACATCAATGCAATAATTTCACTTGAAGTTCTTGATTTGAAAGAAACTTGGGTCTATCAACCTGCTCCATGATGTTTGGATGCTTTTTCTCTGTTGACTCAGCGGGTGACTAATAGGTTATGAGCAGATGAATCAACATGGTTTATCACCCACTCTTATCTGGGCCACGTTACTAGAGTTTATTGGCATCTTGTTTATTCACATGTTGGGCAAGTGCTGGGTGCTGAGCAAACCCCAGCAGGGAAACACCGAGGAGCTGCTGCTGTTGGTGGCAAAGGCACCACAGGAGGTTATCCCAGTTCCAAGTCAAAGGGTTTCCCACAGGCTCCAGAGGTGGGGAGTTGACCTTTCCTTGCCCACCACGATGGCTTCACTTGTGGATTCCCAATGAGGATGGAGAAACTGCTGCCAGGAGGTGATTTCCCCTCAGGACAGGAGTGGGCTGTCCCAGGCCCCAGTATTCAGTGAGGAAGCTCAAATCAGTCTGGTGGTGGAAATGAAAATCACATGGAGGGGGCTGTTCCTGCAGGCAGCCAGGAGGGTTGAATATTAAAAATATAGTGATAATTTAAATATCAGCACATTTTTGCCGGAAACTCAAAGTATTTCAGGATTTAGCTGAAATACAGGTTATCCATGTTTTCCAGTGAGAAAAAAAATCTCTTCCTACAAAATCTGGTACTTTTATAAATTGGCTTTGACCCACATTTCCAGCCCACCGAGTCACTGATACATTTCCTTACTTATTTTCCGAGTGAGTATAGGTCTAAATATAGGAAATATCATTAATGCCAGAAAGGATCAGATCCCCCTCATGCCACTGTTATTCCAAATCCCTCTGATGATGCAGCACAGTGGTCGATCATTTTCCAGCTGTGTTTGTTCGACAGGATCCCATTGCAAAGAGGTGAATTTGTTCCCCCAAAGCATCTGATCAGCCCATCCAGCCAGACTCCCAGCTCAGGAAAACAGAATTCCATTGCAGATGCGATGGGGGAGGCTTCGGGAGCTCCTTCCCCACCACAACAGCTGATGTGTTGGTGCAGGGAGAGAGAAGATGCCTCTGACAGCTGGGGCAAATCATGGAGGCTTCCAGACATTAGGACCATCCCCTAAACAGGGCTCCAGGATTAGGGAGGAGGTGGTGAGACCTTCCCACTTGCACATCGTAAAGCAAAGGGAAGATGCCAAAGGCCTGGAATAAACAAGGAGCTCCCTGAAACTGTCACATCTTCTGTGCTCATCTCCTCCTGTCCCTGTCCCCATGAACACCTCTGGAGATTCTGGTGGGCTCTTTGCACCCCAGCAAGACTGTGAAAGCAGCAGTGGATGTCACACCTGGGCCACCTCAGGTTCTGGGCATGGCGCCATGGGGTCCTTGGCACAGCCATGGGTTTGGCCAGGGCAGAGGACAGAACACCAGGGCATCAGCATGGGTGTCACCAAGGAGAGCCACCCACAGCCTGGATCAGGGGATACCTGGGACTGACAGGGCCCCCACTGCCAACCCCAGTGAGATAAATTCAAAGTCACCCAACAGGACAGAGAAGAACCATGCCCACCTCCCTTTGGCCACATCCACCCCTGCACACATCGTGTGGACTGTGAGTCCATGGGAGACATCACAGAAGGCCAGAAAAATGCCCAAGTCTCCTGAATTTCAGCAGAAAGGAGGTGTCCAAGTCCCGTCAGGGAGGCTATTGCTGGTGGTTACTGGAGCTGATTCCTGTGTGGGTCTGTGCCCTCGCTTCAACTGCTGTACCTGCCTTTGCCTGTCTCCTTTCCAGGGTTAATTCATATCTCCAGAAAATTAAGGAGCTCATCTGGAAAGCACACAGTGGTCAACCACAAATGCCAGCAGGTTGTTTAGGTAGGCAGGCTCAGTGCCCTACCTACCGCCTCCCAAATCCCACATCCCTGCTCAGCATTTCCAGCCTTGCTGTCACTGTGATATTCACAGAGCACTGAGTCAAGCAGTCGGGGCAGGCAGCAGGTGGGCTGGGACCAGGCTAGATTTCCATTTGTCTGTCACACACAAGTGGACATTACTTCATCCCAAAGCAATGACTGCAGGCAGGGGCTTCAGCCCTGAGGTGGGTACACGGCCCCAGTTCCCCTCCCAAAGCCCCCCAGGAAAGGGCCTCTCTCGGTGTCACTCTGGGAAAATAATTTTAAGCAAGTATTGCTTTGAAATATTCTTGTCTGGTCCAGAAAAATCAACCAGGTAATAGAGACATCAACAGGAGCATCTCTGAGGTGCTGAGGGGCGTTTCTTGCCTGGTGGACATCCCTTGGTGGGCACAGGGCTCTAGCAGCCACTGGCTCCAGAGCTGTCCCTGTCACTGGGTGCAGCCCAGCTCACCCCAGCAGCACTCAGCAGCACCAGTTTGATTCACTGACTCTCCAGTAACCCTTATTTCAGGGAAAAAGTTGTTCAGCCCTGACACAAGCTGCCCAGGGCAGTGGTGGAGTCCCCAGCCCTGAAAGAGTCCAAAAGCCATGTGGATGTGGCAGATGAAGACAGGGGTTAGTGGTGGCCTTGGCAGTGCTGGGTTAAGGGTTGGACTCGATGACCTTACGGGTCTTTTCCAACCTAACTGATTGTCTAATTCCATGATCAGTCAGGGTTCACTCACCTCCAGGTCCCCAACATCAGCTCATGGAGCAGCAGGGTGGGTGCCCAGACCTGCACTGTCCCTGCTGGGATCAGGAGCTGCCAGATGCAGGCAGGGGATGCAAACACCCAAAACCAGCTTTGGGGCTGCTATTTTGGGGCTGTAATGGGATCATTCTCCTCCAAGATGGATGAGGTAGAAAAATAGGAAAACTCATGCAGAGATGTCCTGATTTTGCCCCGTGACTCGCTGGGAGCTGAGCCAGGGAGCTCTGTGTTCCCTCCAGCCTGAGACAGCACTGCAGTGGAAAAACCATCACAGAGAGGCATCAGCTGCTGCCCACAGCCAAAATGGTTTCCCCAGGCCACCTGTGGGGCCACCACAATTACAGTCACCATGTGAAGGACAGCAGAGCCCAAGCAGGAGCTGCAGGGCAGGAGCTGCAGCAGCTGCACCCAGGGCCAGCTGGGCCTGAGCGTGCCGGGCCGGCAGGAGCCCTCAGGCACCTTGGCACCACAGCTGTCACCTGCAGTGCTCCCAGGAGCTGTGCCAGCCCTGGGGCACTGCTCTGCCTGGGGTGGGTTTTTTCCAGCCCTGCCTTACTTCTGGAGCTGCCAGCAGGAGCTCACCTAGCACAGAGAGCCGGCAAGGACAGGGCTGTGTCAGCCCCTGTCTCTTCAGTCTGTGCAGAGTCACCTCTACCAAGGCTTGGGGACGGCAGCTGGAGATGCCAATAAGGCTCTGTCACCACCTGTCTGGGCTGGCCCTGCCCCGTGTCATGGAGAAACTGCAATTAGCAGCTCAGGTTTTCCTTCTTCATCAAAACTAGGAGCTCAGGAAGGCCTGAGTTGTTTCAAAGCCCCTTTGCTCGTTTATTCTGAGCATTTGCACCCAGGGACCAGAGCCACACCAGCTGCTTCTCTCCCCTGAGCAAAGAGCTGGGAGGCTCTGCAGGAGAAGGGGGAGGGAGCAGCTCAGGCCCAGGCTCCCCCAGCACCAAGGGCGAATTTCAGTATGGATTAGTACCAGCAGGGAGCTCAGTGTTTGCTCTGCACAAGGACAGGCACCACTTCTCAGAGCCTGCTTTGCTCCTCTCCTCGCTGCAGTCCCAGGCAGGACCAGGCACTGCTGCTCCCCAGGAGGGTGTCCAGCCCTGCCCTAAGGACTGTGAGAGACTGAAACCCCTGCCAGGGTGCCCGGTGACATTGGCCACAAACAGCCCAGAGTCAAACACTCATTTGACCTTCAGCATCCCCTTCATCAGGTCCCTGCTCCTCCATCAAGGACTTCAGGCCACCTTGAGTGTCTTCAAGGCCACTGCTCCTACATAGTCCCTCCTGTAGGACCAACACTGGTGTTTCCACTTCCCCTCCCAGCTCTTCCCATATTTCCTCACATCCAACACCTCCTTTCCTTGCTTTCACTGGCACCCTCACCTTCCCTGTGCTGTCCCCATCTCCTCCTCCCCGCTGCTCCCTTCAACTCACTCCTGGTCCCTGCAGGACTCTGCCAAGCTCCATCCTGAGCATCCCTGTTCAGCTGAGAGCAGGTAGGACCAGCAGGATGGGCTGCAGCCAGACCTGCCCCAGCCCTGGGGACACTGGAGCTACTGGGACTAGCCATGTTTCAGATGGGGCACTGATATCCCAACGCAGTCCTTGAGGCCAGTGTGGTGGTGGCCACAAGGGCTGCCTGCACCTTGCTGTCTCCAGGGTGTTTGGGAAGGGCTGTCCCTTCCCAGGATTCTTGGAAGCAAATGGGATCTGCTCCCTTGTTGGGACAGCATGTCCTGGCCCATCCCACAACCCTCCCTAACCCAATGACCTTTATTTGAGAACTTCCCTACTGTTTCCCCCTCCTGGGAAGGTTTCCTGGGTTGGAGGGGCTATGAGAGGGTTTGGAGCATGCCCAAATCCCAGTGACTTCCACCAGGTCCCAATAAACTGGGAATGCACACCAGTTTGGGTTGTCCAAAGGGCCCAGCTGCATCCTTTCCCTGCTGCCACCAGGGAGCATCGTGGGGACGTTCGATCCAGCTGTCCCTGGGCTGGGTGCCGCCAAAATCCTGCAGATGGTGAAATCCTCCCAGCCAGGCTTTGGAAATGCCTGGTCCTTGGAGCCCCTGGTGTACCCAGAGCCAGCTGTGGCCCAGCCCTGTTCGAGATGCAGGGCCTTGCACCCAGAAGCTGCTCCCTGCCCTGTTCAGCAGAGTGTGACAGCCCCGTGCCATCCCTGGGGGAAGCATTTCCCCAAAACACCTCCAGAGCAGCTGGGCCAAGACATGGTGCTCAGAGAACAGTGGGGGGTTGATCTGTTGATCCAGTAACCTGCAAAGAAACAGCCATGGAAGATGCTCCAATCTCATCCTCCTCATCCATGAGCAAGGCAATGCCAAAAGGACACTTGGATAGTTGCAGGGAAAGGCCAAAACCTCCAGCTGGACGTGACCAAGGACAGTGAGAGCCAGGGATGAGGCTGGAGGTGGCTTTGGCTCTTACCCATCTCCTGGCAGAGATCTCAAGGGATTCAGAGACAAGAGGAAGAGATGAGGGATCTTTGGCCTCCCAAGTGTTGACTCTTAAGAAGGAGGAGAAATTCTCAGTCACACAAAATCTGAGAGCAGCCCTGGGAGAAGGGCTTGGGGTGTTGGCGCTCAATGTGCCCCAGCCGTGTGCTCTGGGTCTCACAAACCCCCCTGTGCTGGGCTGATCCCCCAGGGGGGCAGCAGGGCAGGGGGGGATTCTGCCCCTGTGCCCTGCTCAGGTGAGACCCCACCTGCAGAGCTGCCCCAGCCCTGGGGCCCAGCACAGGAAGGACCTGGAGCTGCTGGAGAGAGCCCAGAGGAGGCCACAGAGCTGCTCTGAGGCCTGGAGCCCCTCTGGGAGAGCTGGGGATGTTCATCCTGGAGAAAAGAAGGCTCTGGGAAGAACCCAAGAGCCCCCTCCAGTGCCTAAAGGGGCTCCAGGAGGGCTGGAGAGGGACTTGGGACAAGGGATGGAGGGACAGGACAAGGGGGAATGGCTTCCCACTGCCAGGGGACAGGGATGGATGGGCTGTTGAGAAGGAACAGGGATTCCACCTGTAAGGATGGTGAGGCCCTTGCCCAGATTTCCCAGAGAACTTGTTCCATCCCTGGAAATGTTCAGGGCCAGGTTGGGCAGGGCTTGGAGCAGCCTGGGTTAGTGGAAGGTGTCCCTGCCATGGCAGGGGGTGGGAATGGGATGAGCTTTGAGGTGCCTTCCAACGCAAACCAGTCTGGGATTCCGTGGCACAGGGAGCTGGGTGCAGGGCCCCAGCCCCTGCTCTGTCACACAGCAGACATGCCAAGGCAGCCATCCTGGGGCATTTCCATCCTTTCTGCAGGCTGGAAATGCCCCAGGATCCCCCGGGCAGTGGTGGCTGGAGGAATCATTCCTGCTCAGCACCTGTAAAGCCCTTGGGATCTCTTGGGGTGCTTTAACGTTGCAGGAATGCCAAACGATGTGCAGGGCTGTCCCCCGCCCCTGCTGGCACTGAAGGCGAGAAGCTGATTTATTTTCACAACCTGCAAAGCCCTGGGGAGGTGGACATGGCCAGGCCATGCACCAGGCTTGGCTCTTTTCTGTCCCTGGCACTGTGACTTCAAAGTAAAGCGTTGGGACTCCAAAAGTTCACATCTTCCTGCAAGCCAGGACACGACCCAGTCCCATCCCACCACCTGCACAAGGAAAAGCACCTTTGCTGGTCCCTTTTTTAATGCTGCTTGTGACCATGGTTAGCTCTTCTTGTGGGGTGCAGGAGAAGCTGTGCTGTCCTTTTGCACCCCAGCACGGCAACCAGGAGGGGGGGACAGGAGGGAGCTGCCAGGAGTAGTTATCTGATCCCAGCAGCTCCAGTGTAAACTTAGCATGGCCTTTTGGAAAATACCTGCTATGGCAAAACACGCAGTAAATCACTGCTCTGAGTGCCAACAATATCTTGAGATTAGCAAATCTTAAAGCTCGCTTTAGGGTCGTGGGTTGGAGCCCTGCCAGTGTAACTGGGGGGGTCTCCCTCACCTCACACCCTCCAGCTCCCAGGGATTGCACCAAGATGCAAATCCTTGCGTTTTGAAGAAGATGGGATAAAGTCCAGGGTCAGCAGTGGATGTGGGGTCCTGCAGTCCACTCCTGTGGATTCTCACCCTTTGCTCCCAAGGAGCAGGACTGACCCTCTGATTTCTTTGCCTTTTCCTTTCCAGACTACTTTGGAAAATCCCCAATTTCCTCTCTTATTTTATCAAACAAACTCAGCTCCCACCAGTTGCCCCAACCCTTTCCAGCATCATCCTGCGTTCCCTGGGACAAATCACTGTGACCTCCAGCCCCATCACCCTCCTCCTCCCTCCCCAGTGTCCCCAGAGCCCCCAGCACTGGGCTTCCCACAGTGCTTCAGGGTAAGAATGCCCAGGATTTAAAAACACCCAGGAGGTGGGACCCTGGTGCTCCCAGACATGCCACAAATTGTCCAAGCTCAGCTGAGGGCTCATTCAGCCTGTGAGACAAAAAGAAGGGAGAAGCCCTTGGAACTGAGCAGGAAAAGGGGCATCAAGTACCTGGGAGCCACAACCAGGTGCATTCCAATGGAAGATCACCACAGACTCTGCATCCTGCAGGAGATTGACCCCTGAAACACCTTCCCAAGGACAAAATATCTTGGAGATGGCATTTTAACCCAGGATAAATCACTGGGTCATCACAGGAAGTCCTAGGGAAATCTCAGGCTACACATGAGAGTTCTGTGGCTCGACCCTTTCCAGGCCGTTTTGTAGTTTGGATGCAGCTGTCTGTGTTGAGAATGCCACAGAGGAAACCACTTCAATCCAGAGCAGCATTTCATCAAAGTTCTGGAGGAATGGGGGACTGAAACCCCAACTGCTGCTTTCTTCCATCCATGCTGTTTGAGTGAACACCCTGATTTATTTCAGGTTTAGAGCTCCTGTCACTGAGTTCTCAAAAAAGATTTGTGCTGGCCACAGGTCATTCCTGTTTGTATCAGGGAGAGCAGAAAAAGTTGCTTGTCAGAAGGACATTGTCAGTGTAGCTGAGCTCCCATTCCTTGTGGAAACATTACAGAATAAAAAGCTGCCAAGGTCAAGTGCAACAGGAACATAGGCTGATATTAAAAATAATGTTCCTGCTTATTGGCACAGTGGGAGAGCTCCCACCTGTGATGCTGTATGGAACTGTCCTCAGAGTGCAGGGAAAATAATTCAGCAAAAGCAGCACAGAGCTGTGTCAGGGCAGCTCAGGCTGGATCTCAGGAAAGGTTCTTCCCCCAGAGGGTGCTGGCACTGCCCAGGCTCCCCAGGGAATGGGCACAGCCCCGAGGCTGCCAGAGCTCCAGGAGCGTTTGGACAGCGCCTGCCAGGGATGCCCAGGGTAGGATTGTTGGGGTGTCTGTGCAGGGCAGGGGTTGGACTGGATGGTCCCTGAGAGTGCCTCCCAAGTCAGGGATTCCTGTGATTCTGTGATCTGTGGTTGCCCATATGCCAACAGCAATGCCAGCCCAGCTGGAAGCCTGTAAGCTGAGATGTCCCCTGGCCAGAAAACAGCCTTGGAGCACTTGCCCTGCACTGTATTTGCAGAGGGACTGCAGCCCAGCATGAACCTTCCCTGCCCACCCAGCACTGCACAAGCCCGTCTGCCCATCACCACGTCCATGAAATCCCAAAGGTGGATTGAAATATTTGGGTTTAAAACCATGAGGTGCAAGGAAAAGTGCCCAGACTGCCTTTGTTTTCCAGTGCCTGGGAGCTTTGGAGGCTCCACTGCAACCACCATGGAAAAATTGGGCCCAAATCTTTTTCCATGCAAAAATGGGCCATTTTTGGGTGTGAGACTTTCATATGGGGGTCTCTGCACCCCAGCAATTGGAACATGGAGGGCTTTGGGCAGATAAGGGATGTGCCTTACTAAGAAATTGTGATTTTGGTGTACCATGAGGGCTGACATCTCTTTTCCTTGCCCAGTCTGGGTCTGATATGCTCCTGGTT